>NC_083401.1:65435950-65739211 GCF_020745735.1 Hemiscyllium ocellatum | reverse complement strand
ATTTTTACTGTCACTGGAATGAAATGTCTGGAAAAAACAATGGTTGCATGTGCATAGTGTCAAGGACAGTGTTGAATGGGAAACAAATGATGGTCTTGTTGGTAATGCTCACTTCTCAAGAGTGATATTTTTTAAAAGGCTCTCAGCCTTTAGTGGTTTGATGAAAGTATGGCTTTAAGAAGTGTATTTTGTTTTGTCTGTTTTTGAAGAGAGGTTTTGGGGCAGAGATACTAAGCCATCTCTTTGAATTTAATGGAAGTAAACAGCTTGTCAGACCCTGGGGCTTTTTTTTAAGTTAGAACAATAGAAGCAGATGAATGGGTGGAGTCAGGCTCCCACACAACCAGGGTTTAGTTGAGTTTTCAGTCGTTGAGGTTTTGAAGTTAGTTATGAAAGCTGTCATATATTACTCTCTGCTGAAGCAAAAATCTTGAGTTCTCTCTCACTATCAGAATTTTCTCATAGCGTTCTTTTCTTCTGGACTGGAGAAACATTGCATGGGAGACAATCTATTTTACTGAATTTGCCTCTGCCAAGGGTGTGTTAAAATGATGTTACTATATTAGAACAGATGCCGTTTAGTAGGTAAATATTTTTTACTATTCTGTTAAGTTCTTCAATTGAGCCAAAGTTATACCAATTCTTCTTTCTTTTGCTTGTGTTTCAACTGAAGTGTAAGAATAAAGTATGTTTTGCTTAAAGCCTAGTACTGTGACCAATCAAATCACACCTGGAATGCAATGCCTAATACTTGTCTATAATTAGGTAAAAGTTAGGGTCTAGGCTATCTCCTTGATATATTTGATGGGGGTTTGGTCTGGTCCATAACAGTGGCAATGCCTTCAGTTAGGAACAACTAAAATGTTGCATTTCTCCCCTTTAAAATGCTCCTTAACCACCACGTCTTTGATCTGCCCTAATGTCCCATGTCTGATTTGATGTCAAATTCTGTTTAATGTCCCTGTGAAGTACCTTGATGTGTTTCATTACTTAGAAGGTAGCAAATAAATAAAACCATAAGACCATAAGACATAGGAGTGGAAGTAAGGCCATTCGGCCCATCGAGTCCACTCCGCCATTCAATCATGGCTAATGCGCATTTCAACTCCACTTACCTGCATTCTCCCCGTAGCCCTTAATTCCTCATGACATCAAGAATCTATCAATCTCTGCCTTGAAGACATTTAGCGTCCCGACCTCCACTGCACTCTGCGGCAATGAATTCCACAGGCCCACCACTCTCTGGCTGAAGAAATGTCTCCGCATTTCTGTTCTGAATTGACCCCCTCTAATTTTAAGGCTGTGTCCATGGGTCCTAGTCTCCTCGCCTAATGGAAAAAATTTCCTACCATTCACTCTTTCCAAGCCATGTATTATCTTGTAAGTTTCTATTAAGTCTCCCCTTAATCTTCTAAACTCCAATGAATACAATCCCAGGATCCTCAGCCGTTCCTCATTTGTTAGACCAATCATTCCAGGGATCAAATAAAAATCATTTGGCTGAACTTTCCTGAAAGTTGACTGTCAGTTTTGGGGGTTTTCATGAAAAATTTATTTCCATGAAATCTAGCAGATTTTCTGTTTTACAATACTACTTTATTAACTATGTTTCACTCCTCACACTCTCTCTCACACTATCCTGAGTTCACCATTAGTGGGAGGGAAGGTGGGAATAATGGGTTGAGACACATTGTCAGCCATAGTTGAATGGTGGAGCAGACATGTCGGGGTGAATGGTTTAATCGTGCGCCTAGGTCTTCTGATCTTAGAATCTATCCAGATGTTCCTTCTTCACAAGGAGGTAAGGTGTTACCAGCAGGCACACCAGATGGAAGAGGAACAGCTGCAACACACTCCCATAAGACTCTTCCCAGAAAATTCCAGGAATGTCTGGATTTTCCACCTCTACCCTGCTTGAGGACCTCAACCCTGAGAAAGGTCAAGCTGAGGAGGGTGACCCTGTACACTATGGGAGCACATAGGAGGGCATAAAGGATACTTCATCGTAAATAGAATGTCACATTTGTAAATATCTGATCGACTTTCATCTTAACCTGTGTGACTGACAAAAAAAAGATCGAGACGATAGACACCCCTAGCTCCACACAATTTCATAACTGCACCCCTGAAGAGTGGCTATTCATTCTTTAACACCTGAACTAGCATAAAACTTTCATCATGATTGAAAGCAAGAGCATCAGATGTTGTGAAGGGTTCCATCAGTTTGTAACGTCAACCTACATTAAACAGCAAATAAAGTGAATAAAGAACAAATAAATCACCTACATTTACAGTTGGTATTAAAAGGATCTTGTTTCTCCAGCATCAATACATTTACAGTTATTATATAATGACTTCACCCAACTCAGTCGCATTGAAAACAGTTGCCAAATATGTCCTGCCCAAGCTGCTGTGGCTGACGATGCTGTACTGGAGGATGGTGAAGGTAATTTTCTCCTGAAGATTATCCTTATTTTCCAACTCAGAAGAATGCTGCAGCTCCCACAGGTTCTTATGGTCCATCACTCATTGTGTCCTCCAGTTGGCCTGAGCAGAACATTCAAGGATATTGAGGTGTCTTTAATTTGTACTGCACTGCAATGAATGCCCAGAATTGTCCAAACATGGGAACCTCATCTTGAGAAGCCATTGTATGGCCCTCCATTGTTCCAGTGGAAGAACATGTTGCATTGTATGTATATGGAGCCTAAGATGTGGCATTTGCACTGCTAACTGTGCACAGACTACAGTGCTGTCCTCTAGGAATCCTCAGCCAATGGCAGTTGTGTCAGCATGCTGCAAGAAAGCATCATTCAGTGCTGCTACTGTCCCTTGCACATCTGCAGTAAATTGCATCAAAGATGAAAAACTTGCATTTTTACCACACCATCAGTGTCCCTTTGGTGGAAATTCTGTGTGAGGAGGTTGCTCTATATCTCTGGAGATTGCTGCCGGTTCTAGACTTTAACAGAGATGTAAATGTGTTGCTGGAAAAGCGCAGCAGGTCAGGCAGCATGCAAGGAACAGGAGATTCGACGTTTCGGGCATAAGCCCTTCTTCAGGAATGTGGAAAGTGTGTCCAGCAAGCTAAGATAAAAGGTAGGGAGGAGGGACATGGGGGAGGGGCGATGGAGATGCAATAGGTGGAAGGAGGTCAAGGTGAGGGTGATAGGCCGGAGTGGGGTGGGAGCGGAGAGGTCGGGAAGAAGATTGCAGGTTAGGAAGGCGGTGCTGAATTCGAGGAATTTGACTGAAACAAAGTGGGGGGAGGAGAAATGAGGAAACTGGAGAAATCTGAGTTCAGCCTGCTCCTGCCCCACCGAACTCATCTCTGCATACCACGACACGGTCCTGTCCCCCTTAGTCCAAGAACTCCCCACCTACGTTCGGGACACCACCCACGCCCTCCACCTCCTCCATGATTTTCACTTCCCCGGTCCCCAACGCCTTATTTTCACCATGGACATCCAGTCCCTGTACACCTCCATCCCACATCACGAAGGACTCAAAGCCCTCCACTTTTTCCTTTCCCACCGCACCAACCAGTACCCTTCCACTGACACCCTCCTTCGACTGACTGAACTGGTCCTCACTCTGAACAACTTCTCTTTCCAATCCTCCCACTTCCTCCAAACCAAAGGAGTTGCCACGGGCACCAGCATGGGCCTCAGCTATGCCTGTCTCTTCGTAGGATATGTGGAACAGTCCATCTTCCGCAGCTACACTGGCACCACCCCCCACCTTTTCCTCCGCTACATCGATGACTATATCGGCGCTGCCTCGTGCTCCCACGAGGAGATTGAACAGTTCATCCACTTTACCAACACCTTCCACCCCAACCTCAAATTCACCTGGACCGTCTCAGACTCCTCCCTCCCCTTCCTAGACCTTTCCATTTCTATCTCGGGCGACCGAATCAACACAGACATTTACTATAAACAGACTGACTCCCACAACTACCTAGACTACACCTCCTCCCATCCTGCCCCCTGTAAAATGCCATCCCATATTCCCAATTCCTTCGTCTCCGCCGCATCTGCTCCCAGGAGGACCAGTTCCAATGCCGTACAGCCCAGATGGCCTCCTTCTTCAAGGACCACAGTTTTCCCCCAGAGGTGATCAACGATGCCCTCCACCGCATCTCCTCCACTTCCCACTCCTCCGCCCTTGAGCCCCGCCCCTCCAACCGCCACCAGGACAGAACCCCACTGGTTCTTACCTACCACCCCACCAACCTCCGTATACAGCGTATCATCCATCATCATTTCCGCCACCTCCAAACAGACTCCACCACCAGGGATACATTTCCCTCCTCTCCCCTATCAGCGTTCCGAAAAGACCACTCCCTCCGTGACTCCCTCGTCAGGTCCACACCTCCCACCAACCAACCTCCACTCCCGGTACCTTCCCCTGCAACTGCAAGAAATGCAAAACTTGCACCCACACCTCCTCCCTTACTTCTCTCCAAGGCCCCAAGGGATCCTTCCATATCCGCCACAAATTCACCTGCACCTCCACACACATTATCTATTACATCCGTTGCGTCCGATGTGGCCTCCTCTATATTGGGGAGACAGGCCGCCTACTTACGGAACGTTTCAGAGAACACCTCTGGGACACCCGGACCAACTAACCCAACCACCCTGTGGCTCAACACTTTAACTCCCCCTCCCACTCCACCAAGGACATGCAGGTCCTTGGACTCCTCCATCGCCAGACCATAACAACACGACGGTTGGAGGAAGAGCGCCTCATCTTCCGCCTAGGAACCCTCCAACCACAAGGGATGAACTCAGATTTCTCCAATTTCCTCATTTCCCCTCCCCCTACCTTGTCTCAGTCAAATCCCTCGAACTCAGCACCGCCTTTCTTACCTGTAATCTTCTTCCTGACCTCTCCGCCCCCACTCCACTCCGGCCTATCACCCTCATCTTGACCTCCTTCCACCTATCGCATCTCCATCACCCCTCCCCCAAGTTCCTCCTCCCTATCTTTTATCTTAGCCTGCCTGGCACACTCTCCTCATTCCTGAAGAAGGGCTTATGCCCGAAATGTCGAACCTCCTGTTCCTTGGATGCTGCCTGACCTGCTGCGCTTTTCCAGCAACACATTTTCAGCTCTGATCTCCAGCATCTGCAGACCTCACTTTTTCCACAGAGATGTGTTCATTATCATTATCAGTGACCACTCATTGTTCGTTGGTACAGAAAAAGTAACTGGTTTTGAGACTTCATACTATGATGACAGGTTCCAATGAGCCAATGTGGGAAATACCAGAAACAAAGCAGCTCCTCAGTAATATGAGCAATCAGTGTCACGGCACACAGAAAAAAACATTTAATCATCATTCTTCAAACTTTAGGACATGTAGGCCTCTGTTTGGGCAGAGTGAGTAAATAAATCACTTCCACCATCAAGGAGCTTATTGACGTTACACTGGTTGGAAGAAACCTCTGGGGGTCCCGAAGCTTCTTCACTGAACAAAGGAAGGACATAAACCTGTATACATTTATTTCCAACTCACCTTTAACTATTACAAACCAATTGTATTCCGAATTGATCACATACACATCCAATCAGGTTAATCATTTGACTACATTGTCAGTGATGGGCAGCCTTACAGATAACCTTCAATCTTTTATGATCTCAGACATTCTTGTTTGTTGGACCTTTCCCAATGCACCTTATTTAACCACATTCCAATACTGCTGACATCTGTACCAGTAACTCTTCCTCCCGGCCAGTAGAGTGGGTGCCTTTCCTTACTATCTAAGATGTCTGTCCAAAGCTATTCAGATAAATCCCTTAATGTTTACTGTATTTCAAGAGATTATAAATTTATTTCTGTGTAATCAAAATTTATAACTGATTATCTGGAAATCTAAATTAAAATAAATCTATTTGTCACGAATCTCAGACTTTAAATCAGGGAGGTACAGCAACACATTTTCAGCAGAGGTACTGAAATTGTCTATCAGCACATTGTCCTCTGTATAAACAGCTGCAGCTGCGTGTTTGTAAGAGGACCCTTTGTGTCCTAGCTTAATCTACTTAGCTTGAATATATTCTGTCTATAAAGCTACAATTGTCCTAACTTATGCTTTACTTTAATACTGTACTAAGCAAGCTACTGCTCCAGCGAAAAAAAATTCTTTGCCATCTTACATCATAGACAGTAATTTTTATCTTTCATCTTCAGCCAGAGCAACTCCAACAACTCCATTCAGGACAATAAAGAGATGCCTCTACCTGGATCTTTAGACATAGGTTGCACAAACCGTGAGGCACACATAACACTGGAGATTGTAAGATTGCTGGGTAAAATGAGACCTTTCCCCCTCAGTCCCATCCCAGAAAAGCAGCACTGTATATAACGTGAATATTTTACACCCTAATGTGTCAGACAGCTCCAGGACCTTGTCCAACCTTTATGACCTAGGAATATGTTGGTGAATTGTGGAACGTAGTGGAAACATTATAGCTTACTTGGCAATGCTTCTGCTTCACAGCCATTAATTAGAACTTAGAACAATACAGCACAGAACAGGCCTTCGGCCCATGATGTTGTGCCGAACATTTGTCCTAGCTTAAGCACCTATCCATGTACCTATCCAATTGCCGCTTAAAGGTCACCAATGATTCTGACTCTGCCACTCCCTCAGGCAGTGCATTCCATGCCCCCACCACTCTCTGGGTAAAGAACCTACCCCCTGACATCCCCCCATACCTTCCACCCTTCACCTTAAAGTTATGTCCCCTTGTAACACTCTGTTGTACCTGGGGAAAAAGTCTCTGACTGTCTACTCTATCTATTCCCCTGATCATCTTATAAAGCTCTATCAAGTCACCCCTCATCCTTCGCCGTTCCAATGAGAAAAGGCCTAGTACTCTCAACCTTTCCTCATACGAACTATTCTCCATTCAAGCTAACATCCAGGTAAATCTCCTCTGCACCCTCTCCAAAGCTTCCACATCTTTCCTAAAGTGAGGCAACCAGAACTGCATACAGTACTCCAAATGTGGCCTTACCACGGTCCTGTACAGCTGCAACATTACCTCACGATTCTTGAATTCAATCCCTCTGCTAATGAATGCTAAAACACCATAGGCCTTCTTACAAGCTCTATCCACCTGAGTGGCAACTTTCAAAGAGCTATGAACATAGATCCCAAGATACCTCTGATCTTCCACCTTACTAAGAGCCCTATCATTAACCCTGTATTCCGCATTCTTATTTGTCCTTCCAAAATGCACAACCTCACACTTGACAGGGTTGAACTCCATCTGCCACTCCTCAGCCCAGCTTTGCATCATATCTAAGTCCCTTTGCAGCCGACAACAGCCCTCCTCACTATCCACAACTCCACCAATCTTCGCATCATCTGCAAATTTACTGACCCACCCTTCGACTCCCTCTTCCAAGTCATTAATAAAAATTACAAACAGCAGAGGACCCAGAACAGATCCTTTCGGAACTCCACTTGTAACTGGGCTCCAGGCTGAATATTTACCATCTACCACCACTCTCTGACTTCGACCGGTTAGCCAGTTCTCTATCCAACTGGCCAAATTTCCCACTATCCCATGCCTCCTGACTTTCCGCATAAGACTACCATGGGGAACCTTATCCAATGCCTTACTAAAATCCATGTACACTACATCCACTGCTCTACTCTCATCCACATGCTTGGTCACCTCCTCAAAGAATTCAATAAGACTTGTAAGGCAAGACCTACCCCTCACAAATCCGTGCTGGCTGTCCCTAATCAAGCAGTGTCTTTCCAGATACTCATAAATCCTATCCCTCAGTACCCTTTCCATTATTTTGCCTACCACCGAAGTAAGACTAACCGGCCTATAATTCCGGGGTTATCCCTATTCCCTTTTTTGAACAAGGCCACAACATTCGCCACTCTTCAGTCCCCTGGTACCACCCCCGTTGACAGTGAAGACGAAAAGAGCATTGCCAATGGCTCTGCAATTTCCTCTCTTGCTTCCCACATAATCCTAGAATATATCCCGTCAGGCCCGGGAAACTTGTCTATCCTCAGGTTTTTCAAAATGCCCAACACATCTTCCTTCCTAACAAGTATCTCCTCTAGCTTACCAGTCCGTTTCATACTCTCCTCTTCAACAATACGGTCCCTCTCATTTGTAAATACTGAAGAAAAGTACTCGTTCAAGACCTCTCCTGTATCTTCCGACTCAACACATAGTCTCCCACTACTGTCCTTGATTGGACCTACCCTCGTTCTCATCATTCTCATGTTTCTCACATACACATAAAAGGCCTTGGGGTTATCCTTGATCCTATCCGCCAAAGATTTTTCATGCCCTCTCTTAGCTTTCCTAATCCCTTTCTTCAGCTCCCTCCTGGCTATCCTGTATCCCTCCAACGCTCTGTCTGAACCTTGTTTCCTCAACCTTATGTAAGCCTCCTTACAAGACATTCAACCTCCCTCGTCAACCAAGGTTCCCTCACATGACCATTTCTTTCCTGCCTGACAGATACATACATATGAAGGACACGTCGTATTTGTTCCTTGAAAAAGTTCCACGTTTCAACGACATCCTTCCCTGACAGCCTATGCTCCCAACTTATGCTCCGCAGATCCTGTCTTGTAGCATCGTATTTACCCTTCCCCCAATTGTAAAACCTACCCTGTTGCACGCACCTATCTCTCTCCATAACCAAGGTGAAAGGCACAGAATTGTGGTCACCATCACCAAAATGCTCACCCACGAACAAGTCCATCACTTGTCCCGGTTCGTTACCGAGTACCAAATCCAATATGGCCTCCCTTCTGGTCAGACAATCTACATACTGAGTTAGAAAAGCTTCCTGGACACACTGCACAAACACCGCCCCATCCAATCTACTTGATCTAAAGAGCTTCCAATCAATATTTGGGAATTTGAAATCGCCCATGACTACTACCCTGTGGCTTCTGCACCTTTCCAAAATCTGTTTCCCAATCTGTTTCTCCACATTTCTGCTGCTATTGCGGGGCCTATAGTAAACACCCAACAAGGTGACTACTCCTTTCCTATTTCTGACTTCAGCCCATACTACCTCCAAAGGCAGATCCCCCTCGAACTGCCTTTCTGCAGCCGTTATACCATTTCTCATTAGCAATGCCACACCCCCTCCTTTTTTACCACTCTCCCTAATCTTACTGAAACATCTGTAACCAGGAACCTCCAACAACCATTCCTGTCTCTCTTCTATCCATGTTTCCGTGATGGCCACAACATCGTAGTCCCAAATACTGATCCACGCCTTAAGTTCACCCACCTAATTTCTGATACTCCTTGCGTTGAAGTGTACACACTTGAACCCATCTCTGTGTCCGCAAGTATTCTCTGTCAGTGCTACTTTCTCCACAGCCTCCCTACATTCTTGGACATTCTGAAAAACAGCTAACCTACTTGCTGGATAACAAGTCCGAATCCCATCCCCCTGCCAAATTAGTTTAAACCCCCCTGAAGAGTGCTAGCAAACCTACCTCCCAGGATATTGGTACCCTTCTGGTTCAGGTGCAATTTGTCCTGCTTATACGGTCCCACCTTCCCCAGAATGCAGTCCAATTGTCCAAATACCTGAAGCCTTCCCTCCTACACCATCCTTGCAGCCACGTGTTCAACTGCACTCTCTCCCTATTCCTTGCCTCACTGTCACGTGGCACCGGCAACAACCCAGAGATGACGACTCTGTCCATCCTAACTTTTAGCTTCCAGCCTAACTCCCTGAGCTCCTGAATGGCCTCCCCACCCCTCTTCCTACCTATGTCGTTGGTGCCAATGTGCACCACAACTTCTGGCTGCACACCTTCCCCCTTAAGGATTCTGAAGACACGGTCCGAGATGTCTTGGACCCTGGCACCCGGGAGGCAATAAACCAACCGAGAGTCTTGCCCATGTCCACAGAACCGCCTGTCTGTCCCTCTAACTATAGAGTCTCCTATAACTAGCGCTCTCCTCCTCTCCCCCTTTCCCTTCTGAGCCTCAGAGCTGGACCTTGTGCCAGAGACCCGGTCACTGCAGCTTACCCTTGCTAGGCCTTTCCCCCCAACAGTATCCAAAGCGGTATACTTATTGTTGAGGGGAATGACCACAGGGGATCCCTGCACTGCCTGCTTCCTCCCCTTCCCAGCTCTAACTGTTACCCAGCTACCTCTGTTCTCTGGCGTAACTATGTCCCTGTAGCTTCTATCTATCACCCTCTCAGCCTCTCGAATAATCCTCAGTTCATCCAACTCCAGCTCCAGTTCCCCACACTGGTCTGTGAGGAGCTGGAGCTGGCTGCACTTCCTGCAGGTGAAGTCGGTAGGAGCATCGGTGGTCACCTCTACCTCAAACATCCTGCAGGAGGAACATTCCACTGCCTGCGCTGCCATAACTCTACACTTAGTCTCCAAAACAAGAACACTAAGTAGCTTACCTATTCAGCCAACTGAGTCCTT
This sequence comes from Hemiscyllium ocellatum, assembly GCF_020745735.1. NCBI lineage: Eukaryota > Metazoa > Chordata > Chondrichthyes > Orectolobiformes > Hemiscylliidae > Hemiscyllium > Hemiscyllium ocellatum. The sequence continues at coordinate 65,728,748 of NC_083401.1, read as the reverse complement.
TTTTTTAGGTTAGAGGAGGAGGGAGGGTGGGAGACACTACACGTGTAGTGTCTTGTGTTTCTTCTCCACTCAAATAACAATCACTTACATTCCCGACCAGCTCGGCGCTCCGACTTCACTTCTGCCCAGCTCCCGCCGCTCTCTGCTGCAAAAAGTCCGTTGGCGTCGAGGTAAGTTCTTAAATAATAATCACTTACCTTCCCGACCAGCTCTGCGCTCTGACTTCACTTCTGCCCAGTTCCAATTTGTAATCATTAATGAAATGGTTAAGATTGCTTATTGCCAGATTGTTTAGTCAATATTATTGGTCGTTGTTTATGGTTAGGGATGCCATAATTGTATGGTTAGGGATGCCTTTAACCTGCCCTGTGTAAGTGCCTGATTAATGTAATTCCCCTGGAAGTCTTCACGTAGGGTCAGAGAGTCATAGAGATGAATAGCATGGAAACAGACTCTTCGGTCCAACTCGTCCATGCCGACCAGATATCCCAACCTAATCTAGTCCCATTTGCCAGCACTTAGCCCATATCCCTCTAAATCCTTCCTATTTATATTCCCATCCAGATGCCCTTTAAATGCTGTAATTGTACCAGCCTCCACCACATCCTCTGACAGCCCATTCCATACATGTATCACCCTCTGCGTGAAAAAGTTGCCACTTAGGTGCCTTTTATATCTTTCCCTTCTCACCTTAAACCTATGCCCTCACCCCAGGACTCCCCCACCCCAGGGAAAAGGCTTTGTCTATTCATTCTATCCATGCCCCTAATGATGTTATAAACCTCAGCCTCTGATGCTCCAGGGAAAACAGCCCCAGCCTAATCAATCTCTACCTATAGCACAAATCCTCCAACCCCGGCAACATCCTTGTAAATCTTTTCTGAACCCTCTCAAGTTTCACAACACCCTTCCAATTGGAAGCAGACTCGAATTGCATACCATATTCCAAAAGTGACCTAACCAATGTCCTATACAGCCGCAACATGACCTCCCAACTCCTATAACTCTGATCAATAAAGGAAAGCATACAAAATGCCTTCTTCACTATGCTATCTACCTGTGATTCTACTTTCAAAGAGCTATGTACCTGCACTCTAAGGTCACTTTGTTCCAGGACCTTAGCATTAAGTGTATAAGTCCTGCTAAGATTTGCTTTCTCAAATGCTGCACCTTGCACTTATCTAAATTAAACTCCATCTGCCACTCCTCAGCGCTTTGGCCCATCTGATTGAGATCCCATTGTGCTCTGAGGTAACCTTCTTCACTGACTACTACACCTCCAATTTTGGTGTCATCTGCAAACTTACTAACATGACCTCCTACATTCCCATCAAATCACTGACAATTAGTTCCCACTGTCTTAAACAAAATCAAAACTTAATGAACTCACTCTGGGTGCATTCCAGCCATTTATCATTTCCATTGCACATTTGTGATTGGTGTGAGAATGGAAAGCAACAATGGTAGTGCCTCACAAAATGAGTTGCAGACTCAGCCTGTCAATTTGGTGATATCGCATCATATTTTCATGTATCTTTTTGCCTTCCACTCCTCTTCAATTCCGTCGGTTTGATTATGCCAACATTTCCAACCAACTTTTTAAATGTAAATCTTCTTAGAACACCGAACATAGAACAGTAAGACACAGTACAGGTCCTTCAGCCCTCGATGTTATGCCGGCCTTCTATCCTTCTATAAGATCAGACTAACCTGCATACACTTCATTTTACTAACTTCTATGTGCTTATCTAAGAGTTGCTTGAATGTCCCCAATGTATCTGACTCTACTACTATGCTGACAGTGCATTCCACGCACCTACCACTTTCTGTGTAAAGAACCTATGCCTGATATTTCTCCAAACCTTCCTCTGATCACCTTAAAATTATACCTCCTTGTGATAGACATTTGTGGCCTATGAAAAAGTCTCTGGCTATCCACTCTATGCCTCTCAACATCATGTACACCTCTATCAAGAAGCCTCTCATCCTTCTTTGCTCCAATGAGAAAAGGCCTCCAGTCCAGGCAGCATCTTCATAAATCTCCTCTGCACTCTCTCTAAAGTTGCCACATCTTTCAATATTCCAAGTGTGGTTGAACCAGGGCTTTTCAGATCTGCAGCATAACCCTGCAGTTCTTAATCACAATCCCCCCTGCTAATGAAAGCCACCACACCAAACAATATTGTAACAACCCTATCAACCTGGGAGGCAACTTTGAGGGATCTGTGAACATGGACCCCAAATATTCTTCTCTCTACTTTAACTACTGAGCCACTACTGAAATGCTAAACATCATGATGCACTAACTTCCGCCCAGCCCCATGGAAGCCAGGTTAATGATGTCTGTCAGTTATGCTCCTTCATGCAATACCTTGTGCTCTCTTATATACTATAGTCCTTGCACCAACCCTTAAATATCCTGTTTCTCACTTTTGCAACCATTCTTTCCATTCTATCCCAGCATGCTACTACCAAACCTTACAAATGACATCCCTAACTTCCCCACCACAGCAGTGGCCTCTGATAAGCCTCCGTGACTTTACGTGCACAGTCCCCTTGGAGAGAAGGTGGTCCATTTGCCTGTCTGACTTGGAGCAACAGTCCAGGCAGATATTTGTGCAGCCCCTAACTGACTTACTGGTAATCCCTGGACTGCTTCCACTGACCCCACAGGACTGACTGTAGCCTACTCCCAGACTGTAATGACTGGAACCTCTGACACTGAACACTCCAAGTGGCCGACTGGCCAGGTCTAAGCCCTTGGGCTGATACTGTATGATGACCTTGACTTGCTGTGTTGGTCCCTCCTGACCGACCATAGTCCTGGAATGACTGAGGACTGCTGCCCTTAGAATCTGAAAAAAGGCCATACTCTTGGATCACATGCAGTGTATTTATCCTGTAAGCTGTTAGCACATGCTGCATGTGTGACATTGATGTACCACAGTGCCAAACATCAACATGTTTGTCCCAGTGACTGCTCACTGTTCACTAGCATGATACAGTGTCTGGCATTGCATCTGTGCTGAAAAGCAGGGGAAGACTGTGAAACAACGCCTGTATCTGCAAAGTGCCCTGGCAGTGGCATTGAAATGTAAGGTGTAGGTGAGCTCCAAATTGCAGTTTTGAAATGGTGAACTGTGAGTCAGAGATGTGCCATGATGAATAGTGAGACTGATGCTCAGTCAATGTCAGCCTCTGTGGAAGAAGGACACAGGTGACAATTACCCAGCATGCCCTGAGACAGCAGGAAAGCTGAACAGGTAGATGCCCAAAGACAACACTGGTGAGTTACAGCCAGCAAGTAATTGCCATGTCTTTCATTGTATAGTTTCTCTCTGCTGCCTTGGAAAATTACAAGCTGTATGTAAATGAGGCAAGATTAGGTAATAATGAGGTATTGATGTTTACAATTTGGCCCTTGCAATTTTCTAGTGAGATACTCATTTAGCCATTAAAACCTTTTCAGGACAATGTGATTTATTATTTTTTAATGTAAAGGAATTTAGAATCCCATACTCACAGTATTTTCACATTTGGCTCATCATTGTCCATGCCATTTGGGGCTTGGGAAAATTCAATCCAATGTTCCTGTTCTTGTTCAAAACTTTTAAAAGACCTAATAATTTCCCCCACCCAGTTTTAGAGGCACAATACCCACATCCAGTCCCCACGCATTAAGCCATTAGAGTAATAGAGTCAAAGAGATGTACAGCATGGAAACAGACCTTGCAGTCCAACCCTCCATGCCGACCAGCTATCCCAACCCAATCTAGTCCCACTTGCCAGCACCCAGCCCATATCCCTCCAAACACTCCCTATTCATATACCCATCCAAATGCCTCTTAAATGTTGCAATTGTACCAGCCCCCACCACTTCCTCTGGCAGCTCATTCCATGCCCGTACCACCCTCTGTGTGAAAAAGCTGCCCCTTAGGTCTCTTTTATGTCTTTCCCCTTTCACCCTAAACCTATGCCCTCTAGTTCTGGACTTCCCGACCTCAGGGGAAAGACTTTGTCTATTTATCCTATCCATGCCCCACATAATTTTGGAAACCTCTATCAGGTCACCCCTCAGCCTCCGACACTCCCAGCCTGTTCAGCTTCTCCCTACAGCTCAAATTCTTGATGTTCTGGGGGTTTTATTTGAATAGTTGCAGTGGACAGATCAAAGATTTTTACACATCAACAGAACTTCCAAAGGTATGGGTCAAACAAAGCACTATACCTCTTGGCTTGTTCATTCTGAGCACAGAACATTTTAATTTGCTTTCTGCTGTGATGTGAAGTTTATTTCCTTCAACTTTTCATTTATATCTGAAATGTCCAAATCATAAATCTCTGTTTCATATTGATCTCATTTGAATGTCTTGCTTTCTTGTCATCCATAAATTTAAACCATTCTAATAACTTTTTAGACAGCAGATGGCTTCTTGCTGTGACATTCTACAGATCCATTTGGAAGTATTCATACAGATGATCAACTGACTAGCCATCTGGAAGATATCTCATTCATCTAGGAGTGCCATTCAATGGCAATATATCCTGCCTGCTGGCAGCATATATATGTACAGAGAAAGGTTCTTCATCCAGTGCATATTTGTTCCATCAATAGGAGTAGAGGTGACAGTATTGAAATTATAGAACAAATTGGACAAAATATTCATAATGGAGGATGAAATTTAATACAGGTAAGGAAATCAATATAGAACAGACCAAGTACAGACTCCCTGAATTATGTCAAAATATTTAAAGATAAAGATTAAAAATTTTGTAAAAAAGCAATGTCCTAAGAGTTTACTTAAATATGCTTTGAAAAGTCAGTAGCCATAAAAAAAAATTTGGAAAGGAAAGAGCTAATATTATTTAAAAACATAACTTAACTGAAATAGAAAACAAGCCATCAATATCACAGCTGAGACTTGGCTAATCAGGGCAGTCACAAAGACATCATGTTGCAGTGAAAAATGTCTATGATCCATTTGTTAGAGAAGTTAAGAAGTAACAGAATGGTATGACATATCTAGATACCAGCCTCATTTTAGATTTTAAAGATTTTCAAGGACATTCAGAAGCCTTGAGAATGATAGACATGACTCAGGACAATCTCTTCTAATTCTTGTTATTCAAGTTTTTTCAATGGAATCAAAGATATTCCTTTTGAAAATGTTGAAGATCATCTTACAGTATAAACACCATTTGCAGTTCCCCATCCTATATCATGGTTGCACTCTTCTACTTGTAGTAGGTTTTGCATTATCTGTTTCTGTAGAATAACTGAATCATAGAATAGTTACAGAGTGGAAGGCAGTCACTTGGGCCAAGTCAAGTGAGACTAACTGTATTGTTAGATGTTTTCGTTACACCCTTTTTAAACATCAGAACCACATTTGCACTCCTCCAGTCCTCCAATGCATTGCCTGTTTCTACTGAAGATTGGAAAATAATCCTCAGAGCATCTGCTACTTCCTCCTTGACCTCCTTCAACATGCGAGGGAATATTTCATCCGGCCCTGGTGACTTACTTATCCACTTTCTAGGATTCAACTCCTCTACCACTTCTTCTGTCATTACGATTATTTTGTCCAATATTTCAAAATGCTCCTTTAGAATTACTATATACACATCATCCCTTTTCTTTGTACAGAGAGGCAAATGTGGAGGCAAAAAAAAGCATTTATAATTCTTTCCATATCCTCTGCCACTTCACACATATTCCCTTATTCGTCTATGAAATTTCCAGGTTTTCCTTAGCTAATCTTTGCTCTTTACGTACAAGTAAAAATTTTTTAGGTTTCCCTTATTAATTTTATAATGCACTCTCTTTGGTTTCCTTAGTTCTCTTTTAACTTGATCCCTGTATACAAAGTACTCGAGGCTATCTGCAGTGTTGAATTTTTTGTGACTATCATAAGCTTTATTATCTTGTTTAATCTTCCCCTGCATGTTTCTAGACAACCATAGGGGTTGAGATTGGACAGTTACATTTTTATGTTTGGAGGAGACAGGTCTACTTTGTGCCCTAAGGATCCCACATCTTAATGTCTCCCACTAGTTTACCACTGATTTATCCTTTAGTAGTCTGTCCAATCCACCCTAACAAAATCACTTCTCTGTTAGCCTTCCATGATGTTAAAAACTTTTACTCTTGATTAATCTCTGTTCTTTTCTATAATAGTACTAAATCTAACTGAAGTGTGGCCACTATCCCCAATATGATCACCCACTATCACTGCACTAACATTCCTTTCTTCATTTCCCAAAATTAAATTCAGAACTGCATCTCCTCTCATTGGGATTATTGTGTATTTTCTTTTTAAAACTCCCTGGACACAGTACATGAATTTTTCACTCTTAATGCCCCTTAATATTATTTGAAACCCAGTTGATTTTGGGATAGTTAAAGTCTCCTATTATTATTGCCTTCTTATTATTACAGGTAGACATTTGCCTACAAATGAGTTCTTCTATCGCCCTCTCACTATTTGGAGGTCTGTAGTATACTCCTAGCAATGTGACCGCCACATTTTTTATTCCTAAGATCAATTCATTAAGCCTTATTTGTTAGCCTGTTTAGCACATCATCCCTTCTCACAACTGTATTTGATTCTTTAACCATTACTGTTACCCCATTCCCCTCCTTTTTTGGTACCCACTCTATCCTGAGAAAACCCTGTACCCAGGGATATTGAGCTACCAATTCTGCCAGGTTTCTGCTATTGCAATGACATCATGTTGCCATGTGTTGATCTTCCCTGTTTTTAATACCTCTTGCATGGAAGTACAAATAGCTCAACCCCATTAATTTCCTTTGGTGAAAGCTTTTTAATCCTGTTGTTTTGTCTTTCCGAGTCATTGACTACATCACTAACTAATGTTCTACCTACCACTTCCTGACCTGAATCTAACCCATCTAAGCCTACACTTTGGTTTTCACTCCCCTACCATTTTTGTTTAAAACCTCAACAACTGAACTAGCATAGATCCCTGTGAGGATATTTTCCCCAGCTCTGCCCAGGTGTCACCTTCTCAAGAAATGACTCAAGAACCTAACTCTTCCCTGGTACACCATTTCCCCAGCCACATAGTCATATGATCTACCTTCTTCTTCCTACTCTCGCTAGCATGTGGTATTGGGAATAATCTTGAAATTACTGCTTTTGAGGTCCTGCATTTTAATTTATCTCTAACTTCTTATATTCAGCTTTCAGGTCCTTATCCCTTTATTTATCTATGTTGTTGGTACCAAAGTGTACCACAACCACTGGTTGTTCACCCACTCACCCCAGAATGGAAGTGTCCCTTATTCCCCACATTGTGCAAGACAAGCACACCACAGGTCTGAGGTCTCTTGTCATGACTTCTGTCTATATTAAGTTAATTACTCCCTTTAAGAGAATTTAATTAAGCTACGGACTTTCTTTTGTTCTTTTATAACTGGAAGTCCCTGCTTTTATTTAAGCTACTATGTTATGCTTTAAAAATTGTAAATAAATACAATGCACGTATCACTTACCAATTGGCTGTTTCTGTTCGGATAGTGTCTGTCCTGCCCGACTGAGACTGAGCACAGCTTCACCTGTCTCCCTGTCTCACCTGTCTCCATTTGCATCCAACTCTAAAGCACTTTCATTTAGTCAAGCAAAACTCACATATCCTGCTGAATGGAACAAAATGTCCCTGAAAACAATTCAGGGGAATCTTTGTTCTCCTTTAATTCTGAATTGGAACACTCCCCTTTAAATCATTAGGTGGTAACCAATTCATAGATATGTATTTGAGGTTAAGCAGAAAGTTGGACTTTGAAATGACATGTTCAGCATTGCTTGTATGACATTCCATTTTATGTTATTTAATGAAATCATTAGCCTGGTTACTTTAGACAGATTAATAGTTTATTGAGAGATTGAATACAATATTTGCATACAAACATGTTTGTAACTTTATGATTCCATTGCAAAACACAACATAAATTCACTAGACTGATACTATTTAAACTACAAAAAAGCAAAATGCTTCATTCCCAACTATAGAAATCATTACCTATGACTTCCAAGGAACAGTGTCCTGATCTCCCATCATAGCCTCGGTAAGTAAGCAAGAATAAAACAATAAAACATGCAAGTGTCAGTCACTTCTTTGAGATTTCCACTAATTTTGTGGCAAGGTTACTGAGTGGTCAGAAAAGCATTTTTTTCTTTTCAGATCGGAACAAGTGTGTGAGAGGTGTTCCCTGCTCTTTTGGTCATTCCCATGGCTGAAAACAGAAGTGACATTTATTTATATCAATGTGATAATAACAGATCATGGTGTTCCTATCATGTCTGAATGTTTGACTTTGGCTGATAGGAAACAAAGGGTAGTGATAAACGGCTCCATTTCAGAATGGCAGGCAGTGACCAGTGGGGTACCGCAGAGATCCGTGCTGGGACTGCAGCTTTTTACAATATATGTTAATGATATAGAAGATGGTATCAGCAGTAACATTAGCAAATTTGCTGATGATACATAGCTGGGTGGCAGGGTGAAATGTGATGAAGATGTTAGGAGATTACAGGGTGACCTGGACAAGTTAGGTGAGTGGGCAGATGCATGGCAGATGCAGTTTAATGTGGATAAATGTATGGTTATCCACTTTGGTGGCAAGAACAGGAAGGCAGATTACTACCTCAATGGAATTAATTTAGGTAAAGGGGCAGTACAGAGAGATCTGGGTGTTCTTGTACACCAGTCAATGAAGGCAAGCATGCAGGTACAGCAGGTAGTGAAGAAGGCTAATAGCATGCTGGCCTTCATAACAAGAGGGATTGAATATAGAAGCAAAGAGGTGCTTCTGCAGCTGTACAGGGTCCTGGTGAGACCACACCTGGAGTACTGTGTGCAGTTCTGGTCTCCAAATTTGAGGAAAGACATTCTGGCTATTGAGGGAGTGCAGCGTAGGTTCACGAGGTCAATTCCTGGAATGGCGGGATTACCTTACACTGAAAGACTGGAGCGACTGGGCTTGTATACCCTTGAGTTTAGAAGACTGAGAGGGGATCTGATTGAGACGTATAAGATTTTGAAAGGATTGGACACTCTGGCAGCAGGAAACATGTTTCCGCTGATGGGTGAGTGCAGGACCAGAGGATACAGCTTAAAAATATAGGGTAGACCATTTAGGACAGAGATGAGGAGAAACTTCTTCACCCAGAGAGTGGTGGCTGTGTGGAATGCTCTGCCCCAGAGGACAGTGGAGGCCCAGTCTCTGGATTCATTTAAGAAAGAGTTGGATAGAGCTCTCAAAGAGAGTGGAATCAAGGATTATGGAGATAAGGCAGGGAACGGATACTGATTGGAAATGATCAGCCATGATCATATTGAATGGCGATGCAGGCTCAAAGGACTGAATGGCCTACTCCTGCACCTATTGTCTATTGTCTATTGCCTATTGACTTGTCGTTAGGCTGGAACTCATTTCTCTGTCTTCTTTCATTCCAAACTCAGCAGCTTGGAGAAGGATTTCCAATGCCAGGACCATTGACGACAATAATAGGACTAGGGAGGTCAAAAGATTCATTCACAGGAAGTAATAAGAAAACAAAACCCGACAGGGCTGAAAATGGTGCTAAACCACTTACTGGAAACAAAGTGGATGGCATGAAATGAAGGATTACATCTGAATCTTCCTTCCTGCCAAATGTTCTGAGTCTTCTGGGGGTGTTGGCATTTAGCATGCACATTGGTCACAACTTGGAAGGTCACCATGCCCCTGAACAACCAATGCCTTTGCCAGTCACGGTTTAAAAATAGCTGCACTTGTAGCCAACATCACCACTAGGTGGAACCAATGGTTTGCACATGTGCAATAATTCTTTTAACTCAAAGTTTGTTCATTTTCAATTCCACCTCTGTTCATATGTAATGTTAATGGGTTTGGGATGTTTTCACTGTGAAAGATGGAGTGTAAACATTTTGCTATTTGTGCAAGAAAGTTGCTGAGATTTCTAATCTCTTTTGTAAGGCTAAAAAGTGAAGAGGAGACAAAAAAGGCAGAGAACCCCAGTTATATCAATGATTAATTGTGAATAAAGTCTTTGCTGTTTCTTATGGGCTGAGTCACATCTGTGCTGCAGGCAGAGAGTGTGCAGAGGGACAGTGTGCCTTACTTGCTTGCTGGAATGGAATTAATAGTTGAAAACTCTGAGTTAAAAGCTTACATGGGCAGAAAAGACATCAAGGATGCAATTACAGCAGTTCAGGAAGGCAACCTACCTTCTCAAAGAGAACTAGAGATGGATAACAAATGTAGCCAATGAATCTCACATCCCATGAGTGAGTAAAAAATAAAACAAAGCATGCACAGATTGATCAAGGCACGATGTTTGAGTCAGGAAATAGAGACTGATTTTGGTTGCTAGTGATTTTGTAATTCTGCTTCATTTATGCTCAAACCTTAAGGCAAACAAAGCAAAATAATTGCTAACATTGGCTCCATAGTTCCACATTTACTTCAATGCCAATTTAAAATTGAGTTCCACTAAAATTAAAGAGGCAGTTGAACTACGGTCTAAATCTTTATAAAGATTTGTAATAAAAATATATACATGAATTAATTATGGGGCCGTATTTCACTGCAGTTTAGAAAGCCATGGACAATTAAATCTTGGGGAGATGTTAGAAGAACAAATTCTGCACAGACTTGTGTTAAATAAAACCAGAAAGAGCTGAAGAAAGTCAGCAGGTCAGGCAGCTTCTGCGGAGAGAGAAACAGTTAACATTTTGAACCTGATCGGACTCTTCTGAGGAACTGAAAGGAGCTGGGAACTGGTGTATTTTTATAGTGCTGTAGACAAAGGGAGAGGAGGAGTGCGTGGAACAGATAGTATTTGGGCAGCACTGCTGTCTTACAGCACCAGGGACCTGGGATCAATTCCAGCCTCGGGTGATTGTCCGTGTGGAGTTTGCACATTCTCCCTGTGTCTGCGTGGGTTCCTCCAGGTGCTCTGGTTTCCTCCCACAGTCCAAAGTTGTGCAGGTTAAGTGGATTGACCATGCTAAATTGCCCATAGTGTTCAGGATCTGTAGGTTAGGTGCATTAGTTAGGGGTAAATGTAGAGGAATGGGTTTGGATGGGTTATCTCTTGGAGGGTCAATGTGGACTTGTAGGGCCAAAAAACCTGTTTTTGCAATGTAAGGTTTTTATTATATGACTATCCAGATAGTGAGAGTGTTTCAAGAATTGGTAAAGGAGTGTTAAATGTGTAAATGAGAAAAGCGATTCAATGTGCTCAGAGCAAAGTCAATAAAATACAGCAAAAGGCAGCTGGGGTATGGGGAATGGGGGCCGGTGGTATAAGTAAAACGGATAGAGATCATGTTCTGGAGTTGTGGAACTCATTATTCAGTCCAAGAGGCTGTAAAGTGCCAAAGCAGAAATTAATGTGATGTTCCTCTTGCTTGCATTGAGCTTAGTTGAATCTCTATAGCAGGTGCAGGATGGAAATGTTACCATGGGAGCAAGATGACTTATTGAAATGGCAAGCAACTCATGATTAGAGTCGGAGTGGAGATGTCCCCCAAACCAGTTATCCAGTCTGTACTTGGTTTCACCAATGTCAATGAGACTGCATGTGGGCAGCAAATACAATAGACTAGGTTTAAAAAAGTACAAATGAAATATTGTTTTATCTGGAAGGCATATTTAGGGTCTTGGACAGTGAGGATGGAGGACCTGAGTGAGCATGTGTTATGCAGTCTGAGAATACATAGGAAGGTGCCACAGAGGAGTGAGGAAGTGTTAGGAGTGATGGAGGAGTGAATCAGGGTGGCAAGAAGAGAGTGGTCCTTTAGGGTGTTGACGGTTCAAGGGAGGGCAAGATATGTTTGGTATTTTGCTGGAGGTGACAGATTTCCAGTATCCATGGTATGTTTCCTTTTATTACAGATAAATATTTATTATGAATCTGTAATCATGGTGTAAGGTACTGACCATAGAAACATGATTAGACCATTTAACCCCTAAAACTGTTCTACCATTCAATTTGATCATAATTGATCTGTGCCTTATTTGTACTTTTGGGCACTGCTCCATATCTCTTATTTTTTTAAAAAAAATTATCAATCCTGATAATTTTAATTGACCTCATATTAACAGTCTTTTGGTAAATTTGTTTCAGATTTGAACCACCCACTGTATGAAAAATACTTTCTGGTTTCATGCATAAAGAGTAAAGCTGTAATTTTAAAAAGAAATCCTCATGATTTGGATTCTTTCACAAAGCTAATTGTTTTTATGGATCCCCTACTGCATCACTTGATCATTTTAAGGACCTTGATTAAATCACACATCAAACATCTAAACACAAGAGAATATAAATGCATGTAATCTGGTCTCAGAATTTAACACTTTTGACCTTGGTGCCAATCTGCTGAATGTACTGCACCACCCTCCAAGGCAATTAGATCTTTTAAAAAGTCTGATGTCCATAATACAAGTATTACAATTAGTGTCTGACCAAGCCTCTGTAAAACTGAAGCTGACATTTGAATACTGACCCACTTGAAATAGGGTCGATATTTCATTAGTTCTTATTTCTTGTACACTTTAATGATTTATTTACCTGGGCATCTAAGTTTGCGTTTCAACATCACAGTCTAATTTAATGTTATGTTAATGATTAATTGAGTGAGTTAGACATTGGCAGATGCATTTTAATCCAGACAAATATGAAAATATCCAATTTGCACCAAAAAGGACCAAACATTATTTAAATTGTGAAGATCTAGAAACATTGAGAGAGTGTTGGATGGCGGGGTCCCTAAAATATTCCAGAATCCATGTAAACAGATGACTGAAATCTTCTATCCATGTTAAAAAAAAACTAAGAATACTAATAGAATGTTAATAGTCCTAACTAGAGAGCTGTATTACCATGTGTCAAGTAGGATTTTTACAATTTCAATTGACACCCATATTACCCTGCCCATGCCATAATATGTCATAATACCTTCAGGGCGTGCTCTTTGTGCATTGGGAGCACCCCTTCTTTCCTTCCCACCTGGACTTTTAAACCCTTCCTTTCATTCTACTAATCCCCCTTTCTAAAATGTGAGAACCCTCTCCACATAGAGTCCCCAACTCACCTATTAGATTAGATTAGATTAGATTACTTACAGTGTGGAAATAGGCCCTTCGGCCCAACAAGTCCACACCGACCCGCCGAAGCGCAACCCACCCATACCCCTACATTTACCCCTTACCTAACACTACGGACAATTTAGCATGGCCAATTCACCTGACCTGCACATCTTTGGACTGTGGGAGGAAACCGGAGCACCCGGAGGAAACCCACGCAGACACGGGGAGAACGTGCAAACTCCACACAGTCAGTCGCCTGAGTCGGGAATTGAACCTGGGTCTCTGGCGCTGTGAGGCAGCAGTGCTAACCACTGTGCCACCGTGCCGCCCACTATGCCTGAGATCAATTGGGACCTTCCCAGTAGTGTCCACTCCTGACCTCTCGAAATTGTCGGCCGGAGGATGGAACATCTCAGTGTTCTGGCAGTGTGGTAAAAGGTCAAATGAAGGGTTTTTGCCGAAATGTCGATTTCGCTCCACTTTGGATGCTGCCGGAACTGCTGTGCTCTTCCAGCACCACTGATCCAGTTCTGGCAGACTGGCCTACTTTGCATCAATTTAGCTCATCCACAGGGCATTCTGCCAACAGGGAAGGCTTCTCAGCTGTTGGCTGAATTTTTACTTTCCCCGTGGCTTGGGTGAGCAGTCCACTGTCCCAGGTGCACCCAGTGCACCTATTATGGGCGGCACAGTAGCACAGTGGTTAGCACTGCTGCCTCACAGCGCCAGAGACCCGGGTTCAATTCCCGCGTCAGGTGACTGACTGTGTGGAGTTTGCACGTTCTCCCTGTGTCTGCGTGGGTTTCCTCCGGGTGCTCCGGTTTCCTCCCACAGTCCAAAGATTTGGGGGTCAGGTGAATTGGCCATGCTAAATTGCTCGTAGTGTTATGTAGGGGGTAAATGTAGGGGTATGGGTGGGTTGCGCTTCGGCGGGTCGGTGTGAACTTGTTGGGCCGAAGGGCCTGTTTCCACACTGTAAGTAATCAAATCTATTTTCTTCTGCCCTGCAACCTCAACCCAGATCTAATACACATAAGGATTAGCTCATCTCCCCCGTTTCCTGAAGTGCATCAATCATATTCTCCTTAATTACTCCTTGCAGTTGAAGGTTCAACAGTCTTACATTTTATATTTATGCTTTCTAGTCCTGGTTTTGCCTGCAAATGGAAACATTTTTTTCTACTTTCATAAAGTTCAGGAATTCGATCTGGTCTTTCAGTCTCTCCTCTGCCACCATTACAATTCTGTGCATTTGTTTCTTTTTTTTCCCCATGACTATGAGTGTGTTCTTTGAACGATTGGAAGTGAGAAATGAACAGGTGCATGGTTTTCTTACCCATTGGCAATGTATTTTAATTCTGCCAACACCTACCCTCTGAATCAATGGACGGTAATTTCACATTCCACTTCCTCAGTAGACCCCATTAAGGTCATGTAACTTCTTTAAGCGCTGTTTCCTGTGAGAAATGGTAGAGATGGCACAGCCTCCAACCATCATCTTCTCAGATGCTCATTGATTCGGTTTTAGTGAAAAGCTTCCATTCTGATTGCTGAAAAGGATCTCAAGCTCCAAATGATTTATTGCAAAAAGGACCTCAACATATCTGTTCAGTGAAATGCACCTTTCTCAGTATTCATTATCAATCCAATTCCTGCTGTTTTGTTATTTAAACATGGAAATCTTTTATGGGGTTAAAAAGAACAGATGCAGGAAAGATGCATCCTTTGGCTTGGGAGTGTAATAACATCCTTCCTAAAGCAGGACAACCATAATCGTACACAATAGTCTACATGTGGCCTTACCAATGTCTTGTACCAGGTAGGGTGACATCCCAACTCTTATTCCCAATGCTCTGACTAATGAAGACAAGTTGTTTCAACATATTAAAAATAGAAGTGTTCCAGAAATGCTGCAGGACAATCTTGAACCTAGTTCGAAAGACTAAATGATCCTGCTCTTATTTTTTATGTTGAATAATGTGCAGTCTCTCAGGAATTGTAAACTACTTCACCTCAGGGAATCTAGCTGCTATAACAACAGCCTTTTAGCACCTTTCCTCAGTATTAGAGTTACAACTGGCCACAATGTTCACAGAGCTGCGCTGAACTGTGCTACTACAGTGTGGGTTTCAGCTTAGACTGCTTAGGCTTCGATGACTAGTCAATACTGAGTGCACGATTGCTGCAATTGTAACTAAATATGACACTGGCTGTGTTTTCTGACTAAGATTTCAATTAATTTTGTTTCGCCCATAGCAAAACCGGAGTGTATTGACATCATTTCAAAGCTCACAATTCATATTTTAGTCTTCCTGGATAAAAGCTATGACCCTGTCCTGACACCTTGTGCAAAACTTCCAATTCCAACTATTGATTGCACCTTTTAATTAATGTTGCAGGTTCATGATTTCACTGCTGCCATCATATTGTATTATCTTGGGATTTCGATTAATACAAATACAGTTGCAAGCATGACATTGAGTCAGATCACAAAGCTTTATTTGGAGACATAGAACATAGAACATAGAACAATACAGCTCAGAACAGGCCCTTTGGCCCTCGACGTTGTGCCAACCTATGAACTATTTTTTTCATCATCAAACCCACATTCCCACCTTTTTCCCATTACCCTCGATTTACTTCCTGTTTAAAAACCTCTCGATCACAGACACATGAACGGGCAGTGAGTTGATGGATGCAGACCCGGTGCTTCTGCGAAAATGTGCAAATCATTGTCCAAGACTTTCTAAAACATATAATATAATGTCACTAAATATGATGTAAACATTTTCATAACACATATTTGAGCGATTCTACTGATTTTATCCAACATGATATCATACTAGCCAATATATTATTACAATATTAGTCAGCTGTTTTAATATTCCTGATGCTTTTTCTAGATGAAGGCCCTATGCCCAAGACATCAATTCTCCTGCTCCTCAGATGCTGCCTGACTGGCTGTGCTTTTCCAGCACCACTCTCTTCGTCTCTGATCTCCAGCATCTGCAGTCCTCACTTTCTCCCTGTTCTAATGTTCTAACTTATGTCTTTATTTTGAGGTAAATTTTTGTTTCTGAAGATATTTTCCTGCTTTAAATACACCAAATGAACATTAATTGTTTTGGAGGTTACTTCCTATCAATAAATAGGGTGACCATGTTGGAAGATGTTTAAAGTCAAACAGGAACATTCTTTTGCAAAACTTTGTGGTTCAGTAAACAGGTTGTATTCTTACAGTGCAACTCAGTTCATCTGTTTGAGTAATACACTTATCTTGTGAATACTGAAAACTTTTAGAAATGCCATTTTCACAACTTCAGGTGTCAAGATCTATCTGGCTGTGATATCCACATATTATGATATTTTTCATCAATGCTTGAATTTAACATACCCGTCTTTGGAAGCATAATTGAAGTGAATAGATATACATGACACGCATAACTTCATACTTTTATCAATGAACAGTGATTCACTGGCAACTCATGCTTGGTTACCATGGTAACCTCAGCTATTCATTTCACACCTGGACTACATTACGTAGTTTATAAAGGAAGCCTATTCTAAATCAAAAGTAGTTCTATTTTATTTGCCTTGCTATGTGATATGTAAAAACCAGAATTGCAAATAGGAACTTTCCAGATTGCACATCACAGGCATTTTACAGCTTTAAAATGTGAAATATGCTTGCTGCAATATATTTAAAAGTATGAATATTTTAGTTCATTAGATCAAAGGCTTTCGTTGTGACAAAGTGAACATAACTACTTCTCAGATCTGACTAAGCACATTCATTCAGCATCATAAACCTGTTCACAGTCATGTAATTTGTATGCAGGGGTTAGTAAAAACACAATGATTTTGGAAATGTTTTTGCAATGTGCATTATGGTCCACATCTTCAGATGAGGGTCAGAATCCATCTGGGCCCAGAGCCTTCCCAGGTGAAGCCAACCCAGGAATCCATGAAAGCAGAGATATATTGAATTGACGTTAAAACCATGTCCTTTTTTTTAATGATATAGAGTGCCGTATCCCATGATTGAAAGGCCAAAATTGTATTTTGACTGATGCTGATAGAAGGTATTGTGTAAGGTAGTGGAGACAGGATGCCAACTGGATTGGATGCAGTGCGTCAGGTGGGCGAAGGCGTAGGCTAACAGGCAGTTGCGAGAAGGGTGCTGGGAGTGTAGGATACCAATAGATTGGAGAGTGGCATATAGGTGGGAGGGTGCTTATGGGAAGTTATGGGGTGGTGGGTCATAGAATCATAGAGTCGTTAAGCGTGGAAACAGAACCTTCAGTCCAACTTGTCCACGCTGACCAAGTTTCCCAAAATAAACTAGTCCCATTTGCCTGCACTTGGCCAGTTTCTCTTTAAACCTTTCCTATTCCAAATCACTGAAGATGTCGCCTAAACAGGGGACAATACGATTGCAAATCAACTTGCCAGCTCGGCGAACAGAAACACAGCTACAACTTTCCTATCTATGTACCTGTCTACATGTCTTTTAAATGTTGTAACTGTACCTGCATCTACTACTTCCTCTGGTCATGAACCATCCTCAGTGTGAAATAGTTGTCCCTCAGGATTCATTAAAATCTTTCTCTCCTCACCTTAAAATTATATCTTCTAGTTTTGAACTCCCTAACCCTACCGAAAAGACCTTTGCTATTCACCTTACCTATGCCCCTCATGATTTTATAAACTTCTATAAGGTCGCCACACCCAACATCCTACGCTCCAGTGAGAAAAGTCCCAGCCTATCCAGCCTCTCCTTATAACTCAAACCCTTAAAACCCAATAACATCCTTATAAATCCTTTCTGCACTCTCTCCAATTTAATAATATCCTTCCTATAGCAGGGTGACCAAAACGGTACTCAGTATCCTAAAAGTGCCTCCACCAACTTCCTGTACAACTGCAACATGGTATCCAACTCCTAAAATCAATGGTTTAAGCAGTGAAGGATAGAGCTCCAAACACCTTCTTTACCACTCTGTACTGCAACTTTCAATGAACTATATACCTGAATCCGTAGACCTCTCTCTGTTCCAAATCACTCCCAGGGCCTTACCATTTACTGTGTAAGCCATGCCCATGATTGTCTTACCAAATTATAACACCTTGCATTTATCCAAATTAAACTGTATCTGCCACTCCTCGGCCCATTGACCCAATTGGCAGAGATCACCTTGTAATCTTAGACTGTCCACTATACCATCATTTTTTGTGTCATCCACAAACTTAGTAACCATGCTTCCTCTATTCTCATCCAAATTATTTATATAAATGGCAAACACTCACATCCTCCCACAGATAAATTTGTTCTCTCGTGAACTCTAACCCTCCAACAACACTGCACCCTCCTCACCAACCCACTCTGGTTTAATGATTCGTGAGAAAGTTGCAAAAAGTTTAAAGTGAAACTCTGAGGACTGGTTCCCTTGGTGAAGGGTGACTTTCTCTAGCAAACTAACAAAAGCCCAAAGAGGATTTTACCATTCTGCTCTGGACTTATCCTCAATGCTCTATCCTTTTCCTCAGTGTTCCATAAAATTACAGGGAAAATACAACACAGGTGTAGGCCACTAAGCCCAACTGCAGATCTTTATGCTACACCCGATACTCCTCCCAACATCCCTTCACTTTAGAGTCATAGAGTTGTACAGCGCAGAAACAGACCCTTCGGTTGAAGCTGTTTGCACCGAGCAGACTTCCAAATCTGACCTGATTCCATTTGACAGCATTTGGCCCATATCCCTCCAACCCTTCCTATTCATATACCCATCCAGATGCCTTTTAAATGTTGTAATTGTACCAGCCTCCATCACCTCTTCTGGCAGCTAGTTTCATATACACATTGCCCTCTGCCTGAAAATGTTACCCCTCAGTTCCTTTTTAAGTCTTTCCCAACTCACCCTCTAGTTTTGCTCTCCACTACCATGGAAAAAAACCTTCACTATAGACAGTATCAATGCCCCTCATGATTTTACAAACCTCTATAAGGTCACTTCTCAGCTTCTGACATTCTAGAGAAAAAAAGCCCTAGCCTATTCAGACTCTCCCGATAACTCAAGCCATTCAGTCCTTGCAACATCCTCATAAATTTTTCCTGCACTCTCTCAAGTTTAATACCACAGTTTTAAGAAGGGCAACCAGAATTGTATGCAGTATTCCAGAAGTAACCTCACCAATCTCTTGTACAACTGCAACATGACATTCCAGCTCCTAAAGTCAATGTACAGACCAATGAAGACAAGCACACCAAATGCCTTCTTCATCACCCTGTCTACCTGTGACTCCACTTTCAAGGAACTGTACATCTGCACCTTTAGGTCTCTTTGTTTGGCAACACTCCCCAGGGCCGTATCATTAAATATATTAGAAGTTGTGCTCTGGTTTGCGTTACCAAAATGCAACACTTCACGTTTACCTACATTAAAGTCCATTTGTCCCTAGAAACTGAACCTTATTCCTCTTGCCCTCACATATTTATCCAGCTATCCTTTCAATGTGGATGTTCTGTCCTTGACAATGACCTCAAACTTCTGGCTACCTGCCACTTCACCACTACAATGTCCCCTGGCACAAGTGGGGATTTTTGGGGGAACTTCTGTTGAAGTGTGGTATGGTCATGGGGGATTGATGATACAGAACAAAATAGACCTGTTTTAGATTAGTCCTGCAATGAAGGGAGCTCAGTATATGCTTTGGTCATGTCTGGGTCACATCAGGTCTGGAGATGTGAAATGGGTCAGATTCGGGGTTAGGTCAGGTCAGTTTGAGAAGCTGGAAGGGAAGGTCTAGCCTGGGACTGGAATGGATTGTTGAGTCTGAATGGTTCTAGATTAGAGTGATACTGGAAAAGCACGGCAGTTCAGGCAGCATACGAGAAGCAGTAAAATCGACATTTCGGGCAAAAGCCCTTCATCAGGAATACAGGTAGAGAGCCTGAAGGGTGGAGACTGAAGGGTCTCCACCCTTCAGGCTTTCTGCCTGTATTCCTGATGAAGGGCTTTTGCCTGAAACGTCGATTTTACTGCTTCTCGAATTCTGCCTGAACTGCTGTGCTTTTCCAGCATCACTCTAATCTAGAATCTGGTTTACAGCATCTGCAGGCATTGTTTTTACTGAGTCTGAATGGGTGTCAAATGCTCATGGAATATCATTGTGAATGATTGAGGCGGTGAGTGTCATCTTTCGCAAGGAATTAAAACAGGTTTCAGCTTCCTGATTTATTCTACTTAACTATTCAGGGAAGTGATTCTATGCAGTCTCCAGCTGTAACCTGGAATTAGAACTTTATTGGAGTACTCTATTGGAATTTACAATTTCTCAGGCAATCTCTGCCTAATCAATGCAGCAAAGTGTGATCCCAAGGTACCTCCTCCAAGGTACATCTCGCCTACGACGTTCCAGAGACCAGAAGATCTGGCCAATAAGAAAAAGTATTCTTTATTAGAACTCCCTATTAATGGTTTACTTTCATTAGTGTTTGCTCACATAAACCAAGAGCAAAACTTGTAGTGTCACTGACTTTACATCACATTAGCAGTGATTAAATAAATAGAACGTCACAAAGTGACATAACAGAGGAAGAAAATGTGAAAATGTGTGAAAAGCCTTAAATGGAATCCCTCAAACGCCAACAAAAATGTGCTCACACAAACTAGCACAAAGAAAAATAGAGTTATTCCTAAGTACTTCTCAGTTTGAAGCATTGTGATATGGGAGAGAATTTCCACAGGAAATCTGACGTTTAGTTATAACGTGTATTCAACTTAATGATCACTGACTTAATACATTTTGTTGGAATTGTTTCAGCAAAGAATACTGTTTATATGAGGCCTCCAGGTGCCTCAGTAACATGCCTTTCAGCTTTTAATTATAATAATTTGCTCCCTCTGTAATGGACTAAATAAAATCATTATATTGTTTATCTGAAATTACTTTGGAGTGGTTTCTATGTTTAAGGTGCTATATAAACATAAGTATTTCTGTTGTTGTATTCCTTTTGCAACCCAAGATATTATCCTCAATGACCATGGGGTGAATCTAATAGAGGTCTGTGAGACATGGCTATGGTGAGATTGCATTGGACCTTGTAGCGAGAAACGTTTCAAAAATCTGAATGCAACTCAGACTTCACTGAATATATTTAAAAATCACACAACACCCGGTTATTGTCCAACAGGTTTATTTGTTTTTAACTTTGTCCAGACTCACCCCAATCCCAACACCTTCAAGTCATGGTTCACTGAATATGTAAAATTCAGATCCAAGTTACAATAGGCAAGGTAGCAAATTTCTGCAACCTCAAGTCGAATTCTGCCAGGTTTCCACTACACTTAACTGTTAAAGAGAAGTTGAGGCATGCTCAAAGTGCCCATGATAGACCTGGAAAAGCCTACAGCTGCTGAAGTCAGGTGTAGTACTTGTTTTGGGTGTAGTGAATGTTTAAGAGTGAGCAATGCAAAATTAATTGGTCCCAGAGTGATTGATTATTGTTGCTGAATAGTCATATATATCCAGCAAGAAAGCTTCAAAAAGAATTCTCCTCACCTCTCCATCAGCCTCCCAACAGAAGATGTAGTATGGCTGTGTGATTATTTCTACAATTAGCAATAACAAAGATTTTTGTTGATTTTCACAAGAAATATTTTGATGGAATGAACTTTAAACTACCCTGTGCATATTTTGTAAATCACATGCTCACAATGTTTGAATCACCTCCACTCCAATCTTTGTTTGAGATGCAGCAGCCTAATAGGTTTCATGTTTTTGATATGCTAATATAGAAATCCACTTATAATTTCTCCTTTACTGTTAATTTAAGTCTGCTTCCATTGCTCAATGTACACATTTAACTCCATATGTTATAAGATTGACCTGCAATCTTGTAATAGGTCCCTAACTATTTACTCAGCTTACAATTTTGACCCAGTGAGCATTAAAGCTAACTTGTGGGACAATGATTCAAAATGTTAATTTTGCTTCAATCGCAACAGATGCTACCAGACTTACTGAGTTTTTAATTCTGATCAGGTGAGTGTTTGCTCGGTGTTGTGCAACCTCACATCTGGGCAAAACACCATAACTCTGGGACCTGCAAAATGCTGATCTACCTGAAAAATACCCCAGAAAAGTAACATCTCTCGACAATTTAAACGACAGGTTCAGAAAGCATTTCATTCTGCTACTCTGCAGTGGCTACGTGGCAATTGGCTGCTGTTAGTCCATACAATGATTCTGCCTGCCTCACAATTGAGAAATATTTTGTCTGAATTTCAGACCCAGTGCAGCACCAAATATATAGGCCTTAGGTCTCAGTGATTGACTGATCAAATCAAATGATCTTTTAGTCAACCTTAATCGATAGATCACAGACTGTACTCAACCAGCCTGCATTTGAAAAACTCAAAGTAAAATGACTACTGTTAGATTGCACGATTGGGTAATACTTGCTCAATAGTCCTGAGTGGGATAATAGTTATGTTTACAAGCAATTTAAGGTAATCAGTAGGACTTGTAACATGAACCATTTACGCTTGCTAGAAACAATATACAAATAGGTACCTATTCTCCACAAAAATAGGAATTTGTCTAAGTCTTGTATGCTTTTTGAATTACTTTGGAACTTGGGATCTCAAAGTTTCCTGAACAAAAGCCTAACAGTTCCTTGTTGCTTTCTCCAAGACAACCCCTCAACTATTCTTGTCACTCAAAGAGCAACCTTTTCTCCTGTACTATAAATTGTTGTTATCATTTAAAATTTGCTTTTAATTTATTTCTTGTATTTGTCAGTTATTTGTGAACAGTTTTGGCAGCAGGAGTTTCTCTTCTCAGGAATTAATTGTTCAGTGTTATGATCTCAGCTGATGGTAGTACTGGAGAAGTCAGATCCCAGAATAAAACCTGGCTTAGTATATCATATATCTTTTTTTTTCAGTTGACTAACGTGAAATATATTGAAGTGAGGCTGCAGATGTACATTAATAACAGAATGTAAGTTTATAAGAAAGGGCAACACAGCGGCTCAGTGTTTAGCACTGCTGCCTCACAGTGTATAGTTCTCGTCCAGATGCTCCAGTTTCCTCCCACAATCCAAAGATGTGCAGCTTAGGTGGATTGACCATGCTAAATTGCCCATAGTGTCCAGGGAGGTGCAGGGCAGGTGGATTAGCCATGGGAAGTACAGGGTTACAGGGATAGTGTGGGATGCTGTTCGGAAGATTGGTGTGAAATCGATGGGCCAAAGGCTTGCTTCCACACTGTAGTTTTCAATAAGAAAAAAAAGTTATAAAATAGTTGGAAAGATCTTAACACAGATATCAAAACAAAGTTGCAATCTGCTTCCCTACATTTACAATAACAGAGACTCAACCCCAAAGCAGTATCACTTCTGTGTCAGCTTTTGAAAATGTTTACTTGACAGATGTTTCCAGATTCTTTTGATTGACCATCGAGACCAGATTTTATATTTCTTTCCCAGTCCACTGGCATGAACTGCTCATAATTCAAAAACTCTTTCAAGTTTCCAAACTCCACAAGCTAGAAATACGTCTGTTTCCCAGTAGGTGACTGGCTTCCCTGAACTGAAAAAACTTGGTTCTCCTGCTAGGAGATGCTTCTGAATTAAACCTCTGTTCTGAGATCAAAACAAAACTTACAGATGACATGGCTATAATAGTGGGATTATTATGTAAACACCACAAGGTAGAGATGATGAAAAAAATCAATTTTATCAAAGAGTAATATTTTTCAGATGAAAATCTGATTTCCCACTTAAAGAAGATACAGACTTCTGTCAGTTGGCAGCTGAAAGCACATAAAGCGAGAAGCAGTCAGCAGCACTCATGGGTACAGTAATACGGGCAACAGCATCATTCCAAAAGAAAACCTTCACATCAGAGCTGATAACAGGTAAAAGGAAAACAGTATACACTAGGAAAAGAAAAAGCTGGGACAATCTACTCCTGTTCAGTTTTTAATGATCTTCTAGGTTTATGATTACAAAAATCTGAGAGTAGAAGGATCTACAGGAGCTGTGCAGACCTCCATGGATAATGTTGCTAATCTCAATGTGGAGGGAGGAAAAAATTAAAAATAAAAGGACAAAAGGCCTTCCTGGGAAGGATTGAATGGGAGGAGTATTTATCCTTTAAAATGAGGTTTGCTGCCATTGTGCACAGGCTCCATAAGTTATAGGAGATAGACTAGTCAGGATAGTGTGTAGCTTGGAAGGAAACCAGTACATGGTGATGTTCCCATAGGTCTGCTGCCCTTGTCCTTCTAGACAGCAATTGGTAATGAGATTGGATGATGCTGTCTGAAGTATTTTGGTGAATAGCTGTGTAGATCTTGTAGATAGGACACATTACCTCTGCTGAGAGTGGCAGGGAGTGGATGTTTGAGGAAGTGGTACCAATAAAACAGGCTGCTTAGTCTTGGATAGTGTAAAGCTTCCTGAGTGTTGCTGGGACTGCAATCATCCAAGCAAGTGAGAAGCATTCCCTGATACTCCTGGCCTGTGTCTTGTAGATGGTGGACAGGCTTTGAAGATTCAGGAGATGAATCATTTGCTGCAAGATTCTCAGCCTCGACAAATAGTTTTATAGCCATTTATTTATCTGGCTAGTCCAGTTGAGTTCCTAGTCAGTAGTAACCACAGGGTGTTGATAACACCATTTAATTTCAAGAATAAAGGTTAGATTCTCTCTTGCTAGATAAGGTAATTGCCTAGCACATGCGTGGTACAATAATTACCTGTCAGATGCTAGCTCAAACTAATCCACAAATTGTCGTTAAAACAAGTTCCTCTTCTCATTAAGATGCTATAGTGCTTTTATTCTTTGCTGATAGATCATCTTATGGACTCTTCATCAAAAGGAAGACTGAAAACAGCATTCTCCATCAACCACAAACCATCAGTGGTCTGTACTGTCACATATGACAAGTACTAGTTTGTGTTTGTTAAGGTATAGAAACAGATTATAGGATGAGCTCAGATGTTTCAAACCTTTATCTAATGACTATAGTGCTCATATAAATGAAGTTCTTTTACAAATGCTGCTGTTTATGTTCCTTGGCATTCCTTAGGGGGAATTAACTAATCCTGGTAAGGAAATGCTTAAATTATATTGGCAGGTGAATGAGAGGCAGGAGAGAATATTGGAGATGAATAACAGGATATACAAAATACTTGGAGATACAGATAGTACCAGAGTAGAGACAAGAAACTTAATAGATAGACATAAAATGAGGGCGAAATTAAAATGTTCCAAATCAGGGTTGTAGTGCATAAATATAAATGTGTGGAGTACAGTAAACATGATTGATGACATAAAAGTGTAGATTACCTTGTGAAATTATGATGTGATTTTAACAGAGACATGACAAGAGGAGCAAGATTGGGTGTTAGGTCTTCCTGAATGTATGGTGTTCAGGAGCAAGAGGGAAGGTGTGGCGGTAATGATTAAGCTGAGCATTTCAATACTGGAGGAAGAATATCTCAGAGGATTTAAGGACAAAATTGATTTGACTAGAGGAATAAAATATACAGGTCACCAATTAATGGGTAGGACGTTGAACCATAAATCTGCAGGGAAATTACAAAATGTAGAAATTTCACAGGAGTCACTGTAATTAGAACCTTTAATTATCTAGATGTGAATGAAAATATTTTGCCATAATTGGCAGAGAGGGGCGAGTACTCCTGGATGGCGTTCAGGAGAATTTTCCACAGCAGCATGTGTTCTGAGATAGGAGCCACTACTAAACCTGATTTTTAAGATCAAGTGTCAATGAGAGAACATTTATAGATCAGTGATCACTCTATTATGAGGCTTAAGCTGACAATGGACAAGCTTCAAGCATAACTGGAACAATATACTGTGGGAGAGCTGACTTCAATCGAGGATCAAACATTCAAAGGAGAGATGGTTTGGGCACATCCAAAGTATGTTTCCTCAAAATGGAAAGGTCAAAACAGATCCAGAGATCCCTGTCTGAAAAAAAGATCAAAATTAAAATTAAATACAAAATTGTGCAAATAATGAGTGTAAGGCAGAAAATATATTTGACAACCACAGTGAATCGAGCTGAGCGGCATGGTGGCATAGTGATTAGTGCTGCTGCCTGACAGTGCCAGGGATCCAGGTTCGATTCCAACCTGGAGTAACAGAGTGGGTGATGTTTGCATGATCTCCCCGTGTCTGTGTGGGCTTCCTCGGAGTGCTCTGGTTTCCTCCCACAGTCCAAGGATGTGCAGGTTAGGTAGATTAGTCATGATAAATTGCCTTGTAGTATCCAGTGATATGCAGGCTGCATGGATTTGCCATGGTTAATGCAGGATTACAGGAATTGAGTGTGATGCTGTTCAGATGGTCAGTGTGGACTCAGTGGGCCAAACTGCCTCTCTCTGCACTGTCAGAATTCTATGAATCTGAATACAAAAAGAAGGGAGATGTAAAAAAGAAATAAAAGATTATGAAACTGTCCTTTCTTTGGGGTGGCATGGTGGCTCAGTGATCAGCACTGCTGCCTCACAGCACCAGGGACCCGGGTTCGATTCCATCCTCGGGCGACTGTCTGTGTGGAGTTTGCACATTCTCCCCTTGTCTGCTTCGGTTTTCTCTGGGTGCTCCAGTTTCCTCCCACAGTCTAAAGATGTGCAGATCAGGTGAATTGGCCATGCTAAACTGCTCATAGTGTCAGGGGTAAATGTAGGGGAGTGGGTATGGGTGGGTCGCTCTTCGGAGGGTCAGTAAGGACTTGTTGGGCCAAAGGGACTGTTTCCATACTGTAGATAATCTAATTTAATCTAATCTAATCTAATCTTCAGAACTGATGGTAGCTAGGAGAAGGTTAGTATAGATACAGGTGATGGGGAGAGCTGAGGAGTAAATGATAGAGGGAAATAGAGCCCATAGAAAATGAAAAACCATTGGATGCAGAAAGGACAAGGTAAAGGTCAGCCTGGGAGAATGAAAAACTATTAATGAGAACCATTAGTGGCTGCAATGGGCTGTTGTGTTGGCAGCCCACATAATGACAAGGCCTGGTGTGTGCGACTTGGGGTAAGTACTTGAGAGAAGATACTCAAGCCCTAAAACTGTTGAACACAGTATTGAGTCCAGAAGGCTGAAAAATATCCCGGCAGTAAATGAGTGTTGTGTGTTTCTCTTGCAGTGAGCTTTGCTGTAGCAAGTCTGTGACAGAGATGTTGACCAGGGAACAGGGTGGGGCGTTGAAGTGGCAGAAAACTGGAGGCTCAGGGTCTTTTTTGGAGACTGAATGTAGGTGTTCTGTGAAGCCATCAACCAGTCTGTCTTTCGTTTCCCTATTGTAGAGGATACCATCTTGTGGGCAGTGAATGCAGCAGACTAGTGGGCGGCACGGTGGCACAGTGGTTAGCACTGCTGTCTCACAGCGCCTGAGACCCGGGTTCAATTCCCGACTCAGGCGACTGACTGTGTGGAGTTTGCACATTCTCCCCGTGTCTGCGTGGGTTTCCTCCGGGTGCTCCGGTTTCCTCCCACAGTCCAAAGATGTGCGGGTCAGGTGAATTGGCCATACTAAATTGCCCGTAGTGTTAGGTAAGGGGTAAATGTAGGGGTATGGGTGGGTTGAGCTTCGGCGGGTCGGTGTGGACTTGTTGGGCCGAAGGGCCTGTTTCCACACTGTAAGTAATCTAATCTAATCTAAACTAGGTCGTGAGAGATGCAGATAAAGTGCTGGTCCGCTTAGAAAATATGTTTGGGCATTTGGATGGTGACGACGGAGGAGTTAAATAGACAGGGGTTAAACCCTCTACAATTGCTGAGGAAGATGCCATGGGACTGTGGGGAGGTGTTTAAAGTGAAGGAGGAGTGGACCAGGGTGTCCAGGGTGAATGATCCTTGTGGAAGGGAGTGGGGGTGGGGATCGTTTGTCTGATGGTGGCTTCGCGCTGGAGGAGTTGGAAATAGTGGCTAATGATTCTTTGGATCTGGGTGCTGGTGGGGTGGTATGTGAGTTATAGAGTCATAGACATGTACAGCATGGAAACAGACCCTTCAGTCCAACCGGTCCATGCCAACCAGACATCCCAACACAATCCCCCACCAAACCTTTCCTATTCATATACCCATCCAAATGCCTCTTAAATGTTGCAATTGTACCAGCCTCCACCATATCCTCTGGCAGCTTATTCCATATACATACCACCCTCTGCGTGAAAAAGTTGCCCCTTAGATCTCTTTTATATCTTACCCCTCTCACCCTAAACCTATGGCCTCCAGTTCTGGACTCCCCAACCCCAGGGAAAAGACTTTGTCTATTTGTCCTATCCATGCCCCTCATAATTTTGTAAACCTCTATAAGATCACCCGTCAGCCTCCGACGCTCCAGGGAAAACAGCCGCAGCCTATTCAGCCTCTTCCTGTAGCTCAGATCCTCCAACCCTGGCAACATCCTTGTAAATCTTTTCTGAACCCTTTCAAGTTTCACAACATCTTTCCGGTAGGAAGGAGACCAGAATTGCATGCAATATTCCAACAGTGGTCTAACCAATGTCCTGTACAGCCGCAACATGACCTCCCAACTCCTGTACTCAATACACTGACCAATAAAGGAAAGCATGCCGAACGCCTTCTTCACTATCCTATCTACCTGCAACTTCACTTTCAAGGAGTTAAGAACCTGCACTCCAAGGTTTCTTTGTTCAGCAACACTCCCTAGGACTTTACCATTAAGTGTATAAGTCCTGCTAAGATTTGCTTTCCCAAAATGCAGCACCTCGCATTTATCTGAATTAAACTCCATCTGCCACTTCTTAGCCCATTAGCCCAACTGGTTGTAATCTGAAGTAACTGTGAATATTGGTCAGCTTGTAGTGGATATTAGTGGCCAGCCTATCCCAGAATTGGAAACAGAGGATCAAGGAAAAGAAGGAAGGAGTCAGAGAGGGTGAAGGTGAGAACAGAGTAGAAATAGGAAGCGAGTTAGATAAACTTTTCTATTTGCAGACAAGAGTGGGAAGCAGTGCTAATGATGTAATTGGCACTTTGAAGAAAGAGTTGTGGATGGGGGCTGGAATTTGACTGGAAAAAGGAATGTTCCATGCACCCCACAAAGTGATAATCATAACTGGGGCCAATGCAGGTAACCATGGTCATCCCTCTGTCCTGAAAAAAGTGAGAGGAGTTAAAGGAGAAATTATTTAGAGGGTGGACCAGCTCAGCCAGGCAGAGGAGGGTATTGGTAGATGGGAACTGTTAGACCTTTTCCAGGAAAAAGTGGAGAGCTTGGAGGCTATCCTGATGGGGGATAGATGTGTGAAAGGATTGCACATCCCTGGTGAAGAGGCAGCAGCTGAAACCCACAAACTAGAAACTCTGAACCTGATGTACAGAATTGAGTTATTATCACTAATGGTTTGACAGAAGAGATACCAATGAGCTTTTAGGAAAATCACTAATGAATTAGAGTCAAGACTGAGGAAAGCAAGAGAACTTCTGTACTGGCCAAACAGGAACAATGAAATCAAAGACCGCATCAGGCAGTGCACTGCTGATAATGAGCTGCTGATGACTCATGGATCATAAATGAAATTCAAATACAACATTTCACTCTCACTGATTATCTTGTCTCTATACACTACTATTCTGATTATTTGGAGGTGAACCAGCTGACTTTAACAACTATTGGTGAGGTTATTCAATGCCTAAAACACTTCAGCCATTAAGGCATTTCTGATATTGCGACAAGTGACAATGACCCTCAGCCATTTAGTGAATGATTGGGAATGCCTCCATTATCAGCATCATCAGAGGGTTTAAAAAGGCATTTGATACAATGCAACACAACAGACTTGTGAGGAAAGTTATTGGTCATAGAATAAAAGTGTCAGCAATAACATGGATTAAAAAAATGGCTGAGTGATAGGAAACAGAGAGAAATGATCCATGCGTATTTTTCAGTTTGGTAGAAGGTTTGTAGAGGAGTTCTCCAGAAGTCAGTATTGAGGCCTTTACTTTGCCTGATATATATTATGATGTGGTTCTTGTTGTGCAAGTAGCAATTTTGAAGTTTGCAGATGACAGAAGGAAGAATCGGAAGAATTGTGAACTATGAAGAGGAGAGTGTAGAACTCCAGAAGGACATAGACACATTGGTGGGGTGGCAGATAAGTGACAAATGATATTCAATGAATTTAAGTGTGAGTTGATGCATTTTTGTAGGAAGAACATTTACAGAGGGGTGTGCATGTGCACAGATCATTGAAAGTGGCAGGACAAGTAGAGTAAGCAGCAAGTAAAGCAAATAGTATCCTCAAGTTTATTAACAGGGACACAGAGTTCAAAAGCAAGAGTTGAACTTGTTGGAGACACTACTTAGATTTCAGGTAAAGTATCGTGCATAGTCCTGGGCACCACAATATAGGAAAGATACGAAGAGAGAGTACAGTACGCTTTAAAGAATGAGGGTGAGGAACTTCAGTTGTGAGGATAAATTGAAGAGTTTGGAACTGTTCTTCTTGGAGAAGAGATCTGATAGCGATTTTCAAAATTATGAATGGCCGGGTAGAGCAGTTATGGAGAATCCTTTCCTGCTCACGCAACAAACAAGAACAAGAACGAGAACTAGAACAAGGTGGAATAGATTCAAAGTGATCTGTAAACAAAGCAGAGATGGAATGAGGAAGAACTTTTTCAGTCAGCAAGTAGTTAGGGTATGGAATGCACTGCCTAGAAATCTGGTGATGGCAGGTTCAATTGAGGCACTCAAGACAGCGTGGATTAAATAATGTGCAAGGCTCTGGGGACAAAGCAGGAGATTGCCCTGACCCAGCATGTGATCTTGGCAGTAGATCTGAGGTGTGTGAACATTGTGATGCTGCAAAGTAGATCTACTTTCAAATTCTATGAATGGTAGATTACACAATGAAGAAAGCATCTTGACTCACTGAAGGCTATAGGAACAATAATAAATTGAAACAATGTCTTGAAAACCTTCAGAAAATATAATTTGAAATGGAATCACCAAGAAGTCTCTTTATTGCTTCTCATGAATGAATAACTCCTAATGTGGTCTATCATGAAATATTAAATGCTTTAACAAATGCTGAAAATATAGACAATGATCCTGAAAATATATAGAGAGAAACTGAAAATATATAGACTGACACAACAGGCAATACTTTAGATATTAATGATTAAATATTCAGAATACTAACAGGCTTAGAGGAATTGAGTGTATATGTATATTTTGAGGGTTGTGAGGGTGATATTCCGGATGGCTAATACAAAATGCATGGTAAAAATTGTAAATTGAATTAAGTAAAATCATTTAAGAAAAATTAAGAAAAGCGAATGATTAAAGAAACAGCTTCTTTGGTCAAATTTGTCAAGTGATGTGTTTGTGTATAATAGATTAGTACGAATTGAGCTATTTGCTCTTCATATTAACAGTCTTAAAATTGTTCATTAAAATAATTCTGCAATAAAAAGAGAAATGAATTGTTGAATGAAGTCTGATGAATAGAAAAAAAGCTTCACACAAGTCACTTCGTAGGAACATTTCTATGGCCTGACTTTCAGTTTTAATACCTAACTTAAGCAATTCATAAGCTCAGAGGGATTTCAGTTTATTACTTCATAAAACATTTTCCTTATCATAGTTTTTAAATCTTAATTTAACATCTTTTTCTGTGATTTCAGTGATAGACTTAGGATGGATGCTCAATTTTTTTTCTATTTGTATGCTATTTTTAATATTTTAAATTTCCCCTTCTCATATTTTAAACCAAAGAATATAGAACAAGGTACATTCTGAAAGCAATATTTTGAGGACACTGCCATGATACTGAATATAAATAGGTATCAATATGAATGTGTAATGAGGAGGGAAAAATGTGCTAATTTTAATAATAGTAAAGAATTGGATGATACTATAAAAAAACAACAATTTTAATACTCAGATTTATTGAATTCATTTTCACCTCATGCATGGTAGGATGGGAATACATGCATCAATTGTGTTATTAGTATTCTGTTTTAGCTTCTTTACTTATGTAGAATATTTTTATATACCAGCATACATGCATAGAAAATATTACATGAACTAAAATGTTCATCTTCAGCATTTCCATCATAGTAGTTTATTCAGTCTGGTTTAATGAATTGATAATTGTAGGTTTGTGATTCAAAAATGCTCTTGAATTTGTTATATACATTTCTTTTGGGAGTACTGAAGATGACACTGTACCTTTATGTAATCTTATTTTTTAAAAAAAATTTAGTCAATAGAAATTGGGTGGAATTGAGAATTATTGCAACGTTTTGCTGCATTAGCATGTCTAGAATATTGTGTGAAAGGAGCAGTGTGTCAGGCAATATTCCATTAACACCATTTAAAGGAGACAAGAGAGCTCTAGCAAAATAATTACTTTAATTTCCAATCGTTTTTGCATTTTGACAAATACATTTTGAAATGCAAAAATAAGCAAGCAAATGTGGTGTTATTTTTCCTTTTGTGTGCATAAGAAAGAGAACAATGAAAAACTTGCATTTGTATATTACACAAACTGCAGATACTTCATAATGCTTTCTAGCCAATGAGATATGCTCAAAGTGTTGATTACTCTTGTAATGTGCCCATGTAATAATAATGTAGTTAGATGTTATCAGTAAAAATTGTTGGACTTTTTTGCAATATGAGAGTAATGTGGAATCAGAAAATTAACACAAAGGTTACTTTCTTCCAAATGACCCCTTTGCATAAACTTGGTTAATTCTTGGAGTTATCAATGTTGCATGAGGGTGTAAGGTTCTGGAAAAGTTAATGTTAAGAAGTGGCTTAAGTATCACCCACAATGATGATGTCACACAGGTCACTTGGGACAACAGCTTATGATTTTAAAATACCAAGATTTACCATTCAGATCCTCCTTGTAGTCTCTGCAATAATGTCTATTAGGCAAAAGTGAGGACTGCAGATGATGGAGAAGAGAGTCAAGAATGTGATGCTGGAAAAGCACAGCAAGTCAGGCAGCATCCGAGGAGCAGGAAAATCGATGTTTCAGGCAAAAGCCCTTTATTTGGAATCATGTCTATTGTATCAGTTTCATTTGCACCTAGTTGCAAGTATTTAATAAATAACATATTTATGAGAGCCTCTTTTCTTTTGATAGCAACTGGTCTTCCTCTACTACACCAGACCAATCGAGTCCTGTAGATTTGTGTCTTTAAAGAAGATAGTGACGGCAAGTTTGTCCCATGGTGTATAATAATGAGACATCCTTATGGATCCTGCTGGCAGTGGTACAAGTATGAAGATTTCTTCAATTCAGCATTACTAAGGTGCTTGTGCTGACTGCCAGTAGCTGAAAGAGTTGAACATTTAATGGCACAAAACAGAATTTCATGTCAAGATCCAACAATGCAGAATCCAAAGTCAATTGTTGAAAACAATTCATACCTTGTAAGAGGCACAAAGGAATGGGAGATTGTTCACATTCTCTGGAGCTGAATTATTAGTCACTCCAAAAGCTGAGTGAATTGAGTATCACTAAGCTGTAGGAACAATCATGGGTCAGGATTCAGAGGCATTACAAATGAACATCTGAAGCCCGAAGTAAAATCAAATCCTTGGTAAGCAAAGGAAAATTTTCAAAAGGTGGTGCAGAGGTAACTAAAATATTTACAGGTCCTATAGGAAATCATATTGAATGGGTATAGTTAAGTCAGAGGAATCAAGGACCACAGAGCAATTCTAAAGGTCCCGGTTTTGAAACTGAAACTAAAATGACAATGGGCATATTTGAAGCTTAACTATACAAGGTTTAACAGAAGAAGAAAATTAAGAGAATTATTAAGGGCACAGATAAAGCTCAAATTCCATATTAAAGCTACAATAAAGTTAAGAATCATTTACTGACATCACAGACAGTAGGAGTTATTCAGAAAACTCTGAAAGAGGTCAGGATTATGATGAGAACCACAGACAGTGGGAATTAACTCAAAATAAAAGGCATGGTTGAAACAGGATTTACTTTGTATTCCTTTGTGGGCCAGCATTTGATTGTACATCTCAAGAAGCCCAGTCAACCACATTGCTGTGGATCTGGAATCACGTGTAGGCCAGATTCCTTCACTGAAAGACAATAGTAAACCAGATAGGTTTTGAATTACAATCAATAGTGGTTGCCATTAAACAACTGTTTAATTCCAGATTTTTACTGAATTTGAATTTCGCTGTCTGCCATGTGAGAGATTCAAAATCATGCCCTCCTAAAACATTAGCCTAAGTTTTTGGGCTGCTGGACTAATGACATTACTATTATACCATCATCTCACCCTTGTTCACAAATAGTAGGATTCATCCAGATTACCTATGAAAAAAGATGGGAATCCTCTTTTTTTTTGTGAAAGTAGTGACCAGGGTGGGAGTGGGCCAGGAGGATGTTGAGAAGGGCGTGGTGGAGGTGGGGGGTGGGGGTGGGGGGGGGGGGGGGGGGGGGGGTGGGGAGGAGAGCAGGTAGAATCCCTTGTTTACCCGTAAAAAATGGCAATCCTTTAAAAGGCTGAAAAACTGCAAGATAGCCCTTATGTAACATACAGAGCTGTAACACTGCTATTAATGTAAAATTAAGAGCCTTTTAGGAAAGGAAAAACACACATTAAGAAGATATGGCATTACAAACAATAGTTATTTTCAGATTTGTGTCAAATCAATCATAGAGTTGGACATCTTGAAGGAAACAATTCTTGAGATATAATTATATACCAGTCCAGAATGTGAACGAATAAATGCAATTCTGGGTACAATTAATTATTGCTGATGAAGTTCACCAAGTTGTAAACAAAGCTTTTGAAGAACTTTTGAAGAAGTATTGAAATCACTTATTAATTAATTTAACTTATTTTTTTTTGTGAGATCAAAATTTGAAATAAGAGTAGGCACACAGGGTAATCCATAGGTAATTCACTCAATGACAAAGGGGAGAATTTATACATAGAGCCAGAGGAAATGGATGAAGTCCTTAATGAATATTTTGCATCAGGATTTACACTAAAAGAAAGACATGCTGGACAATAAGTTTCAGGAGAGGCATGTTGATATTAAAAGGCCCATCAAAATAACAAAAAAAGGACATATGGGGTGTTTTAGATGGATAAATCTCCAGGACCTGATGGGATCTATTTCAGAATGCTGAGGGAGATAGGTGAGGAAATTGCTGGGAACATGTATGAAATCTTTGAATCCACCTTAGTCACAGGTCAGATGCTAGAGGATTGCAGGTGTGCCAATGTTGTTCCTTTGTTTAAAAAGGGTGACAGCAGTAATCCAGGAAATTACAGGCCAGTGAGCCTTCTGTCATTAGTAGGAAATTATTGGAGAAGATTCTTTGAGATAAAATTTACTCACATTTGGAAAAAAATATGGACTTCTTAGCAATAAGCAGTGTGGCTTTGCGTGGGGAAGGGTGTACCTCGCAAACTTGATTGAGTTTTTTAAGGAAATGACAAATATTATTGATGATGGCAGGGCAGTAGAAGTTATCTAGATGGACTTTAGCAATGCCTTTGACAAGATTCAATATATCATATCAGTTGCATGCATGACTCTGTGATCTTTTGCTATAAATCTGTGTCTTATGATCCTGCTTCACAGATACCTGATGAAGGAGCAGCATTCAGAAAGCTAGTACTTCCAAATGAACCTGATGGACTATAATCTGGTGTTGTATGATTTTTAACTTTGTCCACCCCAATCTAACACCGGCACCTCCATAGCAAGGTTTCTCAAGACAGGCTGATGCAAAATGTGAAATCACATGGGATCTGTGGTGAGCTGGTAGGATAGATACAGAACTAGCTTAGTTATAGAAGACAGAGAGTAGTGGTAGAAGGGGAGTTTTCAGATTGGAGACCTTTGACCAGTGGTGTGCCACAGGGATCAGATCTATATGATTTGGAGGAGAATGTAGATGGTCTGATTCATAAGTTTGTGACAACACAAGGGTTGGGGGTGATGCATTCTGGGGGATCTAATGCAGTAGGACGCTATACAGTAAATGTCAGACCCATTCGTAGGATTAACATACAGACAGATCTAGGTGTACAAGACCACAGTTCCCTGAAAGTGGCAATTCAAGGGATAAGGTGGTTAAGGGATATGGCATGCTACCTTCACTGGCCATGGCAGACGTTACAAAAAATTAGTAAGCTGTACAGAACTTTAGTTAGGCCACATTTGGAATATTGCACTACCAGAAGGATGTGAAGGCTTTGGAGAAGGTATAGAAATGGTTTACCAGAATGTTGCCTGCTTTGGAGACTACTAACAGTGAAGAGAGATTGGACAAACTTGGTTTGTTTTCACTTGAACATCGAAGGGTGAGGAGTGATCTGATAGAAGTTTACAAAATTATGAGAGGCATGGATAGAATGGATAGTCAGAGTCTTTTCCCAGAATAGAAATGTCAATTACTAGGAGATATAGGTTTAATGTAAAACGCTGTAAGGTTAAAGAAGATGCGAGAGACAGTTTTTTTTTACACAGAGGGTGATAAATGCCTAGAAAGAGCTGCCAGAAAGGATGGTGAAGGTGGATACATTAGCAACATTTAAGAGACAACCTAATAGATTTATGAATAGGCAGGGAATTGAGAGATATGGACTGCATAAAGGCAAAAGGTTTAAGTGTAGAAAGGCATCATGTGTTGGTGCAGTCTTGGTGGGCCGAAAGGCCTATTCCTGTTCTGCACTGTCCTTTTCTCTTTCTTGTTCTTTCCTGTTCTTTTTTCTATTTCATTAATGATTGGTATAGATTGGTGAGGAAATGCAATGGTTTTGATTTCAGAAATCATGAGACAGAATTATTGTTGGAATTTCAGATGAATGTTTTTCAGATTTTTAAGAGCTTAAAGAAAACTTGATTCTCAGGAAAGTCAACATTAGTGGTGCTGGAAAAGTACAGCAGGTCGGGCAGGATCTGAGGAGCAGGAAAATTGACATTTTGGGCAAAAGCCCTTCACTCAGGAAAGTCATACAAGAAAAGTTTTTCAAGGATGTTGCCAGGATTGGAGGATTTGTGCTACAGGGACAGGCTGAATAGGCTGGGGCTGTTTTCCCTCGAGCATCGGAGCCTGAGGAGTAATCTTACAGAGGTTTATAAAATCATGAGGGATATAAATAGAGTAAATAGACAAAGTCTTTTCCCTTGGGTAGGGGTGTCCAAAACTAGAGGGCATAGGTTTAGGGTGAGATTAGAAACATTTAAAAGGGACCTAAGAGGCAGCTTTTTCACACAGAGAGTGGTGCGTGTATGGAATCAGCTGCCAGAGGAAGTGGTGGAGTCTGGTAAAATTACAGCATTTTAAAAGGATTCTAGATGGGTATATGAATAGGAAGAGTTTGGAGGGATATGAGCCAAGTCCTGGCAAATGGGACTAGATTCGATTAGGATATCTGGTTGGGATGGACAAGTTGGACCGAAGGGTCTGTTTCTGTGCTATACATCTCTATGACTCTAAATGGTTTGTTAAGGTCAAATGTAGGAGCAGTACCTGTAATCCTAACAGAAGAAGATCAACATTACACCTAGGAGATCAGCAGAATATATTCACTTTGTAAGTTACAAAACCACAAATGATGCAGGTGAGAACCAACACAGTATGGAGGACATAAACTAGAGTCTAAAATTCAGTACTTGGAAGGTGATAACCTCAGAGGCACAGGCAGTGCTCAGCTATTAAAATGGAATACTTTATTTGTCAGCAAGTGGATTATTTTCAAAACAGTGTGCCAAAATATGATGCTGTCATAGAAAAGGAAGAAATCAAATTGGTAACCATACAAAGTAGTTAGAAGACAGAACAGTTTACAATAGGAGAAAAGTCAAAAATGCTCCCTGTGGAATTTAGTGATTCAGAGCGAGCCTTTTGGCAATGTAGTGTATATGTCAATGGGCATTTCACTAGCATCAAGCTTGATACAGGAGTGAGTGCCATGATATTATCAGACAGTGAACCATGATTGAAAATGCGCTGTTTAGAGCCAACAAATGTGCAACCTTATGTTCCAGGGTGAAGATCACTCATATTAAAAGTATGATACAAACAACTCTCCAATGTAACGGGTGCCAAATAATAATGAAATGATGTGCTTTATAAACAAAAATGATCACCCTTGAGATTTATGTTTATTTGTAAATAAATGTGGAGTTCGCTGGCTAAGCCAGCATTAATTGCCCATCCTTTACTTTCCTAAAGAAAGTAGCAGGGAGCTGCATTCTGGAACAACTGTAGTCCTTGGTTTATAGTGACAGACTGGAAAGATGGATTTCTAGTATTTTAATCCAGTGACAGTGAAAGAATAGTGATATATGTAAAAGTCAGGATGATGTGAGACTTCGAGGGGAATTTGCATATAGTTCGCATGTATTTGCTGTTTATGTCCTTCTAGTGGTAAAGGCCAAGGGCTTAGAACATCCTGTTGAATTCCTAGTAGTCCTCAGTTGAAGCACCATCAACTCCTGAAGCTTTGTCACAAGATAGGAGCTGATAATCTTTTAGATTTTCATTGTTCCTTCATTGCTGTACGAAGGCTGTTTGAGAATGTAATGAAAGTTCTCTATCCAACTTTTCAGAACTTGAGCTTTTTCTGTGAACATTGTTGACTCATCAGCACTGGGAATTGGTGATGAGCCAATTAACTTGGCCCTGAAGACAGATTTTACAGGATCAAAAAATCTTCTCCAGTCATTTTGATCCACATTGAATGGAGGTTCATCCATTTTCTGATTCAGTCCAGAGTCTTGCATCACTCTGTGTCTGAAATTGTGTCTGTGTCTTTGGATTTGTTAGGATAACAATTTGAGTGCATAACATCTGTTACACAAATAGTTCTCTGTTGATGCTACCAGATTGCTGACTTTCTCCAACATTTTCTGTTTTCTTTTTATTTCTGAATCAGATTATTGTGAATTCAATCCTACAATAGGTCTTGGACTCACAAACTCTTAACATTCGCCTGTACCTGTGTTTTTGTTTTTGTTGCTGTTTACCTATTATTTTACTATCTATGCTACTTAACCCTGTGATCTGCCTGTATTGCTCGCAAGACAAAGATTTTCACTGTGACTCGGTATGCGTGACAATAAATTCAAATTCCATTCAATTCAATAAGTCCTTCATCGGGAATTATAGTTTTGCAGCAATAAATGCAAGAGCAAATTTTAACTCACATATCTGAAAGTTAACAGGACAAATGAAGAATACTGCAACAGCATGCACAATTTCCCACTAAAACTGTAATTTGCTTTCTTATACGTGAGCAATGGTACAAACGCCATTGTAACAGACTGTGACATTACATCTTCATCTGTATGTGCACAGAGACTTTACTTTGTCCTTCTCCATGGAAGCAGATGTAATACTTGTTCAACTGCAAACAGATAGTACACTAATTCAGCATGAGCTGACTGCTATCCCACTGTTCAATGAATCCAGTCAAAGGCTTATAATTTCCTTTTGTTTCCTTTAATTTCTTTCTAATGGTACAAAGTTAATTTCTATCTTCTGCATCATTATTCATGGTGGTCACGTGTGGATGGATTAATTTTAGTTATTTCTTCACCATTATTAACATTCCAGATCAGACCGAAAGAAAATGAATTGCAAACAAAAAACCTTGTTGGTATCAACTAAGTAATTATGGCCATATTTGACAGTTAGAAATGAGACTCAATATAAGTGTCATCCATCAGGGTATGAAGACATTTGAATTGATGAAAGTGAAGAACAGCTTTTTAAAAATTGTGAGATACAGTGGGAGTCTTGCTGCCAAAGATTAAAAATAAATTATTACCATGTAGTGTTGCCAGAACAATTTAATTAAATTGCATCTTTTAACTTCTTTGGCTGATTGATTTACGTTAATGTGACCTTCAGTAAAGAAAAGAGCAAAGCATACTTTGGAAGCTAACAAATCAGCTCAACATTTTGCTCTGACTCAGCAGACAAGTCACCACCATTTCTGACTGTATTGATTTTTTTTATATTTTGGCAGTTAGAATGCTATGTTTTTTTTTCCATAGGGAATACTGTGCTCCTCTCTGACTTACCTTTTTAGATCAGCTCATTTGGATAGTAAATAGATTTGTTCTGCTGAAGATTGGTTCAATCATCAGCTTGGAATAAGCTAATAGTAACCATGGGTGCAGCAGTGAGTTCGGTTTCCTTTGATTTCTGAAGAGAAAATGATCACAAACATCCATTCCGTAGTCCCTGCATTAAGTTACTACTTGATAATGGATACCTAATAAAGATTGTATTGGATTTGGTTGTGATGCTTGTTAGTACTGGATGCAGGATTCACTGCCAACATTCACTATGGTTTCACAAATAGTTCGTCAAAAACCCGTGACATCGACTACTTAAAGAACAAAGGTAAAAGCATCATCACCTCCAAGTTTCTATGCTTGGCCACATATTGCTGGCCCTTGAATGTGGCTAGACCAGGCTTCCTAACTAATAGCAATGAGGGAGTACCTTCAATTGATGATCAACGCCATTTCAAGTATAAGATTTGCCACCCCATTTTAAAGGGGCACTCGGGATAAGCATCACATACCAATGACACTTAGATCCTATGAATAATACCTTATCCTTATCTTAAGAGGAATGTAATTTTTCTACACAACTTTAATACTGTAGCAACAAGAATGGTGTTTGTCACTAACAGGATTCTGCCATCAATTTATATGAGTAACATGGTATATAATTTGCATTGCAAGTGCAATGTTAGGAGAATGCAGGCCATACATCCTGAAGAGTGACACATTATATCAAACAACATATTCCTTTGTTCTGCAAAAGGGTCACAGGACTCAAAAAGTTAACTCTGTTTTTCTCTCCACAGCTGCAACCAGACCTGCTGAGTTTCTCCAGGATTTTCTATTTTTGTTTCAGATCTTCAGTGTCCATAATTCTTTCTTATATTTCAGCTTATCCATTTAACTGTTCACAACAATCAAGGTATCGATATTACTCACTCAGTTCACCTGGATGAAATTTGCAACACGGTGTCCAATATAAGATGTACTGCTGCAAATAGACAACATTTGCCATAGAGTCCTGAGTGTACAAAAATGTTAAACTCATGACCAATTTCAGATTGTCAGTCTGGCTTGCAGTGTTGTGCACTTACATATACCGCAAGCTACATATTATCAAAAACCTTGGAAACAGAAACACACTGCGCTTATTTTAAGTCAACAAAATTTGTGACAGCTATTCTCTGGCTCATTTCTCATGACATGGCTTTGATTAATCAGAGTACAACCACTTGATTTAAAATTTAAACAATGTTTGACAGTTAACTATCAGTCATCAATAGCTGATACATTCTCGATAACAATGCCTCTACCAGGCAGGACGTTTGCCAATCATTCAGCACTCGGCTCACATGCAGTATGAATATTGATTTTCCTTTGCATTTGTATTTCATGCATTGAATGGGCAAGAAAGAGGGATAAGGGACAAGGGTTTTTTTTTCAGGTTGACAACCTGTGACCAGTGTGTTTCCACAGGTATCAGGGCTGGGATCGCAACTGCATACAATATAGATAGTGATTGGGAAGAAGGAAGTGAATGTACTATAGTCAAATTTGAATATTATGCAAAAATAGTTAGAAAGGCAGATTGCGAGAGGGATACAAACAGTTTACAGAGAGGTATTGATAGGTGAAATAATGGACAAAATGTTAGCAAATGGAGAATAACTTTGGAAAATGCAAAGTTGCTAATTTTGGAAGAATGAATGAAAGAAATAAAGTATTATTTAAATGGAGAATGACTAGAATGCTGCAACGCAAAAGGATTGGGTTATTTATGCATAAAACATAGACAAGTAACACAGGTATTGCAGGAAATCAGGAAGGCGAATGGAACAATAAACCTTGATCAGATGGACTAATGGGCTGAGGTGTAGCAGATGGAGTTTCATTTCGATAAATGTGAGGTGACGCATTTTGGAAAGGCAAATCAGGGCAGGATTTAATGGTAAGGTTCAAGAGAGTGTTACTGAACAAAGAGACCTTGGAGTGCAGGTTATATTCCTTGAAAGTGGAGTTGCAGGGAGATAGGATAACGAAGAAGGTGTTTGGCATACTTGCCTTTATTGCAGAGAATTGAGTATATGAGTTGGGGGGTCATGTTGCAGCTGTACACATCATTGGTGAACCCGCTTTTGGAAAAGAGGGAATGATTCAGAAAAGGTTTACAAGGATGGTGTCAAGGTAGGAGGGTTTAAGCTATTGGGAGAGGCTGAATAAGCTGGGACCATTTTCCCTGAAGCACGGAAGCTGAGGGGTGACCTTATAGAAGTTTATAAAATCATGAGGGGCATGGATAGGATAAATAGACAAAGTCTTTTCCCTGGGGTGATGGGGTCCAAAACTAGAGGGCATAGCTTTAGGGTGAGAGTGGAAAGATTTAAAAGGGACCTAAGGGACAACTTTTTCAGGCAGAGGATGGTCCGTGTATGGGATGAGCTACTAGAGGCTGGTACAATTACAACATTTAAAAGGCATCTGGATGTGTATATGAATAAAAAGAGTTTAAAGGGATATGAGCCAAGTGCTGGCAAATGGGACTAGATTAGAGTTAACATGGACAAATTAGACTAAAGGGTCTGTTTCTATGCTGTACATTTCTTTGACTCTATGACTCTATGAATTCTGGTCATTAATTCAAGGAAGTTGGAGTCTCAGAATAAGGATGCCTGTACAATGTGCTGGTGGTACCACATCTAGAATACTGTGAGTAATTCTGGTCCCCTTAGTTAATGAAATATATTATTTCATCAGATGCAGTTCAGAGAAGGTTCATTAGAACATTTCAGTGTAGTACAGGACCTTCGGCCCTTGATGTTGTGCCGAACCATCATACCAATCTGAAGCCCATCTAATCTACACTGTTCCATGTACATCCATATGCTTGTCCAATGACGACATAAATGTACTTAAAGTTGGCGATTCTACTGCCATTGCAGGCAAAGCATTCCATACCCTTACTACACTCTGACATTTGTCCTATACCTATCACCCCTCAATTTAAAGCTATACCCCCTTGTGCTCGCCTTCACCATTCTTGGAAAAAGGCTCTCCCTGTCCACCCTATCTAACCCTCTGATTATCTTGTATGTCTCTATTAAGTCACCTCTCAACCTTCTTCTCTCTAACGAAAACAGCCTCAAGTCCCTCAGCTGTTCCTCGTAAGACCTTCCCTCCATACCAGGCAACATCCTAGTAAATCTCCTCGGCACCTTTTCTAAAGCTTCCACATCCTTCTTATAATGTGGTGACCAGAACTGTACACAATACTCCAAGTGCGGCCGCACTAGACTTTTGTACAGCTGTAGCATAACCTCATGGTTCCGGAACTCGATCCCTCTATTAATAAAAACTAAAACACTGTATGCCTTCTTAACAACCCTGTCAACCTGGGTGGCAACTTTCAAGGATCTGTGTACATGGATATCGAGATCTCTCTGCTCATCTACACTACCAAGAATCTTACCATTAGCCCAGTACTTTGCAGTCCGGTTACTCTGACCAAA
This sequence comes from Hemiscyllium ocellatum, assembly GCF_020745735.1. Lineage (NCBI taxonomy): Eukaryota > Metazoa > Chordata > Chondrichthyes > Orectolobiformes > Hemiscylliidae > Hemiscyllium > Hemiscyllium ocellatum. The sequence goes on along the minus strand of NC_083401.1, from coordinate 65,685,017 downwards.
GTGAATCACCTCACACTTGTCCGCATTAAACTCCATGTTCCACCTCTCAGCCCAACTCTGCAGCTTATCTATGTCTCTCTGTAATGTACAACATCCTTTGTCACTATCCACATCTCCACCCACCTTAGTGTCGTCTGCAAATTTACTAACCCACCCTTCTACGCCCTCATCCAGGTCTTTTGTAAGAATGATGAACAGCAGTGGACCCAACACCGACCCTTGTGGTACACCACTGGTAACTAGACTCCAGGATGAATATTTCCCATCAACCATCACCATCTGTCTTTTTTCGGCAAGCTAATTACTGATCCAAATTGCTATATCTCCCACAATCCCATTCCTCCGCATTTTGTACAATAGCCTACTGTGGGGAACCTTATCGAATGCCTTGCTGAAATCCACATACATCTCATCAACCAGTTTACTCTCATCTACCTGTTTGGTCACCTTCTCAGGGAACTCAATAAGGTTTGTGAGGCACAACCTACCTTTCACAAAACCGTGCTGACTATCCCTAATCAAATTATTATTTTTTAGATGATTACAAATCCTATCTCTTATAACCATTTCCAAGACTTTACCAACAGCTGAAGTAAGGCTCACTGGTCTATAATTACCTCGATTGTCTCTACTCCCCTTCTTGAACAGGGGAACATTTGCTATCCTCCAGTCATCTGGCACTATTCCCGTAGATAATGATGATTTAAAGATCAATGCCAAAGGCTCGGCAATCTCCTTCTTGACTTCCCAGAGAATCCTAGGATAAATCCCAGCCGGCCCAGGGGATTTATCTATTTTCACACTCTGCAGGATTTCTAATATCTCTTCCTTGTGAACCTCAATCACACCTAGTCTAGGAGCCTGTATCTCAGTAATCTCTTCGACAACACTGTCATTTTCGAGAATGAATACTGTTGAAAAATATTCATTAAGTGCTTCCCCTATCTCCTCTGTCTCCACACACGATTTCTCACTACTATCCTTGATTGGCCCTAATCTTACTCTTGTCATTCTTTTATTCCTTAAATATCTATAGACAGCCTTAGGGTTTACCCTGATCCTATCCACCAACAACTTCTCATGTCTCCCCCTGGCTTTTCTGAGCTCTCTATCTTTAGGTCTTTCCTGGCTACCTTGTAACTAGGATGATCACTAATCTGGAAGGTTTGTCCTACAAGTAAAGATTGAACAGGTTGTGATTCTATCACTGGAGTTTCGAAGAATGAGAGGTGATCTCTTTGAACAATATAGGGTTTTTAAAGGGTTGACACGATGAATGCTGAGAGGATGTTTCCCCTCATGGGAGAGTTGAGGACCAGAGGGCATAGTCTCAGAAGAGAGGAACATTAATTTAAGACTGAGGAGGTTTATTTTTCCCTCAGAGAATTGTACATCTTTGGAACTTCTTGACACAGAAAGCTGAGGATATTATGTCCTTGTGTATATTTGAAGATGAGATAGATTGTCGCTGATCAATGAGGAAATCAAAATTATGGGAAAAACACAGGAATGTAGATATGAGGAATGTCAGATCAGCCATGATCCTGTTGAATGGAGGAGCAGGTTCAAAGGGTACAAAGGGCTACACTTAATCCTTTTTTTAAATGGTGTCATGGTCTTCGATAAGCCTAATGAGTGTGAGATGAAAAGCTTCATCAAAAGCTGTCCTTTTTTTTAGCAATACGTAAGTTCTGAAGTTTAAAATGACTTCTTGTATTATTTTATTTGAAAATTATATCCTGCAGAATAAAAACAAATCTAAATTTTCACTTGCAGGATGACTAATTAAATGTAAATGCAGAACATAAAGAGGAATAGAGTTTCTTGGGAGATGTTGATTGTAAACTATCGTATACTCATGTGTGGTTTTACTGGAGGGAAAAGGTATCATTGTATGTTGTGGTCAGGAAGGTTTTCTTTTCGGAAGAGTAATTTTATAGTCTCAGCATGAAATAGTTTCCTTGTGCTTAATTAGGTTTGAATATCATTTCATTCTAGTTCAGCAATTACATATAAAACTAAAGAACAGTGGAAAATGAGCGTTCAACCAATTATCATTATATATGCCTGCAGCTAATATTCCATAATTGCAATTTGTTGCTTTTTATATCCTAAAACCTATAGATTGGATATCTGCAAATGTTGAAAAGATTTTGGAATATAATTGTATAATTGCACATTAAATCATTATTCGTCTTTCTCTTGAGGAATTATCTGTGCAGTGTATTAAAGTATAAAGTAAAAGATTGAAAGAGCCATAGATTAGATTACTTACAGTGTGGAAACAGGCCCTTCGGCCCAACAAGTCCACGCCAAAGAACACCTACCCAGACCCATTCCCCTACACCTAACACTACAGGCAATTTAGCATGGCCAATTCACCTAACCTGCACATTTGTGGACTGTGGGAGGAAACCCACACAGACATGGGGAGAATGTACAAATTCCATACAGACAGTTGTCTGAGGTGGGAATTGAACCCAGATCTCTAGTACTGTGAGGGAGCAGTGCTGACCACTGTGCCACTGCTCATCACAATCAAAAGTCTGTTTAAAAGTTAAGGTATGATTCATTACTATAATTATGATGTTTATAAAATGGTTGGTTATGAATGTTTAATACATGGTCAAATGAAGAGGGTTGGGTGACTTGTTTTGAAGTGTGCCTGGCTAGTTTGGTGGTAATAGAATGCCCAGATTATTTTACTGGGAAGAAGTTGCAAGGTATTCACATTTAGATACAATGGCAGCACCTTGCATACAAGCAATGATTTGATTGTGTGTTGAGACAATTGGGTTGTAAACTATTTCAATCCAAGATGAAATACAGATAGGCATGTAGATCATCCCTGAGGTAAAGAAAGTAAAACTACATTCTCTGCACTTCTTCAACCTCTTGGCATGTGCTCTTTTACACTAGCAGAGGGGTCAGACAGGGAGTAATATCTCATTCGAAAGGTAGCACCAGAACAGCATTGGAGTAATAGCTTTCATTTTTGTGGTCAAGACCTATTATAGGACTTGAATACACAACGATTTGATTCAAAAATGAGTTTTACAAATTGAACTATAACTTATGTACGCTTGGATTGCAATAAGTAATTGGAAAATACGTGGAATTCTACATTGAGTTGCAGTTTTGCGAGAATACTAACACTAAGGGTTCTCCAGACATTATAAAAGTCTGCTTGTTATGGCAGCACAGGGCATCAAAGCCACAGGGATTATTAGCAAAGTTATTGACCCATTTACCACAACAAAGATCTTGTTCATCTGTACAAACTTCTCTGTCTCTGTTGGAGATGAGTGATTCAATGATTGTAACCCTGTACAAAACAAAGGCAATCACAGTGATTATAACTACTATTGAGGCATCTCTCTGCTGAGTATCATGGTCCTATGACCAAACACGATATTAATCAAACACAACTATAGCAAAACCCAATGAGATCAGAAATGGATGATCATAATCTTTTCAGTCCAGCAGCTGCAATAGATGCATTCTGATCAAAAGAAGATGCATGACCTTCATCAATCTCATTGACATTTGACCATCTGAGCAGAGATGGTCTATTTAATTAGGAAGGCAATTGAATTATTGACTTGCATTGCAAAAGGATTGAGTTCAGAAATAGGAATGTCTCATTACAGGTACATGTACCACCCCTTAAATATTGTGTACAGTCTTGGCTTCTCAACCTAAGGAAAGATACTTGCCATAGAAGGAGGATGACGAACGTTTAGAAGGGTGATAACAGCAATTGGCAGGACTAGTGTATGATGAGAGAGCCATATTCACTAGGATTTAGAAGAATGATGCCACAGAAAATTGACTGCCCACCAATGCTACCCAATGTGATCTCCTCCTTCGATAACAACTTGAGTGATAAGGTCAGCTAGGATGGAGAAAACTGGGACCCTTTGAAATCCACACTTGGTTCACATAGTTGATGTTCCATACCAACTCTTTATTGCATTCTTTGAGAGGCTTAAGGGATGGTGTAGAAGGGCATGGTTTACATTTTTAGGAAACTGGGATTACTTTTGGGAAAGGAGAAAGCTGTTCAGAAGAGGTAGACGTCATCTGGGTAGAAATGGAACTAATCTACCTGAAAGAATAAATAGTATAGTGGAGGTAGGTTTAAACTTGTAAAGCAGGGTTCATGGGTTGACTAATGGGCCTACCTTTGGAAGTACCAGGGGGTGCAAATTAAGAAAGATTGAGAATGGGGAAAAAGAATTGAGGGAAGGTTTGAGTGTTGACAGTGAACAAAGAAATGGTCACCTGCAAGTGGACAAGGAAGAGATAAGAATAGGATTAAATTGTAGGTATGTAAATGCATGGAGTGTCATGAATGAAAATGGAAGCAGAATTTGCTCAAGGGGATATGACATAGTAGCATTAACAAAAAGAAGCTAGAACAGATCTGGTACATAACATCCCAGGTTATAAAGCTTTCAAGAGAAACAAGGTGGGTTAAAAAGGAAGAAAATATCACACTCTTGGTCAAAGTTAGGCCCATTAGTTAGGCCTTCCAAAGGTAGGCCCATTAGTCAACCCATGAACCCTGCTTTACAAGTTTAAACCTACCTCCACTATACTATTTATTCTTTCAGGTAGATTAGTTCCATTTCTACCCAGATGAAGTCTACCTCTTCTGAACAGCTTTCTCCTTTCCCAAAAGTAATCCCAGTTTCCTAAAAATGTAAACCATGCCCTTCTACACCATCCCTTAAGCCTCTCAAAGAATGCAATAAAGAGTTGGTATGGAACATCAACTATGTGAACCAAGTGTGGATTTCAAAGGGTCCCAATTTTCTCCATCCTAGCTGACCTTATCACTCAAGTTGTTATCGAAGGAGGAGATCACATTGGGTAGCATTGGTGGGCAGTCAATTTTCTGTAGCATCATTCTTCTAAATTCTAGTGAATATGGCTCTCTCATCATACACCAGTCCTGCCAATTGCTGTTATCACCCTTCTAAACGTTCGTCATCCTCCTTCTATGGCAAGTATCATTGCCCTTGAATGAAATGCAGTTTCTGAATTAGAATCTACATGGTTAGAGGTGAGAAACAGGAAGGGAGCAGTGACCTTGTTGCGCATTTAGTATAGACTTCCAAATACTGAGGAAGAAGTAGAAGTCACCAATTATGGAAATCTCCGGAAGAAGAAGGGTTGTGATTGTTGGCAATTTTAATTACACTGAGGTAGATTGAAGAAGAAGTGGAGTATGGGGCACAGAAGGGGATAAATTCCTGCAATTTGTGCAGGAGAACTTTCTGGAACAATACATTTCTGCAAGAAAAACATTGATGACAAAAAATTAACAAGAAATTGGAAGAAAGAGAGGAGATATATTTGAAATATATAAAATTCTCACAGAGCTAGACAGACTATATACAGTGAGGATGATTTCCTGGTTGAGGACTTAAGCAGCAGGAGTCATAGTCTCTGGATATGGGGTAAGACTATAAGACAATAATGTAAAGGAGAAGAATTAGGTCATTCAACCCATTCAATCATGGATAATATGGTTCTCAATGTCATTCTCTTGCCTTCTTTCTAGAATCTACTTACCTCTATCTTAAGTACAGTAAGTAACTTGACTTCCACAGCCTCCAGTGGCAATGTGTTCCACAGAATCATCAGTCTCTAGCTGAAGAAATTCATCCTTATCTCAATACTAGACCTTTATTATGACCTTGGATCCTCGACTCTCCTACTCGTAGAAACATATTCCCCCTATCCACTCTATCCACCACTCTCAGTATTCTGAAAGTTTCAATGAGATGCCCACCATCATTCTAAATTCCATCAAGTACAAACTCAGAGTTCTCAACCACTCCTCATATAACAAAAATACATTCTCCCGAGGATCATTGTTGTAAACGTTCTTTGCATCCCCTCCAATGCCAGCACATCCTTCCTTCGATACAGGGTCCAAAACTACTCACAATATTCTAAGTGCGGTCTGGCCAGAGTATGTTACAGCCTCAGCAGTACATCTCTGCTCTTGTATTCTAGCTCTCTTAAAATGAGTGCTGACATTGCATTTGCCTTCCTAACTGTCAACTGGACCTGCATGTTTACTGTGGGTTATTTAGGTATGTAGGCCATTTAAGACCGAGATGAGAAAACATTTCGTCATTCAGGGGGTGGTCAACTTGTGGAATTCACCATTACAGAAGGCTGTAGAAGAAAGATTCAAGAAAGAGATTTTTTTTCTAAATAGTAATGGCTCAATGGGTATGGAGAGAAAGCTAGAATGGTGGAGCAGAGCTGAAGGCCAAATGCCATACTCTTGCTCCTATTTTCTATCTTTGTATGGTGAATATTCTTCACGAATCCAAGGATAATTCCACTATTTTTATTGAAATAGAATCATGGGCAGGCAGGACTTTTGTTTAATATCTCACTAAAAGTTTTTAATCTTATATGATTCTTTATCAGAACTTTATGTTTCAAATAAGTCATACCTGACTTGAAACTTCAACAATTTTCTTTCCACAGATGCTACTGCACTTGCTGAGTTTCTCCAGTATTCTCTGTATTAGTTTCAGATTTCCAGCATTTGCAGGATTTTGCCTTTATACTAACTAAATTTTGACATTGATTAGCTTCAGGTTTTGCTGTATTGACAGAATTTGCCTTTAAGTTTCATATTTAAAAGAGTTTGAAACATCATGGTCTATTAATTTAGCTAAGATTTTCATTGTTAATAATGCTGTTATACTTTTAACTTGTAGGTCTGTCAAGTGTGGTCTACAAACCATCACAGCATGTTAATTCCTTATTCACCTTATTTTTCCCTGTACTACATTACTGAGTTTTTGTTAATGCATTCCACTATTTTACCCATTGTTATAATCAAGCTTACAGATTTAGCTATTGTGTCTGGATTTTTTTATATATAAACTAGTGGCATATGCTTAAAACTCCAGTCCAAGGCGTAAGTTTCCACCATTAAACAAATGCCATTTTCCCCACAGTATATTGTTGCTATTTGGCCATTTACCTAAAATGTTGGGAAAACAAATAATCCATTGCTAATAAGTTTTTGTTTGAAAAATAAATGATTATATGTGGGAAATACTAACTCCATGAATTATTCATGTGGGTTTACTCATTTGTGAAAAGATGGTTAGGAGTTAATTATAATGCTGGATGCCTGCTAATGTGCTTGTATTAAAGTGATAATGAGTAACTGGCTAAAACGTGCCATGGTTCAAAAGGCTGACTTAAGGGCAACACTCAAGGTCATGCTTTTCAATTATCTTGTTCGATATTTTCTTCATCAACTTGTTTAGGCATCTTATAAAACAAACCTGGAGCAGGTTGAACTTGAATATAGTCCTCCTGGCTTAGAGATAGGACCACTACCACAGGAGTGCCTTGGACAATTGGCTTAGATACTTTTTAATAACCCTGTTCAGAGATGTTACGTCACATCCCTCGAGCAGGCGGGACTTGAACCCAGGCCTTCTGGAGGAGACAGAACCCTGATTAGACAATTTGCTTATTATTTTTATTTTTTGATTATACAGTGAATTAGCATGTTTTCAATTTGACAATGATGGGGTTTGTCATTAATACTGAATCACAGTTTCAGCTTCTGGATTACATGCTTTCCCTTTTCTTTACCATACTTTTTTTTTAGATTACTTACAGTGTGGAAACAGGCCTTTCGGCCCAACAAGTCCACACCGACCCGTCGAAGCGCAGCCACCCATACCCCTACATTTACCCCTTGCCTAACACTACGGGCAATTTAGCATGGCCAATTCACCTGACCTGCACATCTTTGTGACTGTGGGAGGAAACCGGAGCACCCGGAGGAAACCCACGCAGACACGGGGGGAACGTGCAATCTCCACACAGTCAGTCGCCTGAGGCGGGAATTGAACCCGGGACTCTGGCGCTGTGAGGCAACAGTGCTAACCACCGTGCTGCCCACATGTTCCAGACTGTTATGCCACTTAAAACAACACACAAACAACTCAGCAACAGAAGGCTGAGTATTTAACTTGTCCTGTCCCAGCCCCAATGTTAGCTAACATCATATATAATGAAAAATCATTTGGACGTAGCCCTGAAATGTGAGCTCTATTTTTCTCTGCATGGTTCCTGACAGACTTGCTGAGTGTTTCCAGCATTGTTTGTTTTTATTTTACATTTCCAGCACTGTAGTCTTTTATTTTTATAAATGATTCCTTCTCCTCTGGTATTATCATCACAATTTTAAAGTCTGCTATCATCAGTTCATTTACAAGAGAAACATTCTATCATTGCAAACGGCCATCTTGAACCTCTCCAGAAAGTTATTTGAGGTGTTAAGTTTCAGTGAGTGAGTGGTCAAACATGATGCTTTTTGAGGTAGTGATATAGCAGCTGTTAATTGCAAGAATCTATATTCCTTCATTCTTTTACAAATACTGCAAATACTTCCGAGCACCTGGGAAGCATGTGACATCCTTCTGCCCACATATTGCCTGCATCAAGATCTCCAAGGCAGTACCTGAGAATGTTGATGCTGTGTCAACACTTGACCCAGCTATATAGATTCATAGATTCATAGAGATGTACAGCATGGAAACAGACCCTTCGGTCCAACCTGTCCATGCCGACCAGATATCCCAACCCAATCTAGTCCCACCTGCCTGCACCCGGCCCATATCCCTCCAAACCCTTCCTATTCATATACCCATCCAAATGCCTCTTAAATGTTGCAATTGTACCAGCCTCCTCCACGTCCTCTCGCAGCTCATTCCATACACGCACCACCCTCTGCGTGAAAGTGTTGCCCCTTAGATCTCTTTTATTTCTTTCCCCTCTCACCCTAAACCTATGCCCTCTAGTTCTGGACTTTCCAACGCCAGGGAAAAGACTTCGTGCATTTATCCTATCCACACTCCTCATAATTTTGTAAACCTCTATAAGGTCACCCCTCAGCCTCCGATGCTCCAGGGAAATAAGCCGAGCCTGTTCAGCCTCTCCCTATAACTCAAATCCTCCAACCCTGGCAACATTCTTGTAAATGTTTTCTGAACCATTTCAAGTTTCACAACATCTTTCCGATAGGAAGGAGACCAGAACTGCATGCAATATCCCAACAGTGGCCTAACCAATGTCCTGTACAGCCGCAACATGACCTCCCAACTCCTGTCCTCAATACTCTAACCAATAAAGGAAAGCATACCAAATACCTTCTTCACTATCCTATCTACCTGCGATTCCACTTTCAAGAGCTATGAACTTGCACTCCAAAGACTCTTTGTTCAGCAACACTCCCCAGGGCCTTACCATTAAGTGTATAAGTCCTGCTAAGATTTGCTTTCCCAAAATGCAGCACCTCGCATTTATCTGAATTAAACTCCATCTGCCATTTCTCAGCCCATTGGCCCATCTGGTCAAGATCCTGTTGTAACCTGAAGTAACCCTCTTCGCTGTCCACCACACCTCCAATTTTGGTGTCATCTGCAAACTTACTAACTGTGCCTCTTATGCTCGCATCCAAATCATTTATGTAAATGACAAAATGTAGAGGACCCAGCACTGATCCTTGTGGCACTCCACTGGTCACAGGCCTCCAGTCTGAAAACAACTCTCCACCACCACCCTCTGTCTTCTACCTTTGAGCCAGTTCTGTATCCAAAAGGCTAGTTCTCCCTGTATTCCATGAGATCTAACCAGGTGCAATGTTTTGTTTTCTAAATGGGTGGCACAGTAGTTAGCACTGCTGCCTCACAGCACCAGAGACCCAGGTCCAATTCCCACCTCAGGTGACTGATTGTGTGGAGTTTGCACATTCTCCCCGTGTCTGTCTGGGCTTCCTCCCCCAGTCCAAAAATTTGCAGGTGAATTGGCCATGCTAAATTGCCTGTAGTGTTAAGGTGCAGGGTTAAATGTAGGGGAATGGCTCTGGGTGGGTTGTGCTTCAGTGGGTCAGTGTGGACTTGTTGGGCCGAAGGGCCTGTTTCCACACTGTAAGTAAGTAATCTAATCTATTTGTGAAACTTATTAGTACATTTTGTTATATTATGAGTCTTAAGTGCCAAAATGTACTTCAATAAACTTTTTATTGCATCTGCTCATGGGATATGGGTATTGCTGGCTGTATCAGCACTCAGTGCCCATTTGTAATTGGTCAGATGAGCAAATAACCTGGGTTCAAAGGTCAAAGGAGACCTAAATCAAAACACAGGTGACCAACAAGATACAACAATACTACAACGATGGCAGCAAGGAAAATTCAGAGTCATTCAAATGAAAGGCAAATTTCAGAATGTGACCAAGCTTTGCATATTATTAACTTCACCCACCATCTGAATGACATAAGGTGATTAAAAGCTTTTACAACCATATGTCATGCGTCATAAAAAGGCAGATCAAACAAACTGAAAGCTAAAATCAACAGAGGAGCTTATACTAAAATATCACACTATGCATCCTGAAAGGTATCTATTTCAGTAACTGGAATCTCATGGTAAATCCTGTGAGAGATTATGACATAGAGTATAATGGGGTGACAATTCAGTGCTTTGGCACACTGCACAGTCAATGTACAATGTACAAGCACATCTTGACTTGATTTAATTTGATTTGTCTTTTTTATTATCACATACCAAGATACAGTGAAAAGTATTGCTTTGTGTGCTTCCCAAAACCTTCTACCTAATAGATACCAGCAATCCAGAAAGAGCAGGACTACCAGTACCGACAGATTTGTTTTCATGACATTTTATGAGATTCGAGCCACACATACAGTGATGGAACAGAACAAATATGATACAAATGAATGAGCCAATAATGACAAACACCTGGATCTACACTGATTTGATAAGTTCATACAATGTTAAGATTGATTCACATTGAAACACAAAATACTAGAAGAATTAAATCCTACATTCTCTAAATCCAAATTCATTTCCAACCTGGATATGAAGCAAGAAAACTATCCTTTCCATCCATCAGAAGACTTCTTAGAGTTCCTGTCTTTCAGGATCCATTTGGGTGGAATCGCTTACAATGGTTACCATTTTGGCTGTCGGTTAGACAAAAATATATTTCAGCAGCACATGGGTAAGGTGACTAAAAATGCATATGCCTGCATTTACATTGTTGATCATTCCATGGTCATGGGTGAAACAAAGGCAAAGTTTGAAACTTACATTCACCTCCTGATGATAGCATGACAAGAATGAATATTTAACAACATTGAATGTCAAATCAATGTTAACACAAAAGCTTCTTTGGGTGCATTTTTCTGCGCATGGAGCCTACCCAAATTCAAGCAAGATCAATGATGTTAACTGCAGGACAAAGTGAACCATGAATTTGCTTCAGTTTTCTTTCAAACTTCCTTTCATTGTAAACTCCCATCTTCACTGACAAGGTATCTCCAGTGAAGGATTAGCTCAAGAAGCGCATCACCAATGCATGGTAATGCAACGACTAATACGGCTTCAATTCGAACATTTCTGTTAATAAAATCTTGCCTCCTGCAGTAGTACAATGCCAGGCAAGAGACAATTTTCAAAGATGCAATGCAAAAAAGACAGACATGCAAGACTTTTGCAAACTGAAAAATCTATTACTTTTGGTTTGAAAATGCTGTGTTCTGTGCACATCAGCTATTCTAATATAGTGTGGAAGGCATTAGCTCTAGTATTCAGCATTATGTGATTTCACACATATTCATTTGGTAAGAAATTAACCAGTGAAACAGATCATCAGCTATTGGAGGTTATATGCTGCACACAATTAGTGAGTCCACATTTGCAGCATCTACTTGTCAAGATGGAAGAATATGACTTTGAAATAAGGTAAAAGTCAGGTACAAGGATGGTTACTTTGAAACAGCCAGTGTGAACATTTGCAATCTGCAACTGACAAAGATGAGCAACTACAAGATTTTCAAAAGATCATTATCTAGGAATGGCTTGACAGCATTGAAGAAATACCTGAGAACATTCATCCATGTTGGCCACATGGAGATAAACAGAGTATATCGCAAGGAGTCATTGTCAAGAGCAAACAAGTCCTGATATCAAAAAGCACAATGCCAAGATATCATGTCCATGTTACTTTAGCGATACATGGGTATTAAACACACAAGATGGCTGGCACATGAAACTGTATACCAGCCAAGGATAATTCAGGATATTCAGTTACTTGTAAGTACGTATGAAGTATGACAAATTTAGCAAAAAATAGTGGATTTAGACCAGATATCCATACACTGGATTAGTGGTGCTGGAAAAGTACAGCAATTCAAGCAGCATCCAAAGTACAGCGAAATCGACGTTTCGAGCAAAAGCCCTTATTATTCTTGATGAAGGGCTTTTGCCCAAAACGTCGATTTCGCTGCACTTTGGATGCTGCCTGAACTGCTGTGCTCTTCCAGCACCACTAATCCAGAATCTGGTTTCCAACAGCTGCAGTCACTTTTTTTTTCCTCAGACATCCATACAGTGTTCCATGCACACTTGATTGAAAATTCACAGTTCATGGGAAATTTTACATTCTTGTGATGAATATCTTCTCTAAATTTCCTGTTCGATGACTTAGCAATGCAACCAGTATCTGGATTCGTGGTGCTTGAAGAGCACAGTAGTTCAGGCAGCATCCGAGGAGCAGCAAAATCAACGTTTCAGGCAAAAGCCCTTCATTAGGAATACAGGCAGAGAGCCTGAAGTGTGGAGAGATAAGTGAGAGGAAGGTGGGGGTGGGGAGAAAGTAGCATAGAGTACAATAGGTGAGTGGGGGAGGGGATGAAGGTGATAGGTCAGGGACGAGAGGGTGGAGTGGATAGGTGGAAAGGAAGATAGGCAGGTAGGAAAAGTTAGAAGATAGGCAGTGTGGTTGATTGGTGCGGGTGTCCCAGAGATGTTCTCTAAAGCGCTCTGCTAGGAGGCGCCCAGTCTCCCCAATGTAGAGGAGACTGCATCGGGAGCAACAGATACAATAAATGATAAATCTTTGATGGATGTGGTAGGCTCCTTTAGGGCCTTGGATAGAGGTGAGGGAAGAGGTGTGGGCGCAGGTTTTATAGTTCCTGCGGTGGCAGGGGAAGGTGCCAGGATGGGAGGGTGGGTTGTAGGGGACCTGACCAGTAGTCATGGAGGGAACGGTCTTTGCGGAAGGCGGAAAGGGGTGGGGAGGGAAATATATCCCTAGTGGTGGGGTATTTTTGGAGGTGGCGGAAATGTCGGCGGATGATTTGGTTTATGTGAAGGTTGGTAGGGTGGAAGGTGAGCACACTTCTTCTGCCGCCTCCGCCTCCGAGCTTACTTTCACAATCAGGACTCTCGCCCACATTCCGTGGACACCTTCGCCCATCTCCAACACACTGCATCCACCTGGATACCCCATGCTGATCTATTAACCGCCCTCGACCTCTTCATTTCCAACTGCCGCCGGGACATTAACCGCCTCAATCTGTCTACCCCCCTCCCCCACTCCAACCTCTCACCATCACAAAGCGCAGCCCTCCAATCCCTCTGCTCCAATCCCAATCTCACCATCAAGCCAGCAGGTAAAGGGGGCGCAGTGGTAGTCTGGCGCTCTGACCTCTACACCGCTGAAGCCAAACGCCAACTCGAGGATACCTCTTCCTACCGCCCCCTCGACCATGACCCCATCCTCCATCACCAAACCGTCATTTCCCAGACCATACAGAACCTCATCACCTCAGGAGATCTCCCACCCACAGCTTCCAACCTCATAGTCCGGGAACCCCGCACTGCCCGATTCTACTTCCTTCCCAAGATCCACCAGCCTGACCACTCTGGCCGACACATTGTCTCAGCATGCTCCTGCCCCACTGAACTCATTTCTACCTATCTCAACACTGTCCTATCCCCTCTAGTCCAGGAACTTCCCACATACGTTCGAGACACCACCCACACCCTCCACCTCCTCCAAGACTTCCGTTTCCCTGGCCCCCAACGCCTCATCTTTACCATGGATATCCAATCCCTCTACACCTCCATCTGCCATGATCAGGGCCTCCAAGCCCTCTATTTCTTCCTCTACCGACATCTCCAACAGTACCCTGCCACTGACACTCTCATTCGTTTGGCTGAGCTGGTCCCCACCCTTAACAATTTCTCCTTCAAATCCTCCCACTTCCTCCAGACCAAAGGGGTAGCCATGGACACATGTATGGGCCCCAGTTATGCCTGTCTCTTTGTTGGCTATGTAGAACAGTTGATCTTCCGTAATTACACCAGCACCACTCCCCACCACTTCCTCCGCTACATTGATGACTGCATTGGCTCCACCTCGTGCTCCCGTGAGGAGGTTGAGCAATTCATCAACTTCTCCAACACATTCCATCCTGACCTTAAATTTACCTGGACCATCTCTGACACCTCCCTCCTCTTCCTGGACCTCTCCATCTCCATTAATGACGACCGGCTTGACACTGACATTTTTTACAAACCTACTGACTCCCATAACTACCTGGATTACACCTCTTCCCACTCTACCTCTTGCAAAAATGCCATCCCGTTATCCAATTCCTCCGCCTCCGCCGTATCTGCTCCCAGGAGGACCAGTTCCACCACAGAACACACGCCTCTTTCTTTCGAGACGGCAATTTCCTTTCCATGTGGTTAAAGATGCCCTCCAACGCATCTCGCCCACATCCCGCACTTCCACTCTCAGACCCCACCCCTCCAACCGTAACAAGGACAGAACGCCTCTGGTGCTCACCTTCCACCCTACCAACCTTCGTATAAACAAAATCATCCGCCGACATTTCTGCCACCTCCAAACAGACCCCACCACCAGGATATATTTCCCTCCGCATTCCTTTCTGCCTTCCGCAAAGACTGTTCCCTCCGTGACTACCTGGTCAGGTCCACGCCCCCCCTACAACCCACCCTCCCATCCTGGCACCTTCCCCTGCCACTGCAGGAATTGCAAAACCTGCACCCACACCTCCTCCCTCACCTCCATCCAAGGCCCTAAAGGAGCCTCCCACATCCATCAAAGTTTTACCTGCACACCCACCAATATCATTTATTGTATCCGTTGCTCCCGATGCGATCTCCTCTACATTTGAGAGACTGGACACCTCCTAGCAGAGCGCTTTAGGGAACATCTTCAGGACACCCGTACCAATCAACCACACCGCCCTGTGTCCCAACATTTCAACTCCCCCTCCCACTCTGCCGAGTAACATGGAGGTCCTGGGCCTCCTTCACTGCCGCTCCCTCATCACCTGACGCCTGGAGGAAGAATGCCTCATCTTTCGCCTCGGAACATTTCAACCCCAGGGCATCAATGTGGACTTCAACGGTCTTCTTATTTCCCCTTCCCTCACCTCACTCTAGATCCAAACTTTCAGCTCAGCACTGTCCCCATGACCTGTCCGGACTTGACCTATCTGCCTATCTCCTTTTCCACCTATCCACTCCACCCTCTCCTCCCTGACCTATCACCTTCATCCCCTTCCCCACTCACCTATTGTACTCTATGCTACTTTCTCCCGATCCCCACCCTCCTCTAGCTTATCTCTCCATGCTTCAGGCTCTCTGCCTATATTCCTGATGAAGGGCTTTTGCCCAAAATGTCGATTTCGCTGCTCCTTGGATGCTGCCTGAACTGCTGTGCTCTTCCAGCACCACTAATCCAGTGACCCATTTCACATTGTCAACCCATTATCTATCTTCAAATTGTTTAGTGGAATATATGGTACAAAACAGTAACTGATCATTAAATGCTGAGTAACCAGACAACTTTTGCATTGCATTGTATTTTCATGAAAAAGGGATTACCACCCCCAGCACAACTTATGCTCAAATGAGAAATGTCAATGACCTTGCCCAACAATCAGTTGTCTAGTCATTTGAAGATACGAGACACTCTTCTTCAAAGGCAGGGGAGAGTGAGAAAGATACACAATGAGTGAGCAGGCAGAGAGCTACGAATATTGAGTGTTGGGCAGAGGGTGTAAGTTACAAATACAAATTCAATACTTGGATGGGAGCAAAGTTTTCTAAAATATGCAAACAGTCCAGATCGTACAGAGTTATAACTGATCATGGTGCTACGTTACAAAAGAAGCCAGCTCAGACCAATACTTAGCACACAAATCATTACAGAAGAGAGTGTCAAAGAGTACTTGATCTATCATATAAAACAAAGAACAATGCCAGAGTTCTTAAACAAAAAAATTGCTGGAGAAACTCAGGGGATGTGGCAGCATCTTTGGAGAGAAACAGAGTTAATGTTTTGGCTCCAAAGTGAGTCACACACCACGTTGATACACACATCTTTCATCTGCTTGCAAGTGCACACTGATCACATTGTCTGATAATATCTGTTCCTGGACACCAAATAACCTGACAATAACGCTTCTTCAGAACTGATAGCAGCACGGAAGGGGTACATTTATTCTGATGGTGATGAAAGTGGGGTGGGGGGATGCTTGCAGTTGGGGACAGGTGTGAGTGGATAGTTGGAGTGAGAACCCAAAGGGAGAAAGGAAAAAGAAAGGTTAGGCAGACAAAAGGATTGCTGATAACAACTCAGGGAAAAAGAGAAGCTAGATTGTGATAATGGGGATTATGAGTAGGTGGAAATGGGTTGGTATGGTGAAAGCAATCCATTTCATGACAAGACCTGGGGTGTGGTGTGGGTAAAAGACCTGGAAGGTGAGTGATACCCTAAAATTATCAAACTTGGCATTGAATCCAGATGAAGGGGGTACTCTTCTCAAAAGACCAGCATGCCACCAGACTCTGGACTCATCACATCAATGCACTGCAACCTCAGAGTGCAGAGATATGATCAGCAATGCAAATATAAGGCCAATGACTTTCTCTGCTTCGCCAAGGAGAGTGCCCACACTCATCACAGGATCCTATCTCACCGTCAATTTTATTTAATTTTGCCTCAACAGCATTATCAAACTTCCCCATGAGGATGCTGATCCCATTCCTGGTTTGATATAACCCATTCAAATTTTACAGGCCCTACCTCCTCCAGAGATGGTTCCAATGCCTCAGGAATCTAAAGCTCTCCCTCCAGCAGCATTTCTCTAGCCATACTTTCACTTGTCTAACCTTCTATTCCTATACTCACTACTAGAAGTAATCGAGAGATTACTATCTTTGAAGTCCTTGCTTTTCAATTTCCTACTAACTCCAAGATGGCGATGTGAAGTGCAGTGTGGGGACTCACGTCTGGACCCCTACTCCATCTGCTTTTACTTTTTCTTCTACATTCCTTTTTAGTTTTTGTTTCTATCTTTCAGTACTCTGCTTACCTTACGTGAGTCTATACAGCACAGAGGGATCAAACAGGATGGACAAAAAGCTTGAGGCAGCCAGCAGCGAGAGTGGGGCCCACTACGTATCCGGTGATCAAGTCCTGACTGGGAAATGATCCAGAGAGAGCAGGAGATGGGAGGTGGCAGCTTCAACAGTAACAGCAGCAGAGATGGCATCATTGGTTTGAATGGTCCAGAGCGTGGACTTTGTAATTTGGATTTGAGCCCAATGTGAGAAGAGAGAATGGTATGGGAAGTCCCCCAGTAGCTGTGGCAGCATTGTGAGAACAGGCAGCTGAGGTATCCCAGATAGCGAGCTAAATGGATGAGCTTGGGCCCTGTCAAAGTTAAACACTCAAGAAAGACTGTTGAACTTGCAATGTTTTTCTTTATTTTTCTTGTTCATGTTAAGAAGGACTTTAATGTCAACTGTCACCTTGTTTCTTTATTCAAACAAACTTCAAATTGAGGTGTGATAGATTTAAGACAGATGTCAGAGGCAGATTCTTCTCTCAGAGATTGATAAGGGCGTGGTATGCCCTGCCTGCCAATGTAGTTAACTCAGCCACATTAGGAGCATTTAAACAGTCCTTGGATGAGCATATGAATAATGATGGGCTAGTATAGGGTGATGGGCTTAGATTAGTTCACAGGTTGGCGCAACATCGAGGGCCAAAAGGCCTATTCTGTGATGTATTGTTCGATGTTCTATGTTCTATATTTATTTTTCTATCTCTACTATAATAGTCTGCAATGCTTAATTTTTTAAACTTTGTTTCTCTCACGCCTAAGTTGGTGCTGTGTGGTGACGCTGTACACTTTTTACTGTACTCCTGTACTTCGTGACAAAAAAATCTATATCGAACAAAGTCGAATTGTGGGTCCTCACTTCTTTTACTTCCTCTGCCATTGATCCAAAGATGGACCATGACTTCTGGCCCCGCTCACCCCTTTCAGGGAGACCTGCAGACATTCCATGACAGCCATGACTGGGCACCCAGGCGGCAGCATGCTGCCCTGGAGTCTTCTCTGCCACCAGTGCCTGTCAGTTCTCCTCATTAATAAATTGCCTACCACAAGTGCCCTTCAATACCTCCTATCCCTCTGAGCTTCTGGACCACACAGAAAACTATGTCCAGCCTTCACAGAGGAATCATCGCTATCACTGTTTTCCAAGGTTGAAAAATGGGCCTGTGTGGTCCCCTTATTCTGACTGGTGAATTCACATTCCCTCTCTGCCCACGGTTCCTTAATTGGTCAGGTGACCACATCTTGAAACAAATGCCTTAGCCCCATGGATACCTGATAGTCACCACAGGAACATCTCAAACACCATAAACCTGAAACTCGAGTTGATCTGGCTGGAGGTACCTCCTGTACACATGGTCATCCATACTACCAAGACCATCTAGGATTTCCTACATAGTGCAGCAAGTACAAATCACAGGCTTGAGCTCCCCAGACATAGCTTAACTCAATAGAATATGGAACTTTGCTTTTATTTCTCCCTTACTCCTACTGGTGATCAGGAAAATACAATTCTTCTTAGTGTCTAGAGTCACATTCAGATTGACAAGCTTGTCTGTCTGCTTCGCTCAGTATGGCTGCTTGTTACAGGGTCCTCACCTCACCTGCTCCTGTCTTCCTCAGGTAGGCTGTCTTGAGACACAAGAGGTGCCAGCTCCCTTCAAGTGAAGCCATCATGGTGACAGACTGACAAGTACAGGTTCTGTTTGATGTAATTATGGTTGTACAATAGAAAGCAACAATTTATGGTATTAATAAATGGAGAATTTATAAATACACAAATTCTAATAAGAATAACTGCACACCATCAATGCACCGCAGGACTAAAACATTAACTGAAATAATGTGAAAATAGCAAGTGCAACCACAATGGGCTGAATGAGCTTAATGGCCTCATTCTCGGCTGTAACAATTTTTTGATCATATGAACCATTCCTCAACCTGTGTTCTTATAACTGTGTGACATTTAACTTTATAACTAATGTATGATCTTTGAAAATAAACAAGTACCATCACTAAGTTATTTAAAAGATGTAGTCCCTTCCAAATTCCCTATCGTTTGAGTTTACAATTCAAGGTAATCCAAATTGACCTTCTCACTAAATTAAAAAATAGATTTGGTTTTCCTGGATCATAAATCAAATATTTTAATTCCTATGCAATTTACCACTGTCAGAAAACTGATTTCTACCACCTCTGTTAACATGTGTCTTCGTTTTTTCACAAATAATGAAAATTTCAATCATCCTCCTCACTCTGGTCAGTGAATTAATCAGCTCATCATTTTTTCTCTTGGCCTACAACGTGCATGACAGCCAGCTGCCTTGTGTGCTCATAAGCTGCTGTGTCATCAATCAAGTGAGATCTGCAAAGGAGGGATTGGATGGTATCAAAGGTGCAGGACATTTGAAAGAGTTCTGTCCAATGTCATAGTTCTATTGGATCAGATGAACATCTGATGTATTATCTGCAAGCATAACTCTCTGTCACTTTGAAAAATCAAATACTACAGGTAATGCATCCAAACTTTTAGTTTATCTCAGAAATCAAATCAGCTTGGATGAAATTTAGGATATGTAGAAAGTTAAACTATTTTATGAACTAGAAGGAATAATTAAAATATGCAGAAGGTTACAAATTTCAGCTCCTTATTGCGTGGCTTTTTAGTGCCAGGAATGTCACCAAAATGGCATTCTTTGAGCAAGCAGGTACATGATTAGATTAAATTCCCTACAATGTGGAAACAGGCCCTTCGGCCCAACAAGTTCACATCAACCCTCCGAACAGTAACCCACCCAGACCCATTTCCCTCTGACTAATGCACCTAACACTATGGGAAATTTAGCATGGCCAGTTCACCTGTTCTTCACATCTTTGAATTCTGGGAGGAAACCAGAGCACCGAGAGGAAACCCACACAGACACAGGGAGAATGTGCAAACTCCATGCAGACAGTTGCCCAAAGCTGGAATCAAACCTGGGTCCCTGGCGCTGTGAGGCAGCTATGCTTACCACTGAACCACTGTGCAGCTTGCAGCATGTACTATTTCTGTTTGAGTGTCAGTGCATGTATGATCCTCATTCAAATTCTTTGTCCATTAACTCCACCAATACTGCAAGTGGATGGTCAACTTGCACAAGCTTTTAGCTGATCAATTTGTATTCAATGTTGCTGGGATTATGGAAGTGCTTGGTGGCTTCTTGAGTTCTCTAAAATTGTTAAAATATACAGGGAATGATGTAATGCTTAATTGCTGAAAGATTTTGTTCTGACTTCAGAAATCTTCATAAACCACTTGCTGTCAGCATAGGTAAGGTATTATGTTTTGTCTTTAAACAATAGCATGACAGAGAGAACTACGGAGTGACACAGAATGGCAAGCTACTGGAAGCGATGTGAAAGGTTTTCTGTCAGAGGACATATCTGCCCAGGATGTTTCAGGAGCAAATCTCCTATCCGAATCCCAATGAGGAACATTATGCCAGACACCCATACTTTAGTAAAAATGCTTTCACTGAAAGTTACCACATGCTGTAGCTTTAACTGCAACCTCACAGCACATAGGAAAGCATCATCAGGGCCAAAATCAGGCAAACTAGCAGAGATGATTGGAGAATTGGAAGATTGAAGAATTGAAGAATGGAAGAATTGAAAATTGGAAGACTTTCCCTCTTTATTACATTCAAAATAAATTAGGTTTCAGTGATTTAGTGAGTTTAAAAGCCATCTTCTTCAAGTGCAACCCACCCCAGTAAAGATATTATAATATTTAGAAGTAGTGAATGGGTCAGATTGAGTCCTTCATTTTGAAGTATCAATACGTTTCATTCTTTTTCATGTCACCAAGACACTAATAAAGCACATTTTAACATTTTTTGTCTTAATTTACGACAAAACTGACCAAAGTACACCAAAATATTGAACACATCATTAAAAAAAATTGATTGTTTTATTATCAGTTTCACTTTATTGAGAGTTCAGTTACTCACAATTGGTAAACTGGATGTCAATTTTAGCAGTTTTTAATAAAACTGCACAACTCCTAACTGTATCAAGGAATATTTTAATATTATTTTTATAATTTTGTCTAACTTATTTTGTGTTGATGTAACAGAGCAGCATGGTGGCTCGGTGGTTAGCACTACTGGCCTCACGCAGCTAGGGACCCAGGTTTAATTCCAGCCTTCAGTGACTGTCTGCGTCTGTGTCAATGCAGGTTTCCTCCTGGTCTTCTGGTTTATTCCTACAGACAACGATGCACAGGCTAGGTGGATCATTCTGGGGAAATGCAGGGATATGGTGGGGCACTGGGTCTAGGTGGGATGCTCTTTAAAGGGTCAGTGTGGACTTGACCTCTTTCTGTACTGTAGGGATTCTATGAAATTTTACAGTTGCATATTTAAGCAGAAATTTGAGGGAAAAGGACACTCTTTAAAGGCTTGAATAATACTGGGCACAATTTGGTCCCAAATCACTAATGTCTGCAAAAGCAGGCACTTTTAGTTAAATGATGGTAAAAATATTGAAATACAGATTGCAGATGCAATGTAGAGATGAGTACTCATTTAAGGTTTTGAAACATGTTCAGGTATTATCTTGTAAAAAAATGCTGCTTTTTGAATAAAGTGTAAAAACTGTAATATACATTTATGTATTTATTTTCAATGAATCTTATCATGATTAGCTTATTTGTAGTATTGTTAGAATATCTTGAGTTGATATACCTCTCTGAGTGAAGAAACTACCCCTGATATTTGTTCCAAGTCCATCACCCCTCAATTTAAAGCTATTCCCCTCATGTTATCCTTCACCATCTGAGGAAGAAGGTTCTCACTGTCCACCCTATCTAACCCCTAGATTATCTTATATGTCTCAATTAATTCACCTCTCAACCTTCATCTCTCCAATGAAAAAAGCCTCAGTTCCCTCAGCCCTTCACCATAAGACCTTCCTTCCATAGCAGGCAACATCCTAGTAAATCTCCTTTGAACTCTTTCCAAAGCTTCCACATCCTTCCTATAATGCAGTGACCAGAACTGTACACAATACTCTAGGTGTGGCCTTACCAGTGTTTTGTACAACTGAAGCATGACCTCATGGCTCCGAAACACAAAATGGAGTCTGAGGAGGTAGGGGAAGCCCTAAATGAGTTTTTTTCTTCTGTCTTTACGAAAGAAACAAGCATTGTAGTGAATGAAACCTTTGAAGAGCAGGTGTACATGCTGGAATGGATAGAGATAGAGGAAGCTGATGTGTTAAAAATTTTGTCAAACATCAAGATTGACAAGTTGCCAGGTCCAGAACAGATTTGACTTCAGCTGCTTTGGGAAATGAGAAATGCAATTGCTTCACCACTTGCGAAGATCTTTGCATCCTCGCTCTCCACTGGAGTCGTACCTGAGGACTGGAGAGAGGCAAATGTAATTCCTCTCTTCAAGAAAGGAAATAGGGAAATCCCCGGCAATTACAGACCAGTAAGTCTCACGTCTGTCGTCTGCAAGGTGTGAGAAAGGATTCTGAGGGATAGGATTTATGACCATCTGGAAGAGCATGGCTTGATTAAATGCAGTCAACATGGCTTTGTGAGGGGCAGGTCATGCCTCACAAACCTTGTCGAGTTCTTTGAGGATGTGACTAGAAAACTTGATGAGGGTCAAGCTGTGGATGTGGTGTATATGGACTTCAGCAAGGCATTTGATAAGGTTCCCCATGGTAGACTCATTCAAAAGGTCAGAAGGAATGGGATACAGGGGAACTTAGCTGCCTGGATACAGAATTGGCTGGCAAACAGAAGACAGCGAGCTGTAGGAGAAGGAAAATATTCTGCCTGGAGGTCTGTGGTGAGTGGTGTTCCGCAGAGTTCTATCCTTGGGCCTCTATTGTTTGTAATTTTTATTAATGACTTGGATGAGGAGATTGAAGAATGGGTCAGCAAGTTTGCAGATGACACAAAGGTTGGAGGTGTCATTGACAGTATAGAGGGCTGTTGTAGGCTGCAACGGGACATTGACAGGATGCAGAGATGGGCTGAGAGGTGGCAGATGGAGTTCAACCTGGATAAATAAGATGATGCATTTTAGAAGGTCGAATTTGAAAGCTGAGTACAGGATTCAGGATAGGATTCTTGGCAGTGTGGAGGAACAGAGGGATCTTGGTGTGCAGGTACATAGATCCCTTAAAATGGCCACCCAAGTGGACAGGGTTGTTAAGAAAGCATATGGTGTTTTGGCTTTCATTAACAGGGAGATTGAGT
This sequence comes from Hemiscyllium ocellatum, assembly GCF_020745735.1. Taxonomy (NCBI): domain Eukaryota; kingdom Metazoa; phylum Chordata; class Chondrichthyes; order Orectolobiformes; family Hemiscylliidae; genus Hemiscyllium; species Hemiscyllium ocellatum. Next base: position 65,661,456 of record NC_083401.1, on the reverse strand, counting down.
TTAAGAGTCGCGAGATCTTGTTGAAGCTCTATAAAACTTTGGTTAGACCGCACTTGGAATATTGCATCCAGTTCTGGACGCCCTTTTATATGAAAGATGTGGATGCGTTGGAGAGGGTTCAGAGGAAGTTTACCAGGATGCTGCCTGGACTGGAGGGCTTATCTTATAAAGCGAGGTTGACTGAGCTCGGACTTTTTTCATTGGAGAAAAGGAGGAGGAGAGGGGACCTAATTGAGGTATACAAGATAATGAGAGGCATAGATAGAGTCGATAGCTAGAGACTATTTCCCAGGGCAGAAATGACTAACACGAGGGGTCATAGTTTTAAGCTGGTTGGAGGAAAGTACAGAGGGGATGTCAGAGGTGGGTTCTTTACACAGAGAGTTGAGAGAGCATGGAATGCGTTGCCAGCAGCAGTTGTCGCAGCAAGGTCATTGGGGACATTTAAGAGACTACTGGACATGCATATGGTCACAGAGATTTGAGGGTGCATACATGAGGATCAGTGGTCGGCACAACATTGTGGGCTGAAGGGCCTGTTCTGTGCTGTACTGTTCTATGTTCTTAACAACCCTATCAACCTGGGTGGCAACTTTCAGGGGTTTATGCATCTGGACACCGAGATCTCTCTGTTCATCTACACTGCCAAGCATTTTACCATTAGACCAGTACTTTGCATTCCTGTTACTTTTGCCGAAGTGAACTACCTCAAACTTTACTGCATTAAACTCCATTTGCCACTTGTCAGCCCAGCACAACATCTTATCTATGTCCCTCTGTAACCACAACATCCTTCGGCACCATCAACAACTCTTAGTGTCATCCGCAAATTTACTAACCCATCCTTCTATGCACACGTCCAGATCACTTATAAAAATGACAAACAGCAGTGGCCCCAAAACAGATCCTTGCGGCACACCACCGGTAACTGAGCTCCAGGATGAACATTTCCCACCAAACACCACCCTCTATCTTCTTTCAGCTAACCGATTTCTGATCCAAACTGCTCAATCGCCTTCAATCCCGAAACTCTGTATTTCGTGCAATCGCCGATTGCACGGGAACCTTATCAAACACTTTACTGAAGTCCATATACACCACATCAACCACCTTATGCTCATCTCCCTGTCTTGTCACCTTCTCGATGAACTCAGTAAGGTTAGTGAGGCACAACCTATCCTTCACAGAACAGTGTTGACTATCCCTTTCCAGATGATTATAAATCCAACTCTTATATAACCCTTTCCAACATCTTACCCACAACCAAAGTAAGACTCACTGACCTATAATTACCAACATTGTCCTGGCTCCCCTTTTTACTCAGGGGAACAGCATTTTCTAACCTCCAGTCTGCTGGCATTACTCCTGTCGACAATGATGATATAAACATCAAAGCCAAAGGCTCTGAAATTTTCTCCTTGGCTTTCCAGAGAATCCCAGGATAACTCTCATCCAGCCCGGGATTTTATCTATTTTCAGATGTTCCAAAATTGCTCAAAGCTCCTCTTTGTCAACCATAATTCAATCTAATCTTGTAGCTTGTATCTCAATATTCTCACTAACATTGCCCTTTTCCTATGTGAATACTGACGAAAAGTATTCATTTAGCTTTTCTCCAATGTCCTCAGATTCCATACACAACTTCCCACTCCTATCTTTGGCTGGCCCTAATCTTACTCTCGTCATTCTTTTATTCCTGATACTCCTAGAAATGGTCTTAAATTTTTCCTTGATCCTTTCCAACAACAACTTGCCATGTTCTCTCCTGGCTCTTTTTAACCCTCTCTTTAGATCTTTTCTGGCTAACTTATAGCTCTCAAGCCCCCTAACTGAGTCTTCATGCCTCATCCTCGCATAAGCCTTCTTTTTCCTCTTGACAAGAGCTTCAACATCTTTGGTAAACTTCTTTACTACCCTTGATTAACAATGCCACACCCACACCTCTTTTACCAACCTCTCTGTTCTTGCTCAAACATCTAAATCCCGGAATCTTCAACAACCATTCCTGTCCCTCATCTAGCCATGTCTCTGAAAAGGACACAACATCGAAATCCCAAGTATCAACCTATGCTGCAAGTTCACCCACCTTATTCCGGATGCTCCTGGCATTGAAGTACACACTTTTCAAATCCACATCCTAATTGCAGATGCCCTCTCGCAACCTTGTAACCTATCCCTGACCTCACTACCCTCAACCTCCTGTATACTGGAACTACAATTCAGGTTCCCATTCCCTGCTGCATTAGTTTAAACCCGCCCCAAGAACATTAGCAAATTCCATCCCCAGGATATTGGTACCCCTCTGGTTCAGGTGACAACCATCCTGTTTGTACAGGTCCCACCTTCCTCAGAAAGAGCTCCAATTATCCAAGAATCCAAACCCCTCCCTCCTGCACCATCCCTGCAGCCACATGTTCAGCTCTGCTCTCTCCTTGTTCCTCACTTCAATAGCACATGATACGGGCAACAAACCAGGAATAACAACTCTGTTCTCGCTCTAAGTTTCCACCCTAGCTCCCTGAATTTCTGCCTCAAATCCCCATCTTTCTTCCTACGTATGTCGTTGGGGCCTATGTGGACCACAGCTTAGTGCTGCTCCCCCTCCCCCTGAAGGATCCCAAAAACACAAATAGAGACATTATGAACCCTGGCACCTGGGAGGCAACACACCAATCATGAGTCTCTCTCATTTCCACAAAACCTTCTAATGGTCTCCCTAATTATGGAGTCCCCCAATGAGTTCCCATGTCTCCATATCCTTTTGGCTTTTCACACAATTGATAATCAGAAATTTGTCAGCCTCCAATTTAAATGTACTCAAACACTAAGCTTCCACAGCAGTAATGTAAGGCTGGTATCTTTGGCTGATAGCAAAGGCAGATATAATGCAAAGCACAGCAAGGATGCTGCAAACATCCAAGAAGTCTCAAAGTAAGTGAACACTAAGAGACCACACAGACAGAGATGCAGCCTGGTCTGAGTTGGATGCATGGCCCAGAGTAGAAACTGCTTAGCATTACAATTACTGTTGAGCACCTGCACAAAGCTTTAAATTACAGAAGTGTGTTGTACATGGATTAGAGATTAGCCGTAAAGGTTCCTGGAAACTGGCATACATATGCACAGACATGAGTGTGTGTGGCCAACACCCATGAAGCATATCCTGAAATGTTTTTGTCTGTTGTCACTATGTAGAAAACAGTGAGCTAACATTGCTAACGGTTCTGACTTCTCTGTCAACAATTCTCGGTGGCCAGTTTCCTCAGAACAGATGGTACAATAGAAAACAGGTGAGACCTACAGTTATTAAGGCATTTAACAAGCAATAACCTCCTGAATAGGCAACTTGCTGCTCTCTAGCAAGAATCTCACCACAATGACCAGAAAGAAAGTAATCGAGTTGTTCCTGACATCAAGATGGTCCTCACTGGACTTTTTGTGTGAGCTACATGACTCACCACAACCCACAGAATTCAGATTGTGCTCATTGTTTTAAATAATTTAGAGATTAGGAGAAAACAAATATCGTAACAGTCACCTGTTCAATTCATAGCATGTACTTTGAGAAATATTTAATTTGAAACAGTGGCAATAATAAATTCAATCATTTCTCGCTCTGGGGTAGACAGTGACACATTAGCCCAGGCTAATAGACAGATGAAGCAAAAGTGAGGACTGCAGATGCTGGGAATCAGAGTTGAGGTTAGAGTGGTGCTGGAAAAGCATAATAGGTCAAGCAGAATCCAAGGAGCAGGAAAATCGATGTTTCGGGCAAAAGCCCTTCATCAGGAACGCTTTTGCCCGAAACATCGATTTTCCTGCTCCTTGAATGCTGCCTGACCTGCTATGCTTTTCCAGCACCACTCTAATCTAGACATGAATAAAAAGAGGACACGGGTCAAATTCCTCCAAGTCATTTGGTAGAAATTAAATTCATTTAATCAATCTGGAATTAAAAACTGGTCTCAGTATTCATGACCATGAAACCATCAGTGAATTTAGTTTAAAAAAAACACCTAGTTGCCATTAGGAAGGAACCATTACCTAGTTTACCTGACACAGTGTTGCAATGTAATTGACTCATAAATGCCCTCTAAATGTCCGACCAAGCCACTCAGTTGTGTTAAACCAATTAAAGATTTGAAAATTACTGACGCTAGATGAACCAGCTGGCTTTGGCCTAGAGATCAGAAATGAAAAGGTCAAAGTTTTCATGTCACTGTTCATCCTGACTAGTGTCTGGGTTCTTTCATTGAAATTGGGAGAGCAATCCTGCATACAAGTCAAGCAATAGCCTGACAGAACTGTACCTTACAATGTCACAAGTGCTACTTCACAATTACTGGGTATATCCCATCCCACCATCAGAACAGACCAACTGGTTCAATGAAAAGTGCAAGAAGGTGAACCAGGAGCAGCACCATGCATACCTAAAAATGAAGCGTCAATGTGGTGAAGCTAGAAAACAGAATTACTTGCATTCCAACAGAAGTGCAAGTGATAGACACAATTACGTTTTGAAGTTCCGCCTCATCCAACCATGAGTGGTGGTATACACTTACACAACTAAAAGGAGGATGTGGTTCTACAAATATTCCCATCAGCAATAATATGGACACATAGCACATCACTAAATAAAAGATAACACTAAATCATTGGTGACCAAATCAGCCAACAATTACAAGTGAATGGCCCATTTCATACTAACCCAGAGATTTTCAGCATCATAAATGTCTGTTTGTGGCAATTCAATTTGCTCCACATGACAGCAGTAAATAGCTGAAGACACTGAATACCGTATTGCAAAGGCCATGAGCCTAGAAAACATTATAAAAAGCATGCCAAAGATCTGTGCTCCAGAACTAACCATGTCCCTAACCAAGCTGTTCCAGTACAGTAATAACACTGCTATCTACTCCAAATTATGAAAACTTGTCCAGATATATTCTGTCTACAAAAAAAAACTGGATAAATCCCATTTGGCTCGATACGATCCTATCAAAATATTCTCCATCATCAACAAAGTGAAGGACATCAGAACATAAGAAATAGGAGCAAGAGTAGGCCATCTGGCCTATCGAGCCTGCTCCACTAATCAACAAGATCATGGCTAATCTCTTCATGGACTCAGGACCACTTACCCGGCCGTTCAACATAAGGCTTTTTTTTACTGTTCAACCATCTATCTACGTTGGCCTTAAAAACATTAAGTGAGGTAGTCTCAACTGCTCCACTTGGCAGGGAACTCCACAGTTCACAACCCTCCGCAATTCAGTCCTGAATCTACTCCCCCTTGTTATGAGGCTATGCTCTCTAGTCGTAGTTTCACCTGCCAGTGGAAACAACTTCTCTTCTCCTATCTTTTTTATTCCCTTCATAATTTGATATGTTTCTATAAGATTACTCCTCATTCTTCTAAATCTCTCCTCATAACCCAACCCATCAAATCAGGAATAAATCTAGTGAAACTCCTCTGCACCCTCTCCAGTGCCAGTACATCATTTTTCAAGTAAGGAGACCAAAACTGCATGCAGTACTCCAAGTGTGGTCTTATCAGTGCCCTATACAGCTGCAACATAACCTTCCTGTTTTTAAACTTCATTTCTCTCACAATGAAACACAATATTCCATTTGCCTTCCTAATTACCTGCTGCATCTGTAAACCAATGTTTTGTAATTCATTCACAAGGACTCCCAGATCTCTCTGCACAGCAACATGCTGAAATTTTTCACAATTTAAATAATTGTCCATTTTGCTGTTATTCCTACCAAAATGGATGACCTCACATTTAACAACATTGTGCTCCATCTGCTAGATCCTTGCCCATTCACTTAAGCAGACTTTCAGTGTCCTCTGCTTTGTTCTACCACTCATCTTAGTGTCATGTGCAAACTTTGACACCCTACACTTGGTCCTCATCTCCAAATTATCTGTGGAAATTGTAAACAATTGCAAAATCTCAAAACTGATCCCTGAAGCACACCACTAGCCACGGATCACCAACCAGAAAACACCCATTTATCCCGACTCTTTCCTTTTTGTTAGTTAACCAATCCTCTATCCATGCTAATACATTACCGGTTACACTGTGCATCTTTCTCTTACATAGCAGGCGTTTGTGTGGCACCTTGTCGAATGCCTTCTGGAAATCTAAATACATCACATCTACTGGCTCCCTATTGCCCATTGCACTTGTAATGTCCTCAAAGAATTCCAGTAAATTAGTTAAACATGACCTGCCTTTCATGAACCTATATTGTGTTTGCCCGATGGGACAATTTCTATCCAGATGTCCTGCTATTTCTTCCTTAATGATAAATTTAAGCATTTTTTTCCACTGCAGAATTTAAGCCAACAGGCCTATAGTTACCCACCTTTTGTCATCATCAGTGCTAACAAGTGGCACCTACTCACAGAGGCTGAATCTGGGGTTTGTTAGGGCCAGTTGCCTCCTTCTCCTCTCAGTCCTGAGTAGAAAAGTATGCTGTACTCTTCAAATTCTACAGAATGTGGAAGAACCAGCTCAAAATCAAAATGCCAGAAATCAATAGAATGTGATTCATAAAGAGGAAGACTTCATAGGTCTCCAAATAATGTTCCTTACACCGAAGAGAAAAGATATAACTATTCAATATTATTCATTTTGATGTACAACAACCCTTCATGGCTGAGAGAACAGACATACTGCTGATTTCACAGGTTTGAAGGAATTATTCAATTTTCTTCTGACTGCAGATGAATTCTCAAGATCTGATCATCTGATATCCTTGACATTACAAACATCAAGATTTAGTGGTCTTGAGGTCATCACCAAAGCTGGTTCAAAGAAGCATTTCCAAAACAGCTCAGTCAGCTTTACTGCTTATGGTTGAACCATAAAATGCTGATGTTGTCCAACCAAAAAGGTCTGAGAATGGAAAGATTATATACAAGTCTACCTTGTTATAGTATAAAAACTAGATTATTTATTTGAGAAACATAGCTGTCTTCTCTGTCACGATTTTAAGGAACTAAAAATCGAAAGGAAACAAATATTTGGAACCAACACCAATGCCAAATGAGGTTCAGTAAAGGGCATTCAGCATATCAAAAATTCCCTCAATGCTCCAGTACACCAATGAACTGCACTTGAACAATTCAACCTCAAGCAGTGAAAGTACTTCACTGTTTACAAAACCAAAGACATGTGATGTTGGGGCAGCAATATGCATATCTTGCTCCTTGAAAACATTATGTGAATTAGGAGATAATCAGAGGAAAGCTTGGGGAAAACATTTGAAAAAAGGCAGTTAGTACCTGATAGGGTTAACCAAAATCTGGTGAAGTGAGAGTGACAGCTCTTGATATCAAGGCCACATGCACCCCGGGTGTGCTTTCAAAGGAGTCTTAGAGTAAAGGGAAGACCTATAAGAATGGAGATAAGGAAAAACAGATTCACCATTCTCTTGCTGAAGATATCAGAAGGCTGTGGAGGCCAGGTTATTGAGTATATTTAAGACTTGGACAGATAGATTCTTGAATATCAAGAGTTACAGGGAGAAAGCACAAGAATGGGGTTGAGAAACCTATCAGCCATGATTGAATGGTGGAGCAGACTTGATGGGCTGAATGCCCTAATTTATGGTCTTATGGAATCCGAGTAAAACTGGAATTAATGGGAACCAGTAGCAAATTCTCTACTGGTTGGATTCATACCTGGCACATAAGAAGACGGCTGCGGTTTTTTGGAAATCAGTCATCTTAGCTCCAGGATGTGGGGACGTTTGCTAGTGATTGCACAAAGCTCAGTACCTCAGATACTGAAGCAGTCTGTGTTCAAATGTAACAAGATCTGGACAATATCCAGGTTTGGGTTGACAAATGGCAAATAACATTCATACCACACAAATGCCAGGCAATGATCATCAGCAACAAGAGACAATGTAACCACCGTCCCTTGACATTCAATAGTATTATCATCACTGAATCACCAAATATCAACGTCCTGGGGTTACCATTGACCAGAAGCTCAATTGACTTGCCACATAAACATGATTGCTACAAGGGCTGGTCAGAGGCAAGGAATACTGCAGTGAGTAACTCATCTTCTGACTCCCTAAAGTCAATCCATCATCTACGAGGCAGAAGTCAGGAGTGTGATGGAATAATCCCCACTTGCCTGGATATGTGCAACTCTAGCAACACTCAAGAAGCTTGACACCATCCAGGAAAAGCAGCCGACTTGTTTAGTACCAAATCCACATCCGCTTGCTCCACTACCAACGCTCGATTCCACCAGTGTACACTATATACAGGATGCACTACAGAAATTTGTCAGAGATCGCTATACAGTACCTTGCAAACCCACAACCACTTTCATCTCGGGGAACACCACCTGCAAATGGTGACACCCATAAGTTCCCCTGCAAGCCACTCACCATCCTGACTTAGAAATATATTGTGGAGGTGCCAATGTTGGACTGGGCTGGACAAAGTCAAAAAACGCACGACACCAGGTTGTAGTCCAACAGATTTATTTGAAACCGCAAACTTTCACAGCTCCCATTCTTTTCTCAGGCAGCCAGTGAGAGGGAATACGTCAGAGACAGAAATTTTTAAGGAAAAGGTGAAAGTCATATAACCTATGTAAATACATTGAAAAAAACTGAGATGGCTATTAGGTCTTTAATCGGTTAGAATGGAGGTGCAGGTTTCGATTGAGTAATATGTAAATCCCAGAATTTCTTTCAAATCACTGTCCCAAGATAACTTCAGGTTTTACCAGAATGAAGGTGACACCTCGGGTCAAACAATGTATTTTTGGTGTGAGGCCATGTCTCAAGTTTGTTTGTGTCTGGCAGACTGGTTTTGTTTCCAAAGTAGGAATTTATAAAATGCACACACACACACACACACACACACACACACACACACACACACACACACACACACACATGCACTCTCTCTCTTTCACTCGCACACATACACACATACGCACACAGACATATAAATCTATGGGGTGAATTGCATTTACAGATACCATCTATTTTGTTCAAAAAGCACACAATCTGTAGGCTGTCATTCAATGTGACATTTTATAATTTTTTACTTTGAAAATAAAACCAGTCTGAGTCCAGGATGAGATACCAACAGACTTGAAACATGGCCTCACACCTAAAACATTACCTGACTTGAGATATCACCTTTACTCTGATAAAACCTGAAGTTATCTTGGGACAGTGACTTGGGAATCTGCCTTCCTGTTCTTGCCACCAAAGTGGATAACCACACATTTATCCACATTAAACTGCATCTGCCATGCATCCGTCCACTCACCTGGTCTGTCCAGGTCACCCTGTATTCTCCTAACATCCTCCTCACATTTCACCCTGCCACCCAGCTTTGTGTCATCAGCAAATTTGCTAATATTACTTTTAATACCTTCATCTATATCATTAATGTACATTGTAAAAAGCTGCGGTCCCAGCACTGATCCCTGCGGCACTCTACTGGTCACCGCCTGCCATTCCAAAAGGGAGCCATTTATCAATACTGTTTGTTTCCTGTCAGCCAACCAATTTTCAATCCATGTCAGTATTTTGCCCCTTATAACATATGCCCCAATTTTGCTCATTAACCTCCTACGTGGGTCTTTATCAAAGGTTTTCTGAAAATCCAGGTATACTACATCCACTGGATCTCTCTTGCCCATCCTCAGAGTTACATCCTCACAAAATTCCAGAAGATTAGTCAAGCATGATTTCCCCTTCATAAATCCATGCTGACTCTGACCTATCCTGTTACTGCTATCCAGATGTGTCGTAATTTCGTCCTTTATAATTGACTCCAGCATTTTTCCCACCACTGGGTTCAAACTAACTAGTCTATAGTTCTCTGTTTTCTCTCTCCCTCCTTTCTTAAAAAGTGGGACAACATTAGTCACCCTCCAATCCGCAGGAGCTGATCCTGAATCTATAGAATATTGGAAAATGATCACCAATACATCCACGATTTCTAGAACCACCTCCTTCAGTACCCTGGGATGCAGACCATCAGGTCCCAGGGACTTATCAGCCTTCAGACCTAACAGTCTCTCCAACACCATTTCCTGCCTAAAATAAATTCCCTTCAGTTCAGGCCCTTCAGCCACTATTACTTCTAGGAATTTGCTCGTGTCTTCCCCAGTGAAGACAGATCTAAAGTATCAATTCAACTCTTCTGCCATTTCTTTGTTCCCCATAATAAATTCATCCGTTTCTGTCTTCAAGGACCCAATTTTAGTCTTAACCATTTTTTTTCTTTTCACATACCTAAAAAAGCCTTTACTATCCTCCTTTATATTTTTGGCCAGTTTACCTTCGTACCTTATTTTTTCTTTGCGTATTTCCTTTTTAGTTACTCTCTGTTGTTCTTTAAAAGCTTCTCAATCCTCCGATTTCCCACTCATCTTTGCTATGTTATACTTTTTCCCTTTTGTCTTTAGATGGTCTTTAACTTCCCTCATCAGCCACAGCCTTCCCTGCCTCCCCGTACGATCTTTCTTCCTTTTTGGAATGAACTGATCCTGTATCTTCTGCATTATATCCAGAAATACCTGCCATTGTTGTTCAACTGCCATCCCTGCTAGGGTATTGAACCATTGAACTTTGGCCAGCTCCTCCCTCATAGCTCCATATTTCCTTTTATTCAACTGAAATATTGCACTTCTGATTCTACCCTCTCCCTTTCAAACTGCAGATTAAAGCTTAATTGTATTGTGGTCACTGCCTCCTAATGGCTCCTTTACTACGAGGTTCCTGATCAAATTCAGTTCGTTGCACAACACCAGATTCAGAATTGCTTTCTCCCTGGTATGCTCCAGCAGAAGCACACGGGACGTACTCCACAAACTCCCTTTCTTGGGGTCGAGCACTATCCTGATTCTCCCAGTATACCTGCGTGTTGAAATCCCCCATAACAACTGTAGTAATATCTTTGCGAAAGGCCAATTTCAGCTCCTTATTCAACTTACCCACTTCATCCAGGCTACTAAATGACCATAAGACCATAAGACATAGGAGTGGAAGTAAGGCCATTCGGCCCATCGAGTCCACTCTGCCATTCAATCATGGCTGATGGGCATTTCAACTCCACTTGCCAGCGTTCTCCCCATAGCCCTTAATTCCTCGAGACAACAAGAATCTACCAATCTCTGCCTTGAAGACATTTAGCGTCCCGGCCTCCACTGCACTGCGTGGCAATGAATTCCACAGGCCCACCACTCTCTGGCTGAAGAAATGTCTCCGCATTTCTGTTCTGAATTGATCCCCTCTAATTCTGTCCACGGGTCCTAATCTCCTCGCCTAATGGAAACAATTTCCTAGCGTCCACCCTTTCCAAGCCATGTATTATCTTGTACGTCTCTATTAAGTCTCCCCTTAATCTTCTAAACTCCAATGAATACAATCCCAGGATCCTCAGCCGTTCCTCATATGTTAGACCTACTGTAAGGGGGTTGTAGATAACTCCCATTAGGGTCTTTCTACCCTTAGAATTTCTCAGCTCTATACATACTGACTCTACAACTCCTGATTCTAGGTCCCTCCGCGCAAGGGATTGAATATCATTCCTTACCAACAGGGCCACCCCACCCCCTCTGCCAGTCAGTCTGACCTTACGATAGCATGTATAGCCTTGAGTATTCATTTCCCAGGCCCTGTCCACTTGAAGCCACGTCTCAGTTATCCCCACAACATCGTAACTGCCAATTTCCAAATGAGCCTCAAGCTCATCCATCTTATTTCTAGTGCTTTGTGCATTCATATATAATATTTTTAAGTTGTTACTCCCCCCACCCTTCCTAGCAATCCTTATTTCACTTGACCTTACGGCATGATCCTTTTTTGAGTTTTCTGCTCCATTGGTTCCGTTGTATTTCTTGACTTCTCTTGTTCTAACTTTCCCTTTAACTTCCTTCTTAAACTTCCAGTTTGCCCCCTCCCCCCACTATTTAGTTTAAAGTCTGGTTGAAGATTTGTAGCTCGGGTGTCCGTTGTTGTGGTTCTGTTCGCCGAGCTGGAAGTTTTTGCTGCAAACGTTTCGTTCCCTGACTAGGGAACATCATCAGTGCTATTGGAGCCTCATGTGAAACGCTGCTTTGATGTTTCTTCCGGTATTTATAGTGGTACCACTATAAATACCGGAAGAAACATCAAAGCAGCGCTTCACAGGAGGCTCCAATAGCACTGATGATGTTCCCTAGCCAGGGAACGAAACGTTTGCAGCAAAAACTTCCAGCTCGGCAAACAGAACCACAACAACTATTTAGTTTAAATGCAGCTGTGTGGCAGTGGCAAACCTGCCTGCCAGAATGCTAGTCCCTCACCTATTAAGGTGCAACCAGTCCCTCTTGAATAATTTATGCTTACCACTAAACATACCCCAGTGATCCAAGAATTTAAATCCTTGCTTACTGCACCAGTTCCACAGCCACACATTCATGTCCATTATCTCTCTGTTCCTGTCCTCTCCAGCTCAAGGAACTGGAAGCAAACCGGAGATAACTACCCTGGATGTCCTGCTTTTCAGCCTTCTTCCTAGTACTCTGAAGTCCTGCTGTGGAATGTCCCTCCTCTTCTTCCCGACGTCATCTGTGCTGACATGCACCACCACATCTGGCTCTTCACCTTCGCCCTTGAGGATTTCCTGCACTCTGTCTGCGATGTCCTTAAGCCTGACACCAGGAAGGCAACACACCATCCTCAAATCCCGCCTGTTACCGCAGAAACCCCTTTCAGTCCCTCTCACTATGGAGTCCCCTATTACCACGGCTCTGTGCGATGTCTGACTCCTCGGCTCTGCCACCACACCAATTTCTGATTGGCAGACCTGACCGCCTCTCGGACTGTCAGTGACATCTGTCTCTACATTTTCAAGAGATTCAACCTGTTCCTGACAGGTATTTCCCCCGGGGTCTCTTGCACTTGTCTCATCTCTGCCTTCCTCAGCGTCTTCTCTCTTTTAGTCTCTTCTGGTATGCTCGGTGTAATAACCTCGCTGAAGGTCCTGTCCAGAAAGATCTCGTTCTCTTGGATGAGCCTGAGGTCATCTAGTTCTTTCTTCAGTGCTGCAATATGCTCAATCAGAAGCTGAACGTGTACACACTTTACACAGTTATATGAGCTACCTACACCAGAGTCCCTGACCTCCCACATCACGTATGCAGTACACTGACTCAGCTTGGCAGTCATGTCTTCACCCTCTTCAACTGCAGTGTAATCATTTCACTCAACTTCTTTGTCGAAGACTCCTGAGCCAAAGACTCGCTCTTTTCTCAACAGAAGCTTCCCTCGACCCCAGTGTTTTGCTGCAAGTCTGTGGATTTTTAACTTAGGTTAGATGAGGAGGTTTGTTTCTCAATTTCCCTCTGACTGTTAGCGGGTCTATAATACAGTCCAATAAGGTGATCATCCTTTTTTTATTTCTCAGTTCCACCCAAATAACTTCCCTGGATGTATTTCCAGGAATATCCTTCTTCAGCACAACTGTAATGCTATTCCTTATCAAAAATGCCATCCCCCCAGTCCCCCACCTCCTCTTTTGCCTCCCTTTCTATCCTTCCTGTAGCATTGGTATCCTGGAACATTAAGCTGCCAGTCCTGCTCATCCCTGAACTATGTTCTGTAATTGCTATGATATCCCAGTCCCATGTTTCTGACCATGCCCTGAGTTTATCTGCCTTGCCTGTTAGGCTCCTTGCATTGAAATAAATGCAGTATAATTTATTAGTCCTACCTTGTCCCTACCTGCCCTGACTCTTTGACTTGCTTCTGTTCTCAACTATACCAGTCTCAGATGGATCTCTTTCCTCACTATCTCCCTGGGTTCCCCCCACCCCCCAAGCCAACCTTACTAGTTTAAATCCTCCCGAGCAGCTCTAGCAAATTTCCCTGTCGGTATTTAGGCCCCTTCCAATTTAGATGCAATCCATCCTTCTTTTACAGGTCACTTCCACCCCAAAAGAGATTCCAATGATCCAAAAATGTGAATTCTTCTCCCATACACCAGCTCCTCAGCCATTCATTCATCTGCTCTATCCTCCTATTCCTGCCATCACTAGCTTGTAGCACCGAGAGTAATCCAGATATTACTACTCTCAAGGACCTCCTTTTTAAATTTCTGCCTAACTCTCTGTAATCTCCCTTCAGAATCCCAACCTCTTCTCTTCCTGTCATTGGTTCCAATGTGGACAATGACCTCTTGCTGGCCCCTCTTTCCTGTGAGAACATTCTGCACCCTCTCTGAGACATCCTTGATCCTGGCACCATTCTGATTTTTCTCTGCTAGCCACAGAAATGTCTGTCTGTACTTCGGACTACAGAATCCCCAAACATAATTGATCTCTTGGAAGCCGATGTACTCCTCATTGTATTAGAGCCAGTTTCAATAGCAGAAACATGGCTGTTCGTCCTACATTCCCCTGAGAATCCATCACCCCGTACATTTTCCAATACAGCATACCTGTTTGAAATGGGTATATTCACTAAAGACTCCTGCACTAGCTGCCTACCTCTCTTATCCTTCCTGGAGTGAACCCATCTGAGACTTTTCCCCCTTCCTATAACTGCCATCCATCACACACTGTTGCAAATTCCTCATTGCTTCTAACTGTCTCTCTAACCGATCCATTCTATCTGATAAGATTTGCAACCAACAGCATTTGTTGCAGATATAATCTGCAGTAACCCTTCAACTCTCTTTAAACTCTCACATCTGACAAGACGTACATATCATTGCAAAGGCCATTTTTGCTTCTTCAAAATCTACAGACCCAGAAAATAATACCGTCTTATTCCTCTACAAAACGCTACCCCAGGTTAAATTAAGTGTTATGGCTTATATTTTAAGTTTAATCAAGAGACATATCTCCAAAAACATATAAATCAAGAAAGAACCCACTCTACTCACTACTGCAGCCTTTCTATTGGACACACTTACAACAACGATTAACTTATCTGATTCTGTGCTGTTAACTTCACCCAAACAAGTTCCTCCAAGATTAGTTGTGAATTTCACTGTTTGTTAATTTCCCAGGTGCACTCTGATGTCCAGCAATACATGAATTCAAAACAGCAAAGACCGTAACTGTGCAGGTTCTCTCTCTCTCTCTCTCCTGCACTGTCCTCACCATGTGCCCAATGTTTGGGTAAACATTTGAACCTCCTAAACCCATGACCTCTATCATCTAGAAGGACAGGGCAGCAGACTCATGAGAATCTCATGAGAACATTCTCTCTGCAAGTTCCCCTCCAAACCGCAAGCCATAATGACTTTGAAATATATTACTGTTTCTTCACTGTCACTCAATAAAAATTTGAAGCTCCTTTCCTGACAGTACTGCTGGGAGAATATTAATTTGAAAATTAGCCTGGTTTCAGAAGTAGTTCTTGCTAATTTATATACACCATGTGGACTAAGAAAGAAACTCATTACCACCTTCTCAATGACATGAGCAATAAACATTGCTTAATCAGTGACAGCCAATCTGTAAGCAAATAAATAGTGAAAAAACAGATTTCTATATTTCCTGTAAGCAGAGATAAGGATAAATTCAACTTGCATCGAAAACTGGTGCAAAATAGACATTTGCAGCAATATGTGTGCTCAAGGATGTCAGTGAGAAACATGAACCAATCAGTGCTGATGCCTTATTGATTTTGATTGATGAGCTGTCAGTGTTTTTTTGTTCTATTTATTGGCAATTCAACAAGTGGAAGGGGCTTGTGGTCTGGGAGATTGGATGTCAGTGACGCAGTTTAAAGGAGCTCACACTCTTAAAGGGATGATTCCTATTTCTAGTATTCACTCACAGTAAAGATAGCGGCAAGGAGAAACTTAGAAGGGAATAAAGCTGTACAAGCATCTCACAGGAGTGCAATGGAAAACATTCCCAGGAGGAGAGGACTGAAAATTCTATTGTTTGGGGAATGTGTGTTAGAGCAAATAGCAGTCATCTGAGGTGGCAAATTGCGAGGTGTGTTACGCACTGAACCTGACTGACCATTAATATTCTGACGAGAGCTCTGAAGTTAATACTTGTAATCATATTTCCCTTAAAATTCTTTGAAATCTTCACGATCTTCAGCATCAATATACTCACATGCACTTCCTCCTCAACCTCTTATGACCTTTTCAGTGCTGATTGTATAATCCTTACTCCTATTCCACATATTTCATCAAAAGTAAGGTGTTGACGTCTTGAACAGCTGAACTCGGTTTGCTTCAGGTAGACCAACAATGCTGTGAGGAGGGAGTTCCAGGATTTTAACCCAGTGACACTGAAGTAATGGCGATATGTTTCCAAATCAGGATGGTAAACAATTTGATAAAGAACTGGCAGGTGATTTGCCGATGGGCAGACCTTCCTACTTTACTATGGACTGTCTCTGCCTCATTCCATTAAAGTCTGCCTTACATAAATCCAAAACTTTAATATCTGATCTTTGTCTATCGCTTACAACACTATATTTTGTGATCACTATTTGACAAATGCCCTTGAACAAGTAGATCACTCATTAAATCATTTTCATCGCTCACTACTAGATCCAATATGCTCAATATTAATGCTGTCTGTTTCTTGAAGTGTTTTGTGCACCCAAATTCTTCTATGATTTTGTCTTTTCATTCCCACACTCCTGCTGATTTAAAGTCTAGAGTGTGTTGCTGGAAAAGCTCAGGAGGTCAGGCAGCATCCAAGGAGCAGGAGAATCGCGTTTCGGGCGGAGCCCTTCTTCAGGAATGAGGCTGTGAGCCAAGGGGGTGGGGGAGATGGAGAGATAAATGGGAGGAGGGTTGGGCTGGGGGGAAGGTAGCTGAGAGAGCGAATGGTGATAGGAGGGTGGAGCAGATAGATGGGAAGGAAGACGGACAGGTATGGCAGGTCATGAAGGTGGTGTCAGAGTTGGAAGGTAGGATCTGGGATAAGGTGGTGAAAGGGGAAATGAGGAAACTGGTGAAATCTACATTGATCCTGTGTGGTTGGAGGGTCCTAAGATAGAAGATGAGGCATTCTTCCTTTAGGCATCGCATGGTCAGCGTTTGGCAATGAAAGAGGCCCAGGACCTGCATGTCCTTGGCGGAGTGTGAGGGGGAGTTGAAGTGTTCAGCCATGGGGCAGTGGGGTTGGTTGGTGTGGGTATCCCAGAGATGTTCTCTGAAGCATTCTGCAAGTAGGCGTCCGGTCTCCCCAATGTAGAGGAGACTGCATTGGGAGCAACGGATACCATAAATGACATGTGTGGAAGTGTAGGTAAAACTCTAACGGATGTGAAAGGTTCTTTGGGGCCTTGGACAGAGGTGAGGGGGGGAGGTGTGGGAACAGGTTTTGCAACTCCTGCAGTGGCAAGGGAAGGTGCCGGGAGGGGAGGGTGGGGTGGTGGGGGGCTGGATCTGACAAGACTGTCATGGAAAGTATGGTCTTTATGGAACGCAGATAGGAGTGGGGAGGGAAATATATCTCTGGTGGCGGGGTTCATTTGTAGGTGGCAGAAATAGTGGAGAATGATGCGATGTATACGGAGGTTGGTGCATGGAAGATTTGAGGAAGGCGGTGCAGGAAGTGGATGAGATGAGCTGGATGACAAAATCGACCATGTGGGAGGGGAAATTGTGGTCTTTGAAGAAGGAGGTCATCTGGTGTGTTCTGTGGTGGAACTAGTCCTCCTGGGAGCAGATGCAGCAGAGGCAGAGGAATTGAGAATAAGGGATAGCGTTTTTACAGGAGGCAGGGTGGGAGGAGATGGGTTTGTCAAAGATGTCCGTGTTGAGTCAGTCACCGTTTATAGAGACGGAGAGGTCCAGGAAGGGGAGGGAGGTGTCAGAGATGGCCCAGGTGAACTTCAAGTCTTGGTGGAATATGTTGGTGAAGTTGATGAACTGTTCAATCTCCTTGTGGGAGCACAAGGTAGTGCAGATACAGTCATCGATGTAGCAGAGGAAAAAATGGGGAATGGTGCTGGTGTAACTGTGGAAGATGGACTGTTCCACATTACTGACAAAGAGGCAAGCATAGCTGGGGCCTATGTGGACTCACAGGGCTACCCCTTTGGTCAGGAGGAACTGGGAGGATGCGAGGGGGAAATTATTGAGAGTGAAGACCAGTTTGGCCAACCAAATGAGCTTATCAGTGTAGGGGTCTTGGTGGCAATGTCGGGAGAGGAAGAAACAGAGGGCTAGGAGGCCTTCATCATGGCAGATTGAGGCGAATGGGGACTGAATGTCCATGGTGGCATTGGGGACCAGGGAAACCATAGTCTTGAAGGAAGTGGAGGGCATGGGTGGTGACCCAAACGTATGTGGGGAGTTCCTAGATGAGGGGGAAATAGGACACTATCAAGGTGTTGGAGATGAGTACGGTGGGGCAGGCCAAAATGATGTGTTGGCCGGGGCAGTCAGGCTTGTGAATCTTGGGTAGGGGGTAGAACCAGGTGGTGTGGGGTTCCCGAACTATAAGATAGGAAGCTGTGGGTGGGAGATCCCCAGAGGTGATGAGGTTGTATGTGGTCTGGGAAATGATGGTTTTGTGATGGGGGATGGGGTCATGGTCAAGGGGCGGTAGGAGGAGGTGTCTTTGGGCTAGCACCTGGCTTCAGCGGTGTAGAAGTCAGTGCGCCAAACTACCACTGTACCCCCTCCCCTTGTCCCCTGGTTTTACGGCGAGGTTGGGGTTGGAGCAGAGGTAGTAGGGGTATTCCCTCCTCGACTTTCTTGTCAGGTTCACACCCCCAATCAACCCATCCTCCCCTCCTGGCACCTTGCCCTGCCACCACAGGAATTGCAAAACTTGCGCTCACACCTCCCCCCTCACCTCCATCCAAGGCCCCAAAGAAGCCTTCCATATCCATTAGAGTTTTACCTGCACTTTCGCACATGTCATTTACTGTGTTCATTGCTCCCAATGCGATCTCCTCTACACAGGGGAGAGAGGGTGACTACTTGTAGAACGCTTCAAAGAACATCTCCGGGACACCAGACAAACCAATCCCACCACCCTGTGGCCAAACACTTCAACTCCCCCTCCCACTCCACCAAGGACATGCAGATCCTAAACCGTAAACACCTGACGCCCTGGAGGAAGAACTTCCATCTTAGAACCCTCCAACCACATGACATCAATATGGCTTTCACCAGTTTCCTCATTTCCCCTCCACCTACCTTATCCCAGATCCTACCTGCCAGCTCAGCACCGCCCTCATGACCTGTCCTACCTGTCCATCTTCCTTCCCATCTATTTGCTCCACCCTCCTCTCTGACCTATCACCATTACCCCCACCTTTATCTAGCTATCACACTCTCAGCTCCTTCCCCCCAGCCCCTCCCATTTATCTCCCCACTCACTTGACTCACAAGCCTCATTCCTGATGTAGGGAATATGCCCAAAACATCAATTCTGCTCCTCGGATGCTGCCTGACCTACTGTGCTTTCCCAGCACCACACTCTCGACTCTGATCTCCAGCATCTGCAATCCTCACTTTCTCGTTAGTTAAAGTCTATCCAACAGCAGTAGCAAAATGCCTTTCAAGGACCTCAGTCACAGCTCTGTTCAGGTGGAGCACATCAGCCATGTACAATGTCACATTTCACTAAGAGAGTTCCATTGCCCCAAGAAACGAAAATCCTCTCTCCTATACCATCTTTCCAGCCACACATTCTTCTGTCTTATCCTTCCTTTTCTGTTCTCGTTTGTAAAAAGTACTGGAGGGAGTAATTTGATGCTTACTTTTTTGGAAGTCAGGCTTGCTCATTTTCTGTCCAGCTCCCTGAATTGTGATTGCAGAGCCAGATCTCCCTTCCTATCCAGGTACCCATGATACCCATGAGGGCAATAATGTCTGGTTGTTCAATGAGTCCCAGAAGAACATTCTGCTCTGTAATATCATTGACCTTAGCACCAAGGATGTAACCTATCACCCTGGAATCACATCTATGGCCACATAAGCTCTTGTTTATTCTGCCACTTAACTAATCCCCTGTCACTGTTGCTCATGTTTTCTTGGTCCTCACCTCCTGTACAGCAGAACCATTTGTGGTGCCACAAACCTGGCTGTGACTACACCTCTTTCTGAAACCAGCATCCTCATCAGCTTCCGAATGGGAAAGCCAATTTCTGAGTGGAACTCCAGGTGACCACAGCACTATCTGTTTGTCTCTCCGAGGCTGTCTGGCTATCACCTGTTCCATCTCTGTCTCCAGACTCTGAAACCTTTGTGTTCAGAAACCTTTCTGCACACATTATCCACATCCCTCTCAGTCTTGCAGATGTGCCACAGTGATTCCAGCCAACACTTGAGCTCAGAAAATTGTGGCCTAACCAATATTTTATGAAATTGTAAGAAGACTTTGTTGCACATTTATTCTACACCTGGGCATCCTGAATGCCTTCTCCTGCACCCTGTCTACCTGTGCTGACACTTTCAGGGATCTATGGACTTGTCCACCAAAGTTCCTTTGTTCTTCATTACTCCTTAGGAACCTACCACTCATTGTGTATATCATTCCCTTGTTGGGCTTCCAAAATGGATCACCTTGCATTTATCAGGGTTAAATTCCATCTACCATTGCTCTGCCCAATTTACCAGCTGATCAATATCCGACTGTGATCTGAATCATCTTTCTCACTACCAACAATACCAACTATTTTTGTGTTATTTGCAAACTTATTAATTTACAACCAAGTTGATAATATACATAATAAACAGCAAGTGACCCATCCCTGTGGTATACTGCTGGTCATAGGCTTCCAAGCACAAAAACATCCCTGTACCAACCCTCTAACATCCCCCTACCATCCCTGCACCTTTACCTCCTGTTCGCAAGCCAGTTTTGAATCAGTTTGCCAACTTCCCTTGGATCTGAATGGTTTTTATCTTTTGGACCAGCCTTCAATGTGGGGCCTTGTCAAAGGCCTTACGAGTCTCAACGTAAACCACATCAACTGAACCACCCTCAACAATATTTTTAGTCACCATTTCAAAACTCTCAATTAAATTTGTCAGACAGGATCTCCCTTTAACAAATCCATACTGACTTCCCTTGATCAGTCTGTGCCTTACCAATTACTATCTCTTTCATAATATTTTCCAATTATTTCTCTTCCACTGACATCAGACTAACTGATCTATAATTACTTGACCTATCCCTGTTGCCCTTCTTGAACAAAGGAATTAGATTAGCTATCCTCCAGTCATCAGGCACTTCACCTGTAGCCAGTGAAGTGTCAAATATCTGTGCCTGGACCATAGCAATCGTTGCCTTTGCCTCCCGTAGCAGCCTAGGATACATCTTATCAGGGACTGGGAACTTATGCATCTTTATGTTATAGATTACTTATAGATTACTTACAGTGTGGAAACAGGCCCTTCGGCCCAACAAGTCCACACCGACCCACCGAAGCGACAACCCACCCATACCCCTACATTTACCCCTTACCTAACACTACGGGCAATTTAGCATGGCCAATTCACCTGACCCGCACATCTTTCGACTGTGGAAGGAAACCGGAGCACCCGGAGGAAACCCACGCAGACACGGGGAGAACGTGCAAACTCCACACAGTCAGTCGCCTGAGGCGGGAATTGAACCCAGGTCCCTGGCGCTGTGAGGCAGCAGTGCTAACCACTGTGCCACCGTGCCACCCACCCCTTCTAAAATTTCTAATGCCTCCGCTTTAATAATCATAACATGTTACATAGAAGGATACAGCGCAGTACAGGCCCTTCGGCCCTCGATGTTGCGCCGACCGAATCCTACCTAACCTATACTAGCCCAATAACTTCCAAATGCCTATCCAATGCCCGCTTAAATGACCATAAAGAAGGAGAGTTCACCACTGATACGGGCAGGGCATTCCATGAACTCACAACCCGCTGTGTGAAGAATCTACCCCTAACATCTGTCCAATACCTACCACCCCTTAATTTAAAACTATGTCCCCTAGTAACACCTGACTCCATTAGCGGTAAAAGGTTCTTAGTATCTACCCTATCTAAACCCCTAATCATCTTATACACTTCTATCAGATCTCCCCTAAACCTTCTCTTCTCCAATGAGAACAGCCCCAAGTGCCTCAGCCTTTCCTCATAAGATTTTCCTACCATTCCAGGCAACATCCTGGTAAACCTCCTCTGCACTCGTTCTAAAGCTTCCACATCCTTCCTATAGTATGGCGACCAAAACTGCACACAATACTCCAGATGAGGCCTCACCAGAGTCTTATACAACTGCAACATGACCTCAGGACTCCGGAACTCAATTCCTCTGCCAATAAAGCCCAGTACACCATATGCCTTCCTCACAGCACTATTTACCTGGGTGGCAACTTTCAGAGATCTGTGTACATGGACACCAAGATCCCTCTGCTCATCCACACTACCAAGTAGCCTACCATTAGCCCAGTAATCCATCATCTTGTTATTCCTACCAAAGTGAACGACTTCGCACTTAGCTACATTGAATTCCATTTGCCACATTTCCGCCCAGCTCTGCAACTTATCTATATCCCGCTGTAACCTACCACTTCCTTCCTCACTATCCACAACTCCACCGACTTTTGTGTCATCCGCAAACTTGCTTACCCAGCTTTCAAGTCCTTCCTCTCGATCATTTATAAAAATAACAAAAAGCAATGGTCCCAAAACAGATCCTTGTGGTACACCGCTAGTAACTGCACTCCAAGATGAACATAATCCATCAACTACTACCCTCTGTCTCCTTCCAGCCAGCCAATTCCTAATCCAAACCTCTAATGTATCCTCAATGCCATACCTCCGTAGTTTTAGCATTAGCCTACCATGGGGAACCTTATCGAACGCCTTACTAAAATCCATATACACAACATCTACTGCTTTACCCTCGTCCACTTCCTTAGTCACCTTCTCAAAGAACTCAATAAGGTTTGTGAGGCATGACCTGCCCTTCACAAAACCATGCTGGCTATCCCTGATCACGTTATTCCTACCCAGATGTTCATAAATCTTATCCCTTACCATTCTCTCTAAGACTTTTCCCACCACTGAAGTCAGACTCACTGGCCTATAGTTACTAGGGCTATCCCTACTCCCTTTCTTGAACAATGGGACCACATTCGCTATCCTCCAGTCCTCTGGTACTATTCCCGTTGACAATGACGACATAAAAATCCAGGCCAATGGCTCTGCTATCTCCTCCCTAGCTTCCCATAGGATCCTGGGGTAAATGCCATCAGGCCCAGGAGACTTATCTATATTCATCCTTTCCAATATTCCCAAAACCTCTTCCCTGCATATTTCCAGGGCATCCATTCTAATTATTTGTGATTCCATATTCACATCAGCAACAGTGTCCTGTTCCTGAGTGAATACTGATGAAAAGTACTGATTTAATGTCTCTCCAATCTCCTCCGCCTCCACACACAACTTCCCACTACTATCCTTGACTGGACCGATACCTACCCTAGTCATCCTTTTATTCTTGACATACCTATAGAAAGCCTTTGGGTTTTCCCTAATCCTACCAGCTAAAGACTTTTCATGTCCCCTTCTCGCTTCTCTTAGCTCCCTCTTTAGCTCCTTCCTGGCTACCTTATAACTCTCAATCGCCCCTACTGAACCTTCACGCCTCATCTTTACATATGCCGCCTTCTTCCCTTTCACAAGGGACTCCAATTCCTTACTAAACCACGGCTGCCTCACAAGGCCCTTTACACCATGCCTGACTGGTACATACCTATCGAGGACACGCAGTAGCTGCTCCTTGAACAATCCCCACATCTCATTAGTGTTCTTCTCTTGAAGCCTGTTTTTCCAATCCACACATCCTAAGTCATGCCTCACTGCATCATAATTTCCCTGCCCCCAGCTATAACTCTTGCCCTGCGGCGCACGATTATCCCTCTCCATCACTAAAGTAAAAGTCACCGAGTTGTGGTCACTGTCCCCGAAGTGCTCACCTACCTCCAAGTCTAACACCTGGCCTGGTTCATTACCTAGAACCAAATCCAATATAGCCTCCCCTCTTGTTGGCCTGTCGACATATTGTGTCAGGAAACCCTCCTGCACACATTGTACAAACACCGACCCATCTAATGAACTCGAGCTATAGCTCTCCCAGTCAATATCTGGGAAGTTAAAGTCCCCCATAACAACCACCCTGCTACCTTCACTCTTTTCCTGAATCATCCTCGCAATATTATCCTCTACTTCTCTAGGACTATTAGAACCTCACCGTTCCAACTGAAATCTCTGGCTACTACATGAATGCGGATGAGAAGTATTCATTTAAGACCTCACTCAAGTTCTCTGCCTCCCACACAGGTTGCTCCTTTGTTCTGTAGTAGGCCTCATCCTTTCCAGTAATCCTCTTACTCTTGATATAATTATAAAAATAGAGAGACGGGACATACCAGCAGCACTTCACCAGAGACTCTCACTGATTATGTAACCTAATATGGTGATAAAACATCTGAAAACAAATCTTCCAGCTTAGTGAGCTAATTTACATACTTATTATCAACCTGAGCAACAAATCGTCTCAAAAATTGCTAACTTAAAAAGGCTTTGAGATTTACCTTGAGCTTCTCTGCCAAAGATATTTCATGGCCTCTCTTTGCTCCCCTAATTTCTTTTTTGAGCAATCTCCAACACTCTATACTTTTGAAGAGCCTTGGCTGTTTTTAATGTGTTGTACCTGACACATGTCTCCTTCCTTTTCTTTAACAAACTCACAAGATCCCCTGACTCCAGGGTTTTCTGGACTTGCTGTCCTTGTCCTTTACTCTTAGAGGGACAGGCTGACCCTATATTCTCACAACACTACCTTTCAAAGATTTCCATGTTCCAAATGTAGACTTACTTGTAAGGAACTGCTTTAAACAAAACACTTTCTTCTTACTCTCCAAATAAAGAAAAAAAATGAATTGCTCTAACTTTAACTCTATTTGAAAACTTAACAGAATAATAGATTATTTAACACTGTTCTAACAAATAACATCCCATAAATGCATCCTTGGCAAAGGCAAATTCAGTAAAATACATTGTCCCACATGCAATGTTTCCCCAGTCCAGCAGAAAGAACATCAAGAGAACATTCTGGCAGCGAGAGAGAGAACACAAGCATTTCATTGTTGCAGGGAGAGATATTTGACAGCTTCACAATCCCAACAACTATGGAAAGCTAAACTAAAACCTGGTTCTATGGGAGCCTGACTCCCCCCATTCTGGCTGCTTCAACTGTTCTGACTTAAAAAAAAACCCAAGGCTTCACAAGCTGTGTACTTTATAGGTTTGGATTAGATAGGTTGGTGCTTCTGTCTGAACCTCTCTTCATAAAAAAATGGCAAATGTACCTCCTAAAGTCATAGTATTGCCATATTACTCTGGAATGTTGAGCGGGCAGTTCTGTCCTTCCTTCAATTCCTTCCAACAATATCATATTCCCACGTGCTTTCCAAAGCTCTAAGTTCATCTGCCATACCAATCAAGTTCCTTGCATTTAAATAGCTACAATTTAGCTTTCTGGATTTTCCATACACATAATCATGTCTATATCTTCAATGTCTATTGGTCTGTGCTAGCATTCCTCTTTATCTGATTGGATCTTGCTTCCAACTTTACATCTACGCTGTGCCCCTTCCTCCTGCCAGACCAGTTTAAAACCTCCCAGCATATTGGACACATTCCGGTTCAAGTACAATCCGTCCAGTTTATACAGGTCCCACATATCTCAGAAGTTGTTCCAATGATCCAAAGACCTAAAGCCCTCCCTCCTACACCATCCCTTTAGCCACACATTTATCTGATTTATCTTCCTATTCCTATACTCAGTAGTGTGTGGCACTGGAGGTAATCCAGAGATTGCAACCTTAGTTGTCTTTCTCTTTAACTGACTAGCTAACTCTCAATTCCTGTTGCAGGACCTCATTACATTTTTTTACCTGTGTTGTTGGCACCAATATGTACCACAATTCTGGCTGTCCACCTCCCCAACCCTCCTTTCGAGTGGTCTAAAAGCACTCTGAGACATCCCTGACCCTGGCACCGGGGAGGTAACATGCCATTCAAGAGTTTTGTTTGTTACCACAGAAACACCTGACAGTTTCCCTACAATGGAGTCCCCCATCACTAAGCTCTCCAAGTCCTTTGCCTCCCCTGTTGTGTAGCAGAGCCAACCATGGTGCCATAAACCTGGTTGCTGCTGTTTTTCTCGGAGAGGCCATTCCCTGCAACAGTATCTAGCCGTTGGGAGGGGGAATGGTCGCAGGGAACCACTACAAGGTGTTCCTCTTGCAAGATGTTTGAGGTGAGGGAAGCCATTAGCGTCCCTGCTGAATACACTTGCAGGAAGTGCACCCATCTCCAGCTCCTCCAAGACC
Source organism: Hemiscyllium ocellatum (assembly GCF_020745735.1). Taxonomy (NCBI): domain Eukaryota; kingdom Metazoa; phylum Chordata; class Chondrichthyes; order Orectolobiformes; family Hemiscylliidae; genus Hemiscyllium; species Hemiscyllium ocellatum. The sequence continues at coordinate 65,635,092 of NC_083401.1, read as the reverse complement.
GTGTTAGGGAACTGGAGCTGGAGTTGGATGAACTGCGGATCATTCGGGAGGCAGAGGAGGTCATAGATGAGAGCTTTATGGAAGCAGTTACTCCGAAAGTTATAGAGAGATGGGTGACAGTGAGGGGGACTGGGAGGAAGCAGCCAGTGCAGGGACCCCCTGCGGTCATTCCCCTCAAGAACAAGTATACCGCTTTGGATACTTGTGGGGGGGATGACTTACCAGGGGTAAGCAACGAGGTTCAGGCCTCTGGCACGGAGCCTGTCCCCGTTGCTCAGAAAGGAAGGGTGGAGAAAGGTAGAGTGATAGTTATTGGGGACTCAATAGTGAGGGGCACAGATAGGCGTGCAAGGGTACGTGATGTCTCTGATCGTGTTTTCCGGGTCCTTAAGGGGGAGGGGGAGCAGCCCCAGGTCGTGGTCCACAATGGCACCAATGACATAGGTAGGCAGAGGGGTGAGGATGTTAGGCAGGCTTTCAGGGAGCTAGGTTGGAAGCTCAGAGCTAGAACGAACAGAGTTGTTGTCTCTGGTTTGTTACCCGTGCTATGTGATAGAGAGTCGAGGAATAGGCAGAGAGAACAGTTAAATGCGTGGCTACAGGGATGGTACAGGAGGGAGGGATTCCAGTTTCTGGACAACTGAGGTTCTTTCTAGGGAAGGTAGGACCTCTATAAACAGGATGGTCTACACCTGAACCTGAGGGGCACCGGTATCCTTGGGGGGAGGTTTGCTAGTGCTCTTTGGGAGGGTTTAAACTAACTCTGCAGGGGCATGGGAACCTGGACTGTAGTTTTAGGGTACAGGACCTTGAGTGTAGGGAGGTTAGGAACATGGCATCGAGCTCGAAGGAGGGTGCCTGTAAACAGGAAGGTGGCTTGAAGTATGTATACTTCAATGCCAGAAGTATAAGAAATAAGGTAGGTGAACTTGCAGCTTGGGTTGGTACCTGGGACTTCGATGTTGTGGCCATTACAGAGACGTGGGTAGAACAGAGACAGGAATGGCTGTTGCAGGTTCCAGGGTTTAAATGTTTTAGTAGGGTCAGAGGTGGGGGTAAAAGAGGGGGAGGTGTGGCATTGCTTGTCAAGGATAGAATTACAGTGGTGGAAAGGACGATGGAGAAAGACTTGCCATCTGACGTAGTTTGGGCTGAGGTTAGGAATAGGAAAGGTGAGGTCACCCTGTTAGGAGTTTTCTACAGGCCTCCTAATAGTCCGAGAGACGTAGTGGAAAGTATTGCGAGGATGATTCAGGAGAAGAGTGAAAGTAGTAGGGTGGTTGTTATGGGGGACTTTAACTTCCCAGATATTGACTGGGAAAGCTATAGCTCGAGTTCGTTAGATGGGTCGGTGTTTGTCCAATGTGTGTAGGAGGGTTTTCTGACACAATATGTAGACAGGCCAACAAGAGGTAAGGCTTTACTGGATTTGGTTTTAGGTAATGAACCAGGCCAGGTGTTAGACTTGGAGGTAGGTGAGCACTTCAGGGACAGTGACCACAACTCGGTGACTTTTATTCTAGTGATGGAGAGGGATAAGTGTGCATCGCAAGGCACGAGTTATAGCTGGGGGCAGGGAAATTATGATGCGGTGAGGCATGACTTAGGATGCGTGGATTGGAAAAATAGGCTTCAAGGGAAGGACACAAATGATATGTGGAGCTTGTTCAAGGAGCAGCTATTGGTTGTCCTTGATAAGTATGTACCAGTCAGGCAGGGAGGAAAGGTTCGTGTGAGGGAGCTGTGGCTTAATATGGAATTGGAATCCCTTGTGAAAGGGAAGAGGGTGGCCTGTGTAAAGATGAGGCGTGAAGGTTCAGTTGGGGCGATTGAGAGTTATAAGGTAGCCAGGAAGGATCTAAAGAGAGAGCTAAGAGCAGCGAGAAAGGAACATGAAAAGTCCTTAGTTGGTAAGATTAGGGAAAACCCAAAAGCTTTCTATAGGTATGTCAAGAATAAAAGGATGACTAGGGTAGGTGTCGGTCCAGTCAAGGATAGTAGAGGGAAGTTGTGCGTGGAGGCTGAGGAGATTGGAGAGACACTAAATCAATACCTTTTGTCAGTATTCACTCAGGAACAGGACATTATTGCTGATGTGAATATTGAGTCACAAGTGAGTAGAATGGATGGCATTGAGGTATGTAGGGAAGAGGTCTGGGGAATACTGGAAAGGGTGAAAATAGATAAGTCCCCTGGGCCTGATGGCATTTATCCTAGGATCCTCTGGGAAGCTAGGGAGGAGATAGCGGAGGCATTGGCCTTGATTTTTATGTCGTCGTTGTCTACAGGAATAGTGCCAGAAGACTGGAGGATAGCGAATGTGGTCCCCTTGTTCAAGAAGGGGAGTAGGGATAGCCCTAGTAACTATAGGCCAGTGAGTCTCACTTCTGCTGTGGGCAAAGTCTTAGAGAGAATTGTAAGGGATAGGATTTATGAATATCTGGATAGGAATAATGTGATCAAGGATAGTCAGCATGGTTTTGTGAAGGGCAGGCCGTGCCTCACAAATCTTATTGAGTTCTTTGAGAAGGTGACCAAGGAAGTGGATGAGGGTAAAGCAGTAGATGTAGTGTATATGGATTTTAGCAAGGCATTTGATAAGGTTCCCCGTGGTAGGCTACTGCAAAAATTACGGAGGTATGGCATTGAGGGTGCATTAGAGGTTTGGATTAGGAATTGGCTGGCTGGAAGGAAACAGATGGTAGTAATTGATGGTATAGACTCATCTTGGAGTGCAGTTACTAGCGGTGCTCCACAAGGATCTATTTTGGGACCATTGCTGTTTGTCATTTTTATAAATGACCTGGAGGAAGGGCTTGAAGGCTAGGTGAGCAAGTTTGCGGATGATACGAAAGTCGGTGGAGTTGTGGACAGTGGAGAAGGATGTGGCAGGTTACAGCGGGATATAGATAAGTTGCAGAGCTGGGCAGAAAGGTGGCAAATGGAGTTCAATGTAGCTAAGTGTGAAGTCATTCACTTTGGTAGGAGTAACAAGAAGATGGATTACTGGGCTAATGGTAGGCTACTTGGTAGTGTGGATGAGCAGAGGGATCTTGGTGTCCATGTACACAGATCTCTGAAAGTTGCCACCCAGGTAAATAGTGCTGTGAAGAAGGCATATGGCGTACTGGGCTATATTGGTAGAGGAATTGAGTTCCGGAGTCCTGAAGTCATGTTGCAGTTGTATAGGACTCTGGTGCAGCCTCATCTGGACTATTGTGTGCAGTTGTGGTCGCCATACTATAGGAAGGATGTGGAGGCATTGGAACAGGTGCAGAGGAGGTTTAACAGGATGTTGCCTGGCATGGTAGGAAGATCGTATGAGGAAAGGCTGAGGCACTTGGGGCTGTTCTCATTGGAGAAAAGAAGGTTTAGGGGAGATTTGATAGAGGTGTACAAGATGATTAGGGGTTTAGATAGGGTTGACCATGAGAACCTTTTTCCGCTAATGGAGTCAGCTGTTACTAGGGGACACAGCTTTAAATTAAGGGGAGGTTGGTACAGGACAGATGTTAGGAGTAGATTCTTTACTCAGCGGGTTGTGAGTTCATGGAATGCCTGCCAGTAGCAGTGGTGGACTCTCCCTCTTTATGGTCATTTAAGCAGGCATTGGATAAGCATATGGAGGTTATTGGGCTAGTGTAGGTTAGGTAGGCTTTGGTCGGCGCAACATCGAGGGCCGAAGGGCCTGCACTGCGCTGTATTTTTCTATGTTCTATGTTCTGCACTGCCTTCCCCCACTTACTTGTCTTTCTGGTGGTGGCCTAATGATTTTCTGCCTGTATAACCCTCACTTGTGGTGTGACTAGCTCACTAAGCATGTTATCCATGACTTCCTCAGTATCATAGCACAGTGTGGGGTGGGGGGAGTGGAGGTATAACTAAAATGGAATTTATGGTCTGACGTTGCTGAACACAACACTGAGTCCTGAAAGCTATAAGTACCTAAGAGAAATGTGAGGTGCTTGCTATTCTTTCCATAGGACATTGCTGGAGCACTGAAGTAGGCATGGGACAAACATTTTAGAAACAGGAGATAATAGAAAGTAGGAGTAGGCCATTCAGCCCTTTGAGTTGGCTCCACCATTCACTGAGATTAGACTTGATCATCCAACTCATTATCCTGTTCCTGCTTTTCCTTGATATCCTTTGATCCTTTTAGTCCCAAGTGCTATATCTAATGTCTTCTCAAATTATACAACATTTTGGTCTTAACTGTTTTCAGTGGTATGGTATTCCATTGGGTAAAGACAGTTCCCTCATCTCAGCCCTAAGTGATTGACCCCATATCCTCAGGCTGTTATTCCAGTTTCAGGAACATCCTCTCAGTTTCTACCTTGTCTAGTACTGTTAGAATTTTAAGTTTTTCTATGAGATGTCCCTCATTATAATGAACTCCAATGAATACAATTCAATCTCTCTTCATACATCAGTCCTGCCATCCGAGGAGTCAATTTGGTAAAACTTTGCTGCACTCCGTCTGTGGCAAGAACATCCTTCCTCAGAAAACTAAAACTGTACACAGTATTCCAGGTATGACATCATAAATGCCCCGTCTAAGTGCAGCAAGATATCTCTGTTCCTGTCCACAAATCATCTTGATACGAAGGTGAGTGTATCATTTGCTTCCTTTACTGCCTGCTGTTCCTGTAAGCTTACCTTCAGCAATTGGTGTGTGAGGATTCCGATGTCTCACTGCACATTTTCCTCTCTCAATTTACAGCCATTCAGATAAAAAGCACCCTTCTTGTTTATGCTACCAACGTGGATAACCTCGCAGTTATTCACATTATACTGCACCTGCCATACATTTACCCACTCACTCAGCCTATCCAAACCACACTGAAGCATTTCTGCATCCTCCTCAGCTCACACTCCTACTCAGCTCACACGCCCACCCTAATCAACTTGGAGATATTGTACTTGCTTCACTAACCTAAATTATTGATACACATGTTGACCTGCTGGAGTCCTATTATTAATCTCTGTGATGCACCCCTGGTCAAAACCTGTTTATTCCTCCAGTTTGTTTCCTGTCTGCCAAAAAAATTTCTACCTAGTTGAAGACATTGCACCCATTTCCTTTCACTTTAATTTTATACTGATCTCTTACATGGGAATTTATCACAAGCGTTCAGAAAGTCCAAATAAACCATATCCACTAGCTATGAGTTACATCCTTGAAGAATTCCAGTGGATTTGTCATGCATGATTTCCCTTTCATAAAACCATGCTGGCTGTGTCTGATACTCTGGCTGTTTTGTAAGTGCTCAGCTATAACTCTTTTATAATGGACTCTAGTATTGTCCCCGGAATGCTTAGCTGACGAGTCTATGATTCCCATTTTTGTTCTACCACCCTTATTTAAATAGTGGGGTTAACCTCTAACTACCTTCCAATGTGTTGGAAATGTTCCAGAATCTATAGAATCTTGGAAGTTGTAAAGACAAAGTTGCCAGAGTCTTGTCAGACCCTCAGGCTGCTCACACATTAGGAAGAGTCAACACATAACGGCATAACCTGAGGGACACCATACCTCAGGTGAAAGGAAATGTTGAGAAGGAGAATCCTTCAGCTAGTGCAGCAAATGAACCCATATTATTGACATCTTTGTACATTACAAACCAGCTCCACAGACAACTGAGCTAAGCCAAACTCCTCAGGCCACCAATCTGTTATTTCTTGGGCCACTTCTTTAAGTACTCTGGGATGTAATTTATCAGACTCTGGGGAAATACTTGCTTTCAATTTCCCCACCATTATTTGCCTACAGATGCAGTTCTTCCTTTCTCATGAAATCCTGTGCTCCCCAAACTTTCTTGTATAATATTTGTGTCTCCTTTGTGAACACAAAATCAATGAATGTACTGAGTTGGTCAGCCATTGTTTTGTTCCTCTGTTTCTGACAGTAAGGGACCTAAATTTGTCTAAATTTTTTTGCTTTACATATCTATGGAAACTTTTACAGTCAATTTTTATGTTCCTCACAAGCTTACTCTCATTGTCTCTTTTCCCCTTCTTATTCAATTCCTTAATTCTCCTTTGCTGATTCCAGGCTGTTCCCAAAGGCTGTCTTTTTTTGTAAGAGGAGAGTAAGTTGGTGTATTGATTTGGAAACTAATGGAATGTTGAGGACATTTTTGTGGACATTTTAAAACATACTTTACTTCTTTCTCTTGGATTTTAAAATGGCATTTGGTTCCTTAGTTGAATGATAACTATTGACCTAAGTAGAATTCTTCCAGCTGTCAAAAAGATTGATGTGTGCCTCGGATGTCAGCTCTTGGTTTATATTGGAAATTCAAATTTTCAAATAAATGTGCACACTAATATAGGGATGACTGAAAAATTCTAATATCTTAATGCCAATAACTGATGCAAGGAATATATTGGAATATATCTTGACAAATCTAGAATTTAATATATCATGTCTTATTTGAAATTTTTTTCAGGGTGCTCTATATTATTAAAGCAACCCAACTCAAACTCGAAGACAATAATGGATTGACAATGAACACAGACCTTGCCAGTGATGCTCACACTCCATCAATGAATTTTAAAAATAGGAAAAACAAGTTCTGTGAACAGGCTATGTCAAGAATGGAAGCCATTTCATTCATACGCTTTAAATGTGTACCACGATATTCTTTTTTTTTTGGGTAGAAAGTGATGATTGCAGATGCTGGGGATCAGAATCGAGAGTGTGGTGCTGGAAAAGCACAGCAGGTCAGGCAGCATCCAAGGAGCAGGAAAATCGATGTTTCAGGCATAAGCCCTTCATCAGGAATGAGTCATTTCTGATGAAGGGCTTGTGCCCGAAACATTGACTGTCCTGCTCCTCGGATGCTGCCTGACCTGCTGTGCTTTTCCAGCATCAACCGCTCAACTCTGAACAGAAGATTGACTATCAAATAGAAGACAGACAGAGGGCATTGTCATGAGGTCAACCTGTAACTAGTGGAGTTCCATAGTGATCAGTCCTGAGGCCACAATGATTTACAGGTCATATTAATGAGTTGGATAATGAGTATCCTGCTTGAATTTGATCTGAGACCATGTTCTGTTTGAGATGGGGCTATTTGCTTTTCCTTGGTCAGACACTTCCTTGCTTTGGCATTGGTTTCGTTACAATTTCATACTATTGTTAGTGATATTTATATGCTCCCTTTGTTTACTGGAATGCTGTGACATGTCAGATTATATTCAGATTATGTTGGGGAATTGAGTCGACATCTAAGGAGGTCTGCAGCTATCACTAGTCATTGAGCAAGAACAGGGGAAGGACATTGGCTGGGAACCTGTGCGCTGGTCACGATGCAGGTATGCAGGGTGCCTACTCCCTCTTCCTTTCCCTCCCACTATGTCGTAGTCAGTTCCCTTGCTCTCGAAGTTGGGTGGAGGGAGCATGCTTAGACATGGAACCTGTAGGCCGTGGAGTTTTGGTTCAGAGATCCTAGGGAAGTTTATGTCTAGATGATCCATTGTGTCCACACCAGTTCTATTAGTTAGTGTCAAATCTCTGCCTTTTTCCGCATCCCTGCTCACCATTTCTACCCAAATCCCATGTCCACTTGAATGCCTCATTTGAACCTACAACCACCACATTTCTTGCCAGTGCATTCGATTCCCTAATGACTCACTGTGTGAAAAAGTGTTTTTTTCATATATCATGCTTGCTTGTTTGCAGATCAGTTAAATCCACACCATCTTCATTCTTTTTTCATTTACCAGGGGGAGCAGCTTCCCTCTATCTATTCTGTCCAGACCAGAGTTTTTCACCCACCTTTACTTGTCAAGCAGCCTGTAATGGACCAGACCAGACCCTCTCAAAATATTTTAAGAAGGTCACTTAAGAAGGTAACTCTTTCTTATTTTAAAGGCAAATGTAAAGTACTTTTTCTGTCACAAAAAGGACCCCGAGCTTCCAGTTGCCTGCCACGTTAACACATCACTCTATTTCCTATCCAACATCTTGTCTCAGGCTTGCTGCAGTGCTCCAGTGAAGCTCAGTGCAAGCTGGAAGAACAGCATCTCATTTTCCACTTGGGAACCCTGCAGCCCTTCAGACTCAATGTCAATTTCAATAACTTTAGGGCTTGAACTCTCGAATGTCTTTACCCCAACTCCTACATACCAGACTTTGTATTTGTACAGTCTGTTATGAAACATGACCTATTGTTAGCCACTAACCCTCCCCAGTAATAGCCATTCACTCTCCTAGCCAGATTGTTATCCACTCCTTTGGCTGTCAAATTGTTCTTCTCTCGCGTTGGGCTCTATCCCTACCTATTGTTTACTCCTTATGCCTTCCCCCACCCTCTCTTCTGCATATAACCTGACATTTTCTGAGCTACTATCTGTCCTGAAGAAGGGTCACTCGACATGAAATATTAAATCTGATTTCTCTCCATAGATGCTGCCAGATCTGTCAAGCTTTTCCAGCAATTTCTGTTTTTGTCTTTGAATGAGAAAACTAATTGCGGCAAACCTTTAATTTAATATTGAATTAATTACACTATTTTTTTTCCTGCTGGTATCAATTATGTCCCTTACTGTTATTTGAAATCCTCTGAAAGGATTGATCATCAGTCTGAAAGTAATATTGGAAGAGTTCAAATACTTCAGCTCTAATGTCAAGGCTGAAATCAAGCTTTATCATGAAAATCTGTCTTTGCATTTTGTCAGTAAAATGAGTTTGGAAAATCTCTACCTGGTGATTAAAAACTACAAATAGGTATTGTAATGCTAACCTTAATTTAGTATAATTTTCGTACTAATTTCAATCTGAGGCAGAAACACCGATTGGATGATGAATGTGAGAAATGAGACTATTATACCAGTGTGAGATCTGTTTGATTGTCAGGACTTTGCCAGTGGATGCCTTTATTTTTCCAGGTCAAAAATTTTGAAATTCACCTCCCCAGAAACCCCAATCCCTGACACTATCCCTCGGCTTCTCCATGTCCCTCACTTCCTTTAACACCCATCTTATCACACAGCTATTTGATTAAGTACTCAGTCAACCGTCCTGATATTTTCATTTGGCTGTGAAGATTTTTAAAAAAAGAATCCAATGTTAAAATGTGGCATAAATGTGAATTATTGATGTCATGGTGGCATTATAAAGGCATCTTGACTTTTCATATGTGTGGGTCTAAAAACAGTGACTCTGGTCATGTATTTTGCCCAAAGGCTGCACTGTACAGTCTTTTTTAAATTAAATTGGTACATAGAGGAATCATTTTGGAAGCATTTTATATCATATAGATGTCCTGCATTATATATATGTGTGTAAAACAAAAAAGAAGTTAGAGTTCATAAAATGAAGTGTTGTGCACATTATCTTAGATTTTAAAAGCATGTTATATTTTTGTTTAGTAAAAATTCAGTTGCCATTCCCGAAGGATTTTGCCTCAATCAACATTGTCTGTTTTTATTCACTGTATCATGTTTTGTCAGCAAAGACAAATGATCCACACCATGCTTCACCGCACACCATGAAACAAATCTAATTATTTTTGGTTTGACTATTCTTTCTTAATGCATATGATAGTATAACTATGTATGTACCATTTCACAAAACAGGTGGCTTTCAAAGACACATAGTGCATAAGAATATAAAAAAGGAACAAGCGTGTTCAGTGCCATCAGTGACAAGTATCATGTTTTGAGATGATAAGTGAAATAACTCACAGAGCTCAAGTCACCCTTTATTTATACATGGAGACTCATTGACACTGATTCAGCTCCCTTAGTGCCAGCTTTCAGAGTGAACAGAATCTCTGACTCTCCTGTTTATATCCTGTTTATTCCCTGATTGGACCAGATTAACAGCCCCAATTAGGGAACTCATGTTGACTCTGGCTGACCTTGTGACAATTACTGTAAGAAGCTTGCCTTGAAAGTTTCCAACCCATCAGATAAAGAATAAAAAGAAACAGTGAGGAATATTTTGTGTTGATGTCAAAGCCATTTCTAATATAAAAACAGAAATTGCTGGAAACGCTGAGCAGGTCTGACAGCAGCCTACCTTTTGGAGAACTGCGAGCATTTCAGTTTTAATTTCCAATTTCCAGCATGTGCTGTAGTATATTTTTACACATCAAATATGAATTAGTTAAGTTAGGCTTCACTTAACTGCACATACAAGATTACACTGGCTGTACATTGCCATGAAAGATAGTGCAGAAATCAGGTGGTCCACATGACCACCACAATCTCCCCTATGTCCTCTCCTCATATACATCACTTTGCATCCTTTATTCTGGTGTGTTGTCCAATTAAGTCCATTGTGAAGCTGCTTTATTACACAAATGGTCTGTTGGATTTGCTGGGTGCTTAACAAAGCATTGAACTTTCTAATGATATAAGCATGTACATAAAACATAGAACATAGAACATTTCAGTGCAATACAGTCTCTTCGGTCCTCGATGTTGTGCTGACCTGTAAAACCAATCTGAAACCCAACTAACCTACACTATTCCATTTTCGTCCATGTGTCTATCTAATGTCCTTTTGAATACCCTTAAAGTTGGCGAGTCTACTACTGTTGCAGGCAAGGTATTCCACGCCCTTACAACTCTCTTGGTAAAGAACTTACCACTGACATTTGTCCTATATCAATTACCCATCAATTTAAAGCTCTGTCTCCTCGTGCTAGCTATCATCATCCATAGTTATTAGTTGTGCTAATACCTGTACTTTAAAAGATGTACTGAGGTTTGTGAGTTATTATAATGTATTTAAATAGGTCCTGTCTGGTGGGTAGATTGTAATTAATGTTCCATGGCACGGTAGGGCTCTCCTAAAAAGCAGTTAATACTTTTCAGCTACCATGTCTCAGATCAGTACTGGAATGATAGCCCAAGTATATTATCATTGTTGTTTACTTGGTGCAAATTAATTGACAAGTTGCATTTCTTTTGCTGTAAACTGTGTCAACTCATTTACTGCTTTTATTCATTAAGAATCAATAAGAGTGATATACAATTTTGTTAATTGTTTAAACAAAATTTTAAACAATCTAAAAATAATAGTGGCTCATAAGCTGATGTTCTGACTGCCAAGATCCACGTTGGGACAATTGATCAGTGCTTCCTAAACATTTCCCCTGTGACTCCGTTTCGATGCTTGGTAATAATCTTGTCCTCTGAGTGAGACCTGAGAGAGCAGAAGGACAGATCTTACAACTCAGAGATCAGCAGTAACTACTGCTGCATCAGAGCTCAAAGCTGAAGCAGCTGCCAGGTTGAGTGAGAGGTCCCTTTTAATATCATACCTAATTCCAAAAATCAAAGAAGGATTCCTTTGGCCTGTTAGAGGTACAAGCATGCAGTGTGCTAAATGTGTTTGCACTGGTGCTAGGCAGCTTAACACGGGGTCCTTAAAAATCCAAAGAAGTTCACTCGAAAAAAGTCTGGAAGTGCTTCATAACTTGTTTCTTTTTCCATTCATTCTCCTCCTGGTACCTCATAAATAAAACAACGTATTAGCAGCTCATGATCCCGTTTTCATGGAAACCCCCAACACTCTCCAAGCCAAGCCTAGATGGTTGGCAGTAGTCTTTTTTCTCTAATTAAGTCTTGGGCATGGGCTTCCTTTGTTACCCCAGCATTTATTGCTTGTTCCAAGTTGCCCTGGAGAAGGTAATGGTGAGCTACCTTCTTGAACCGCTGCAGTTCACGGGACACAGTCAAACCCAATGTCTTTAGGAAGGGAATTTCAGAATTTTAACCCAATGACAATGAAGGATCAGTAATATATTAGGATGAAGGGTGGCTTGGAGGGGAATCTCTAGGTGTGGTGTTCCTAAATATCTGCTGCTTTTGCCAAACTAGATGGTAATTGTCATGGTTTTGAAAGTATTGTCTCAGGATCTTTGGTGAATTTCTCTTGTGCACTGGCAGTGGTGGATTGAATGTTTGTGGACATGATGCCAATCAAGCTGTTTTGTCCTGGATGGTGTCAAGCTTATTGGGTGATATTGGAGCTGCACATAACCAGGCAAGTGGGGAGTCTTCCATCATATTTCTGACTTGTGCCTTATAGATAACGGACAGTTTTTAGGGAGTTAGGAGATGACTTGCTCACTGCAGGGCTCTAGGCCTCTGATCTGGTCTCGTAGCCATTTTATTTATATGATCAGTCCAGTTCAATTTCTGGTCTGACTATAAGCCCGCCAGTTTTCCCTAACTCTTCACCAGTGACGTTTACCAGAGCACCGGTTCACTGCACAATATCTATTGAATGCATGGAAACACAGCCATGCAGCTTGGGTGTCATAGAAGTAACATCAGAATGGAAGGGCAAACTATTCCCCACAGAACATTAGCATTTTTACAAATGTTAAAATTGGCCAACATTGCAGAACAGGATAAAAGAAAAGATATTTGACGATTTGAATTCTAGAGATTGTTTTATTGTGATTCTGAAGTTTCCTTTAATGAGATGTAAAACAGTTCTTTTTCTGTATTTGTAACAGGAACACTGCAATGGCTTGCCTGTCAGCCATATAATTTAAAATGCCAAGCAGTTTGTTGCTTACAAAATCTCTGAATTGCGAATACATTGTTAGATGTTTACATCGATTGCTATGTCCCTCTGGGTGACATCTCCATTTTCAAGTCTCAGGATGTTTCCAGGGGAGTGACAGAGAAAAGGTCACCTGTCAGCACAAGCCCTACGGTTCAGGTTGCTATGATATACATTTGTGCGTGATGGGAATACCACGATCAGTGTGATCAAGTCTAATGCAGTGCAATACTAAACTTTGGTGTTGATCATTGCTTTTATGACTTAGCCTTGATAGAAACTTCTTGATTTTCATTTCTTTGTAACTAATGACATCAGCAGATCACATACAGGGTGACCATCCAATCATACCCACAGTGGTGAATATGTTTTATTTTCCACTCAGTAATTTCGAATTCTTCAAGAACTTTAACATGGCTTTACACAAGTGAGAATATTAATTTCAATATTATGTCCTCATTTATTTATATGGCCATTGTCCTTTCCTATTAATTGTCTGATCCATTTTGTTCCATATGTATAATTGATATACTTGCCTTGCTCTACTTTATGATATATTTTGACATAGGTCAATTAAATTGAAAACAACCAGGATTAAAATGCACAGAGACTGTGTTAAGGATTTATACAGGAGCATCATCAATTATAAAATAGATACCTGCTTTAGTTCTTAGTTTTCTCTTTCAGAAGCAACATGATGAATTTATAGATTCAATGCAGTTGGCAGTCTTCTAGCATGTCACTCAGATCTCTTGATGGCTGAATCCAGATACTAATATCACTTTGTAAAATTGACTTCTACATTTTGTACTTAAACACTTTACAGGGGTCATTCTACTGATTGTCTTGATCTTGTGTCTGGGATTTTTTCATTTCTCTTTCTGTTTTGCACATTTTAAGAAGCTATTTAACTGTGGTGTTGTTGCAACACGGGGTGAACCCACCTGCTAATTTAAACACAGTGAAGTTCATCTCGCACCATAATGTGCTAAATTTCGAGAGGCAAAGAAGTATCCCAGACCTCATATTTAAAGAAAAAAATAATGATTTTATTCTTTAAGTCCAAAGGAAAAAAATTAAACAACAACTATTTACAACTCCTTTCCCTTAAATCTAATTTTTACCTCTCACTCTACAATACTGATCCAATAAATTCCTTCCTAAGTTTATGGCAAAATCAATTTCAAACCCAAATGTTGAGCGTCCTCTGTAGATGTCTCTAGGTCAGCTTTGGGGTTTGCCTGCACAAATTTCTTATGGACAGATACATTTCAGAGAGTTATTCTGCTGGCTATTATGTTGGTGCTTGGCAATGCTTTGCTGCTCTCCCTCTAATTGTTCAAAATGTCTGATTTTATACCCCAAAACATCAAATCATTTCATTGGTTTGATGTCATCCAAAACAGTAAAATTCAAATTTGATTGGAGTTTGGTATCTGGGGCATAATTTAAACTGGTTGGCCAAATTTGAATTTGTTTTGTGCCATGGCAACACAGCTCCAGCTATTTGTGTCAACCAAGTGTTACACTTTTAAATCTTTCAGTACACTCTGTGCCAGCCAGAAATTTTAGCTCCCTTAAAGGTACAATAAATGTCTACAACTTCAAAACGGTATCTTTAACAACTATCCACATTCAAATGCTAAGTCCTCAGGTTAATTGTTTGTTCTGGGGATACAAACCTATTGTTGTGTGATTTTTTTGGGTCGTGATCCTTCAATAAAGTCAACCAGTGGCCAGGCTGTGTGTTTGCCATCCAGTGAAGGATGGATGGTGATATTCTGAGGCTGGGAGGCTGGTTCAAGTGGCCTGCCAATAGCCTACTGCTTAAAGACATGGCAACTCCATTGCCTGAACTGCAATATTCCTTCTAAGCTGCACAACTCCTTGGAGTTCTGTGTATGCTGATCAACATGTGGGCACATTGATTTTCTGCTCTGCAAGTTTGTGCAATGCATGAACCTTAGAGATTTCATGCAGCAGGAAGAAAAGGTAGAAATAAAAACCTGACATGGATGTTGCTGATGTAAGTAGGGGAGAGAATAACCCATGGCACAAAATTTAGTATATTGTAAAGTTCACAATGACTGGGCTATCATTCTGGATGCAACACCTCTATTACATGACCAGGTCACACAGCTACAGCATCAAGGCTATGGTAGGTGTAGATCAAATTCTCCGAGCAGAGTAGAGTCCCACTTCACTCCAGGTATCCCGTTGCAAGACCTCCTCTATGATGTGGCCCTCTTTTTAGTCTTAGTGAGGATCATGCATCCAACTGGCCTGAGAGGGATAATTTAATATATCCTTTAAATGGCCTATTGAACTACGTGTAACCTGTGGGTCAACCATCTACTTCCCCAAAAGCCTTTCTGAAAGACAATGACTTGGAAATGAGAAGTTGCACTTTAAACATTCCAGAACCAGGTGCTGTTGAAAATAAAGTGCCAACCTTATGAGGGTATAACATAGCAGTGAATATACATTAAACAGCAGGAACAGAATGTGTTGCAAATCTGCAACTCATGTATCAAAGATGATCTGCAGTCATGTTGCATTGAAATTCTGGATAGTGGTGAGCAGTTAAACACAGAGCAGGAAAATGAGGTTCCATGGACGTCCCCATCCTCAATGACAGTCCAGTATATTAGTGCAAAAGACAAGACTGACATGATCGCAACCATCTTCAGCCAGAAGTGCTGAAAGGAAAATCAAATTTCACCTCCTCCCGAAGTGTCCCCCATCATCACAGAATCCAATCCCTAGACAATTCAGTTAACTCCGCCAGGTACCAAGAAATGGATAAGCGCACTAGTCGCAGCATAAGTGATGACCCAACCATATCCCAAATATGACATAGAAGACTTGTGTTTCAGAGTTAGTTGCACCTTCAGCCAACTTTTCCAGTGCAGTTATAAAACTGTCATCTATCTGCAAGTATGGAACATTGTCTCAGTATGTCTTAGCTGCTAAGAGCAACACAAATCCAATATCACCATTTGTTCTTATTCAGTCATCAAATGAGGGTGTCACTGGCGAGGCCAGCATTTATTGCCCTTCAGGCAGTTAACAGTCAACCACAATGCTGTGGGTCTGGAGTCACATATAGGCTAGACCAAGTAAGTTTCCTTCCCTAAGGGACTCTAGTGAACGAGATGGCATTTTCCAATAATTGATAATGGATTCATGGTCATCATTAGATTCTTCATTCCAGATTTTTATTGAATTCAAATTACACCATCTGTCATGGTAGGATTCAAATCCTGGTTCCCAGAACATTACCTCGATCTCTGGATTAACTGCCTAGTGATAATACTGCTAGAGAATCACCTCTCCCTAATTTACTAAGTTACTGTTCTATCAGTCCATTCACAATCATCAATAAAGTTCTATGTTCCATGTTTAATGTAATGGAATATGTCATTAATATTGCTATGAACCAACACTTATTTATCAGTTTCAAAATTTCCAGTTCTTAGGCAGCAGCTGCCTTCTCTTCATTATGGACATGCAATCCCTTTACATGTCCATCCCCCAACAGGATGGCCTCAGGTTTCCCCATTTATTCCTGGAAGAAATATTCAAATCATCAGCACCAACCACCACCCATCTCTGCCTGGTTGAGTTCATCTTCAATCTGAACAAAATGGAACATTCTTTTTTCCAATCCTTCTCAGTTCTCTCCCCACAACTCTTTCTCTGCTTTATTGATGGCATCATTGGGGTACTTCCTTCTCTCATTTGGAATCAGGAAAATCATATCAATTTTGTTTCCAATTTCTTTCCTGCCCTCACCTTCACCTGTTCCATCTGACCCCTTTACTGTATCCCTTTCCTTGCCATCTCTGTCCATTTCTGGTGGTAGGCTGGCTGCCAATATCCATCACAAACTCACTGAATCCCACAGTTGCCTGGACTCTCTATCCTCACTGTGCTTACTGTAAAGAGTCTATTCCATTTTGCCAGTTTCTCCAAATCCATTCTGACAGTATCACCTTCTGCAGGTAGTCCTCACAAATGCCCACCTGGCTATCATGGCCAACAAGGCTTTTAGCCATGTTCAACCCATCACCCGCACCTTAGCCCTCATCCCTTCCTTACCTCCCACAACAGCTATAGAGTCCTTCTGGTCCTCACTTACCAGCCACCATTCCTGCCACCTCCAGCAATGTCACCGGACACATATTTCCCATCCCTTGCTTATCAGCATTCTGCATGAAACATGTACTCCAGGAGACTTAGGTACACCTCTCCTCCACTTTCAACAGCTCTCCAAATCCCATAGCACCTTCCCAAGCAATCGCAGAAGGTGTAACACCTGTCTGTCTATTTCCTCCCTCCTCACTATCCAAGGCCCTAGACATATCTTCCATGTGAAGCAGTGAGTTGCCTGATTTACCCTTAGTGATTTATCTACGGTATCAGCTGCTCACAATATGGTCTCCATTACATTGGAGAGATGATATGTAGGCTGCGTGACTGTTTTGCACAACACTTACACTCTATCCGCAAAAATAGCCCAGACTTTACAGTTGCAGCAACATTTCTGTCGCAGGTCTGCTGCAGTATTCCCTTGAGTGTCAACCCAAGCTTGAAGAACATCTCATTTTCTGCTTGGGGGACCCTGTAGCCTCTGGGACTTAATGTTGAATTCAATCACTTTTCAGCCTGGTTCCATCCTTTCTATGATTTGCCCACCCCACACCCGGTCCTGTATGACAAGGGTTGCTTTCACTCAGTCACCCATTCCCATGTAATCCTCGGCTCATTATCATATTATATGTTGGACAAAACCCAAAAAGAGCTGCTAGAAATCTAACACAAAGTTCAGTAGAAGGATCACTGGACCCAAAACATTAACTCTGATTTCTCTCCACACTTGCTGCCAGACCTGCTGAGCGTTTCCCACAATTTCTGTTGTCACTAGCATATTATATGAGTTGGATTCTGCACAGCTAACCAATTTTCTCACATTTATCTCTTCATTGTGAGATGAAGTTATTCAGCTTTTCTTTTCTGTCCTGGTCTTCTATCCATAATTTTACCTTCCCTTTCATCTCCCTCTCTTGGGGCTCCATCTCCACCTATTCACTCACGCCTCATACCCTCCCCCATCCCTAAAGTTTGGTTCAGCAAAAATACCATACCTGCCTAGCTACTAACAGTTCTGGTCTGGAGTCCCCAAACTTGCTGGGGTTTTTTCCCACCGACACTGCTGAGTTTCTCCAACAATCTCTGTTTTTGTTTCAGAGCTCCAACATTAGCAGTTCTTTCTTTTTTCATGTTATTTGTCCATCAATAGCCTATTCAGTTTGAGGTATGCTAGGACCATTTCCTGCCAGACCTAACAACAATTTTCGTCCAAATATGGATGAATGGTAGGAATTCCAGAGGTGACATGTGAGTGATGACTCTTGATATCAAGGCAGCTTTTCAGACAGTGGCATCAATGGGAGTAAATGTGAAAAGGTCCTCATGTCTAGAATAATAATTTGCACAACATGAAATCTTTGAAATGGTTGGATGTCATTCTTCTCGCTAAGTTATCCCAGATTTCATGTGCTTTCACCTTCTTGATCAGATTCCATATGAGACTTTTTCAAAGATTTTGCTGAAATCCAGATAAACTACATTAGCTGTACTGTCCTTTTAGATAGGCTGCTCAATCAATACTTTGTAAACTCTCCTATTTTTGCTCTTGCTTAGGAGGGTTTACTTCATGTGGTAAACTTTAACTAAAGCATCTCTTTCCCCATCTTCAGTTAAATTCCCACTTTGAATCAAATTCTCAGATATACTCACTCATCCTCTGCCTCAGTCAGGTCTTACCTAGCACTATCGTATACTTATACAACCACTACAAACAGGGTTGCACTGCTGTTGGCTTCTTCATATCTGCTGGAGTCTTGCAATGGCAAGTTCTGATTTTTTTTTATTCTTTTGGGTACCTTTTCTTGTTACATTTTAGTTGTTGCATTTAAATTACCAGAGGCTGAAGTTGATTTAAAAATAAATTTAGCCGAACAGAATTCAGCACAAGTCATTCTGAGTCATAAAACTTTGCTATTGAATATTTTATGCAGTGCTTAATTGCATTCCCTTATGTGAAAGGTTTCTTGAGTAGCATTTGCATCATCTAAAATCATGAGGCCAATCAATTAATACAAGATTCTGAATCATCACTGACTAATAAGGTCATCTTTTAGTGACTCATAATTTATTCCCAAAGCAATAGAATTGCTGACTTGCTGCACTTGTTTTTTTGATAAGTTATCATATGGCAAAAACAGCGAAAAGGAGATTTGCTTCACTGTAGTAAGTGACATTTAACCTTTGACTAATCCTACATGGCAAATTAGTACATTTAACAAAAGAACTAATTATTATAGCGTGCCCCACAATTGAGCTGGAATGGCCTCTTTCTCTGTATCTACTAAAGTGAATCTGCCCCAGAACCATACAACAGCTAAGAATTATTGGTAGGCCTGTGTAATCATTGTTGGGCTCTTACATTCTCCATTCACATTGAAAATTGTTGCCTTATTAGAAAAATAAGAATAGACAATACATAATAGGTGCAGGAGTAGGCCATTCTGCCCTTTACGCCTGCACCACCATTCAATATGATCATGGCTGATCATCCTTAATCAGTATCCTGTTCCTGCCTTATCTCCATAATCCTTGATTCCACTATCCTTGAGAGCTCTATCCAACTCTTTCTTAAATGAATCCAGAGACTGGGCCTCCACTGCCTTCTGGGGCAGAGCATTCCACACAGCCACCACTCTCTGGGTGAAGAGGTTTCTCCTCATCTCTGTCCTAAATGTTCTACCCCATATTTTTAAACTATGTCCTCTGGTTCAGCATTCACCCATCACCCTGCCTCCAGAGTGTCCAATCCTTTAATAATCTCATATGTCTCAATCAGATCCCCTCTTAGTCTTCTAAACTCAAGCGTATACAAGCCCAGTCGCTCCAGTCTTTCAGCGTAAGATTGTCCCGCCATTCCAGGAATTGACCTCCTGAACCTACGCTGCACTCCCTCAATAGCCAGAACGTCTTTACTCAAATTTGGAGACCAGAACTGCACACAATACTCCAGGTGTGGTATCACCAGGACCCTGTACAGCTGCAGAAGCACCTCTTTGCTTCTATACTCAATCCCTCTTGTTATGAAGGCCAGCATGCTATTAGCCTTCTTCACTACCTGCTGTACCTGCATGCTTACCTTCATTGACTGGTGTACAAGAACACCCAGATCTCTCTGCACTGCCCCTTTACCTAAATTGATTCCATTTAGGTAGTAATCTGCCTTCCTGTTCTTGCCACCAAAGTGGATAACCATCTGACCACTCACCTAACCTGTCCAGGTCACCCTGTAATCTCCTAACATCCTCCTCACATTTCACCCTGCTACCCAGCTTAGTATCATCAAAGAATTTGCTAATGTTATTACTAATACCATCTTCTATATCATTAATATATATTGTAAAAAGCTGCCGTCCCAGCACTGATCCCTGTGACATTCTACTGGTCACTGCCTGCCATTCGGAAATGGAGCCGTTTATCACTACTCTTTGCTTCCTGTCAGCCAACCAACTTTCAATCCAAATTAATACTTTGCCCCCAATACCATGCACCCTAATTTTGCTCACTAACCTCCTATGTGGGACTTTATCAAAAGCTTTCTGAAAGTCCAGGTACACTACATCTATTGGATCTCCCTCATCCATCTTCAGAGTTACATCCTCAAAAAATTCCAGAAGATTAGTCATGAATATTGATTATTTTTTAATTCCCAGTGCATATGTTTTATTTGTTGTGGTTCTGTTCGCTGAGCTGGGAATTTGTGTTGCAGATGTTTCGTCCCCTGTCTAGGTGGCATCCCCAGTGCTTGGGAGCCTCCTGTGAAGCGCTTCTGTGATGTTTTCTCCGGCATTTATAGTGGTTTGCCTCTGCCGCTTCTGGTTGTCAGTTCCGGCTGTCCGCTGCAGTAGTCGGTATATTGGGTCCAGGTCAATGTGCTTATTGATTGAATCTATGGATGAGTGCCATGCCTCTAGGAATTCCCTGGCTGTTCTCTGTTTGGCTTGTCCTATAATAGTAGTGTTGTCCCAGTCGATCTCATGTTGCTTGTCATCTGTATGTGTGGTTACGAAGGATAGCTGGTCATGTCGTTTCGTGGCTAGTTGGCGTTCATGGATGCGGATCGTTAGCTGTCTTCCTGTTTGTCCTATGTAGTGTTTTGTGCAGTCCTTGCATGGGATTTTGTACACTACATTGGGACAACACTACTATTATAGGACAAGCCAAACAGAGAACAGCCAGGGGATTCCTAGAGGCATGGCACTTATCCACAGATTCAATCAATAAGCACATCGACCTGGACCCAATATACCGGCCACTGCAGTGGACAGCTGGAACTGACAACCAGAAGCAGCAGAGACAAACCACTACAAATGCCAGAGGAAACATCACAGAAGCACTTCACAGGAGGCTCCCAAGCACTGAGGATGTCACCTAGACAGGGGATGAAACATCTGCAACACAAATTTCCAGCTCGGCAAACAGAACCACAACAACAAGCACCCAAGCTACAAATCTTCTCACAAACTTCGAATATATTTTATATGACTGAATGTTCATAGCAGCAGTTCTTTTAAAGAATTACACATTACTGCATCTTTCGGAAAGTTGCATCAGGAAGTTACTGTCAATATGTGGATGAAGTGATTCTTTTATCTGTGATATATTTGAGTTTGACAAAGAATTCTCTAATGGTGAAATGATCAGTCAATGTGCTGCGATAACACAAAGCCTCCACTATTTAGAGGAGAGCAACTGCACTGAAAATATAGTGATGTCACAATTATCTGTTCAAAGTCGTCTCTCCTATGCTTTCCAATTAGCTCTTCAGTTCCATTAAGCATTTGCTCAAAGGATAAGTGCAGGACTCAGCTTTAGATGCTACAGCTTCTATTAAAGAACAGCAAAGATTTTGAAAGACACTATTGCACTTTGATTAAACCAGTGACGACATGATTGCATCCACCTCATGCAAAAGCATCACTGCTGTATCTCCTCTGAAAGTTGGCCAACTTGAGCTGTTAGCTGAAGGCAGATTTAAAATTAACCACATTGTCACAGTGATCAGGCTCTGAAAAAACAGCAAAACCAACAATTAAAAAAATTCTACTACCAGAAGAACTGCGGATGCTGTGAATCAAAAACAAAAAGAAAAGGTGCTGGAAAGACTCAGCAGGTCTGGCAGCACCTGTGAAGAGAAATCAGAGTAAATGTTTTGGGTCCAGTAACCCTTCCTTAAAACTAAGAAACTAAAGGTGGCTCACTCGACCCAAAATGTTTGTGATTTTTCTTTACAAAAAAACATTTCCTGTCTCTCTGCACACAAATGGTATAAATGTTTTCAAAGTAGATGGCATTTGAGAGCATTTTGATCAAAATATTGTTACACTGAATAATTTCTTTCTTTAGTAACTTTACTAAAGTTTCATACAATAAGCAACCAGCCAGATCCAAAAGTAAGTTTTACCAGTCCCATCCATCACACTGGAAAAGTTTGATCTCACATTCAACAATTTCTCATCCAACACCAGCCATTTCCTCCAAATATTAAGTATTGCTATGTATAACTACATAATCCTAAAGTTTTATGGGATGTAGAGCATTTTGTTTTTACATTCCTATAGATCCTTTCCCTCATTCCTTATATCAGGGCTGCAGTGACCGTATTAGTGAAGTTTCCTACTCTAGACCTAAACTGAAAACTTTAATCAAATTTGATTCAAGTTTCCATGCTTCTCTTGCATTTAGCTGGGTTTTCTTAATTCTGTGCTTTCCTTCCATGACCTCTGATTTGCCTTTTCTGGGAATTGCCTGACCTGCTGAGTTTTTCCAGCACCACATTCTTCAACTCTAATCTCCAGCATCTGCAGTCCTCACTTTCTCCCATTTCTGGGAATAGCGGATCAAACAACGTTCACTATGAACCTCACCAATACCCCCACTTAATCTTACTACGTCTTTTCACTTCTCACGTCTCCCAAAGAATCTAATTCATTCTTCCAGTTTTTCCATCTGTATTGAAACAATTTAGATAATACAACTTGCATCTGCCATATCTTTCAACATTTCATTGTTTTCCCTCAACAAGGATTCCTCACTCACAATGACTGACAGGGCTCGTGATCGTTTGCATCCCACTGCCCACGTTTCTGCACTTGCTCTTTTCCACCATTGGCGGCATGGTGGCACAGTGGTTAGCACTGCTGCCTCACAGCGCCTGAGACCCGGGTTCAATTCCCGACTCAGGCAACTGACTGTGTGGAGTTTGCACATTCTCCCCGTGTCTGCGTGGGTTTCCTCCGGGTGCTCCGGTTTCCTCCCACAGTCGAAAGATGTGCGGGTCAGGTGAATTGGCCATGCTAAATTGCCCGTAGTGTTGGGTAAGTGTAG
This sequence comes from Hemiscyllium ocellatum, assembly GCF_020745735.1. NCBI lineage: Eukaryota > Metazoa > Chordata > Chondrichthyes > Orectolobiformes > Hemiscylliidae > Hemiscyllium > Hemiscyllium ocellatum. The sequence continues at coordinate 65,612,084 of NC_083401.1, read as the reverse complement.
GGGTATGGGTGGGTTGTGCTTCGGTGGGTCGGTGTGGACTTGTTGGGCCGAAGGGCCTGTTTCCACACTGTAAATAATCTAATCACTGCCAAAACTATGATGGGATTCCCTTCATCTCCAGCTTCTATCCCACCAGCTTTGATTTCATCTGTCATTGTTGCCACTTCTGCTGTGCTACCATCAACAAACACATCTTCCACTTCCGCAGGGACTGCTTTTTCTACACATCCCTGGTCCACTCCTCAGTCACCCTCAATAGAACATCCCGTGGCACCTGTTCATGTAAGGACAGGAGAGGCGACACCTCCCCTTTTGCCTTGCCCCTTTATACCATCCAAGGCCCCAAATTATCCTTCCACATGAAACAGTGATATACTTGCAGTTCTTTCACCTCACAATTCTACATGTGCAGCTCATGATGTAGTCTCCCTTCCACTGAGGTAGACTGGATAACCACTTTCTGGGACAATTGTTTTCATCTGTAAATTTGACCCTGAACTTCAAGTCAGATGTTATTGCAGTTTTCCATCTTTTCCCCACTGTGTTCTTTGGGCTGCAGAGGTGTGTTAATGAACCTGAACACCAGCTCGAAGCACAGAACTTCATTTTTCAATTGGGTGCTTTACAATCCTCTGAAATTGCTCTTGTGCTTGTCAATTTTAGATGATAACCTCAATCACAATTATGTGTCAAGGTCATAAACAAGTTTGAAATCAAGAATAAACATTTTGTAATGTTGGCTTCAATTTTATAAAATAAAAGCAAAACTGTGCTTATTGCCAAATAGGATCACTGGCTAAAATTTTCATGTCCCTGCTTTTTTGACAGCGCCTGACCATTTTTGGATCAGGAACTCAAACACAATAATAGCTGGCCTTTAGTTGCTCATTCTGGAGGCAAGAAGCTTTTTCCCTGCTGTTATTAGACTTCTGAATGGACCTCTCAAATTTCAAATCGAATGTCAATCTTACTTTTGATGCACCTTCTTTGCAGCCATAACTTTGTATTCCTCACTCTGTTCAATCATGCTATGATCTTTGTATGGTATGATCCGCCTGTACTGCACGCAAACCAAAAAATTTCACTGTATTTAGGCACACATGACAATAATAAATCAAATCAAACAATTAAGAGTTTACCGCTGTGTTCCATGGCCATTTCAGGAGAGGTGAGTGACATTATGTGACTATTTAGTCAGAGGAATGGTTTCTGCTTGAAAAGCCCACTGCAGAGCATATAGAAATTCACCAGCACTGGGAATGTTTCGTCTGCAAGACATTCAGGAATAGAGAGAAGTCCTTATTTTCCAGATCTCGCACTCTTAACTGGAGAGCCATTTGATGGAGCCGAGAGGCTTCAGTGAGGTGATTCTTGCAGGAAGGTAGGATGAGGCGATGCGTCACTACTTGAAGGTAATCTAGAACCTTGAGAATGCAAATGCCACTATTATAAGCCTGCTTGTCTTGACGCAATGGTGCTTGCAGCTATGTCAATTCTCTTGTGATTTCAGCTCCTTCTAAAGTTGCAGTTTGGTGCCCATTCCTTTTACCTTGTAGCTTTTGGGGAGGCAGCCGTTGCTTCAGCTGGCATTGCAACCAACAAAAATGTGAATAGCTCATCCTTAAAGATATTGCAATGACCCAACCTCCACAGTATTCTATGTAAGAGAATTTCAAACATGACAAACCCACTGAGAAAAGCAATTTGTCTACACTGGTGTCTTAAATTTGAGGCCCTTTATTTGTAAACTGTTTCCAGATTCCACTGTGAGAAGAAGGTCCTCCCAGCATTTAACCATGTCTCTCATGATCTTACATGTTCCAATAAGGTCATCTCTCATTCCTCTGAACCCTTAATCAATATATGATCAACCTGCTCAATATTCCTTTAAGAGACAAACTCTCCATCCCATGTATTAAACTGATTTCAGTACAAGTATATCCCCCTGAAGTGAGGAGACCAAACTGTGTACAGTATTCCAGTTACAATCACAGCAAGGCCCTGTATAATTACATAAAACCCTATGCACCTTTATAATACAACAAACAACTGTGGGTTACTGCAGAAACTCAGCAGGACCAGGAGCATCTGGAGTGAGAAAAACAGGATTAATGTTTTGAATCCAGTGACCCTGCTTCACAATCCTGTATTAAACAATGATGTTAAATTTGCAGCTTTCCAATCCACTGGTACCTTTTCAGAATTGAAGGGAATTGTGAAAGTTGAGTGCTCATACACCTACACTCTGCAGCAACTTACTTTAAGACTCTTACATGCAGGTCACCAGGTCTAGAGAGCACATTTAGTGCTATTAGTTTGTCAAGTGCTTTTTCTCTTGTGATTATTTTAATTGCTCCTTTCCCTTTTGTCCCCTGCTTTGCTGCTATTCTTGGGATGCTTTCAAGGCTTTCCAATATGAAGACAGAAACAAAATACTTAGTCAAGTGTTCTGTCGGTGCTTTTCATCCATCGTTAATCACCCAGTCTCAGCGTCTAAGGGAACAACAATTACTGCTCTGCTCTTTCCTTCTTTATATACTTTTTTGTGTTAGTCTTCTCTCAAACTGCAACTTCCTCCTTTATATATTTTTTTCTAATCCTTTGCTGGTTTCTAAAATTATCCCAACATCTGGTCTGGCATTAATTTCTGCACCATTGTAATTTGACACCATCCTTAACTTCCTTTAATTACCCTCAGATTGTACATTCCTCATGGAGTACATGTTGTTCAATGGAATGCATCTTTCTTGGAGTATATGAGTCAGGAAATCTTACTGCAATGGTACAAGGTGTCTGTGGGAAGACAGAGGAACCTCGATTATCCAAACGAGATGGGCCAACAGGAAAGTTGATTATTTGGTTAACTGATTCAATGCCTCTCCTCCGGGGCTTGGAATTTTCTGAAGTTTTCTTTTTCCTCACTCTGCCTGCTTTGCTCTCTCTCTCTGTCTCAAGGTTTGTTTCAGAGCAGACACACACTGGTGTGTAAGGGACCTGCAGCACTGCCGTTGCCTCCTGCGCTCCTCCCCTCCCCCCCAATCAGCTCAAATGGATTGATGAAGCGAGCACTTGCTAACTCCGCTCCGTTCAGGAGGCTTGGCAGTAGCACATTGCACGCAAGCCCCTGCTCCACCTCCATCTTCCACCCCCGCCCCGCCTTCCCCACCCCGCCCGCCCCCTCAACCTTGTGCAACTCCAGCCGCCGTCAGTTCCCTGACCCCATCCAACCCTGGACCTGTCTGCTCCCATCCCACTCCCATCCGCCCCCTCAACCCTGTACAACCCCACCCCCATCTGCCTCCCCCCCCACCCTGCTGCCCACCTGCTCGCCCGCCTGGCCCACCCCACCCGCACCTGCCTGGGGCAACCGGACTGGACACCAACAGCAAGACTGCTGCTGCCTTTGGGGTGGGGGTGGGGGTGGGGGGTGGGGTGACCCTCAACATAGTGCTGGCGCGCACACAGACACACATCGTTTTACTCCAACATTTTGACAGGCTCCACCTTTGCCTTGTACGGGACAATGTTGGAGATATTATCTGGGGAGGGGGTTTAGGGTACACCACTATGGAGAACTCCAGGGAAGGTGTGGTTTGGGGGGAGAGAGAGACTGAGATTGGGGGGAGGGAGGGAGGTCAGTCATTTGGAGACGGTTCCTGTGCTCCCATTGATGTCCAGGACTGTTCTCGGCATCATTGCAGTAAGCCGAGTTCACTTTTAATCACTGTAAACAAAAGATGTGATCAGTGTTGGAAACGCCTCTTTGATTTAATGTTTCTCTCAGGACGTTGAGATCTTCTTCAGGTAATCCAAAATTCGAATAATTGATATTCTGGTAATCAAGGTTCCTCTGTACATCTAGAGCTTCAGTTTCTTTGTTAAAGAAATATATTTGAAATAACTTGGCCAGTATCCTGTCACCTAGTCACCCTTTATTTACCAGTGTATAATATACTGGCTGAGGCGAGCCAGCTCGGAGTCAATCACCTGAACTGATGAGATTCTAAATCCTCCATTAAGTTTTTTTCTTGAATAAGTAGGCCCTGGCTGTAGCAGCAGCAGTGGTGGTGGTGGTGGTGATGTGGAGGTGCAGCTGAGCGCAGCTCAAATTAAAGGAAATAAACAGAAAGAAACCCAGAAAAAAACAATTACAACAAACAATAAAGAAAAACAAAAATCAGAAAAAGTTCTATCTGAAACAAGGGAGAGAGGAAAAGAAAGCTCTCCTCCTCAGTAGGATACCCAATAGCAGTAATAACACACTGACTGTGTGGTCCAGGCAGCACAAAGGTCAGTCGCCTCCCTAACACAAAATGGAAAGCCCTTCACCACTGATCCCACTCCCTCAGAGCCAGCTCTCAGAGCAAACAGAGCCCTTGACACTTCAGTTTATTTTAATCCTCGATTAATATTGGTCAGCCAGTGCCGCCTGATTGGCCGAACTGGATCTCATTGTTTTCGCCGCAGGTGCGGTTCCTCTGACACAGGCAGCATGTACCTGACTGCAGCCCGTCTTTTGAGTCTAGAGCATCTTGGGAGAGCTTCCTCCTCTTCTTTTGTCAATAATGATACTGAGACTGCATCCATCTCAGATACTGAAGTTTCCTTGGCAGTAGATGGAGGGGAGAACCCACAGTTTCTGGTGGGCTTTCTGGCTGTTCTGAGGGGCCAGGAATGTTTAGTTTCTGTCCTGTTGTGAGGTAACAGCTTTCAGGTGATTCACGTATTTGCTCAGGACTGTCTTACCGACCCGAAATTTGTAAGTCACAGGACCTGACCACGCATCAACCCCTGCAAATGTGTTGCTGGTCAAAGCACAGCAGGTTAGGCAGCATCTCAGGAATAGAGAATTCGACGTTTCGAGCATAAGCCCTTCATCAGGAACAACACATTTGCAGCTGTGATCTCCAGCATCTGCAGACCTCATTTTTTACACGCATCAACCCCACCTCATACCCAGACAGAGCCATTTTCATGGTTCCAGCACCATTCATCTCCTGAATTAAATGGTCCCCCTTCGCTTAGAGGAGGCATTTAGCCGGCATGTGTGTTCTTCCTGCCATTTCACCCTCCCCCCCACCCAGGTCTGGGAATATCAGGATTAATTTGGTGCGTAGTCTTCTCTCCAGCAGCAACAATGCTGGAGCTAGCCCAGTTATTGTGTGTGGGGTGGTCTGAAAATTGAAGAGGAACCGGGATCATTTGATATTAAGTGATGCTGTAGGCTGCTTCTTTAAGCCTGCCTTCAATGCTTGGATTGCTCTTTCTGCTAGACCATTGGGCGATGGATGGTATGGGGTTGTCCATATGCGCCAAATGCCATTCAAGATTAGGAAATGCTCAAAGTCCCTGCTGATAAATGATGCCCCATTGTCCATAACCAATACTTCCGGGAATCCATGTATTGTGAATGATGCTTGCAGCTTCTCCATTATCATCCTGGAGTTTGTCACTTTGAACCACTTTGAATAGGTATCCACAATGATCAGGCCCATTGAGCCCATGACAGGACCAGCATGGCTTCTTGACCCTGATCCTGAAGAACTTTTTAGCCATTTAGCCAAGAGTCAACTTGTGTGGAGCTCAGTGTGGAGCTCTGCAAGTGTCAACACCCAAGTGGTTTCCCCAAGCTCAGCTGGACAGGTGTCCACTGCCAATGGGATACTCTGTAGTTCTCATGATCCACTTGCTGCATTTTCTCATGACAAGGCCACCTGCAGTGCCTGTTTGAAGTCCAGTTGGGCTTCAGCTAGGAGTTGCTTCTGCATGGTCTCTCAGTATCTCATTCAGTTAAAAATCACACAATACATTATGGCATCTTATTGAGAGTTAACACAAATCGCATGCCTTGACTAGTCATCATAACCTAGTCAAAAATACCAATATGGATTTTCCCGTCTTCCTGAGATAGCATCTCAGGATTAGAGGAGATTTGGTGTTATAAGATTCCTGAACCAACTCTATCAGCTCTTTGAAGGTATTAGTGTCTGGTGCCATTGGAAACATTAAGTCCCATATAACTGAAAATGCTGCGGGTCCACACACAGTCAGCAGGATTACTCATTGCTTTTTATCTGCCCCAAAGTAATTTGCCCGGAAAAACAATCACATTCTTTCCACATCCTAGGCCCAGTTGTCAACGGCAGGATCAAATGAGTCAAGCTTCCCAAATAAAGGCATGATGCCAGAAGTGCTCACCCCAGCTCCAAGATGATTGCTGTGAGTGAATGTTCTTCAGGCACGTGCAGTTTTTATCCCGTCACTACTGAAATAATTGCATAAAGGCTGGTATCCGTCGCCAAGTCACCCTTTATTTACTTGTGCACAGTACACTGGTAGTCAACATGGTCCATCTGATTCTAATCACTACAACATCATTTCATTGGAGGAAGTTCAGAGAAGGTTCACTTGGACGATCCCTGGGATGGGGGAGGGTTGACTCATGAGCAAAGGCTAAAATGTTTGGGATTCTACTCAGTGGAGATTAGAAGAATGAAAAGTGATCTTGTTGAAACATAGAATTTGACACGGTAGATGCTGAGATGATGCGAGAGTCGAGAAGCAGAATAAAGGGGAACTGATTTAAGGCTGAGATGGGGAGGAATTTCTTCCCTCAGAGGGTTGTGAGTCTTTGGAACCCCTTGCCACAGAAAATTGTGGGGCAGAAATCTTGTGTATATTTAAGGCTGGATAGATTAATTAGGGAATTAAATGTTATGGGGAAAGGACAGGAAAGTGGACATGAGGAATGTCGGATCAGCCATAATTAAATGGCACCACAGGCTCAAGGAGCTGAACAGTCTACTCCCATTCCTGTTTGTTCTGGGCTTATTGTCTTCTGTGAGCCAATGGAGGTGGCAAGGGGTGCGAGGTGAATGAAGTTTTATTGTGAGTTAAAGTACAGAAAGTAAGTAAGCTCTGTTGCAAGACTTTAATTTCTGAGGATAATAAAGATGTGCAGCTAATAAGGGAATTGAACAAGACTTGCACAAAGTTACTTCATGATTTGCATTCTACTTTATTATTAATGGAGCTCTCTATACATATTTTAGTTATGCCACAAACATTAATCAGTTTGAGTGAAATTGACAACATTTAGTCCATATGTCCAAATTTATTTGTTGAAATTCATATAGTTGAAAGATCACAGGCCTGAACGTATCTAATCTCCCATGTTAATACTTCTCAGTTTGATGAGATTGGTATGCTTTCCAAGAATGGGTGAATACAATTTGTTTTCCTTCACATCAATTTTAGTCAAGCAAAAACTTAAACAACTCATCTGTCAAATGATCATTTGTCATCAGTGCAAAATCACAGGATCACAGAATCAGAGATTTGATACACAGATAAAGAGGTGTGGTGAAAGATCCATGGGTCCAAGATTGGACATTCTAAATCAGCCCATAGACAGAGAAATCAGTCCAGACAGAAAATTAGCCAAACTAAATTAAAAAAGGTATCCTGCAGCTACCAGCTACAGAGAACTGGGGAAACCAAGGTTAAATAGGTTACAAAGAGGGTTGGAGATTGAAGATGTATCAGTCAGACTTTCTGGCACCCTGACATCCAGCCAATGACTGAGGATGTGCACTTCACACTCCACAGCATAGCAACAGTGAAGGGTGTTGACACAATCCCATTGGATGTTTTGAATCCTGCTCATGACCCCATTGGCCAAAGGCCACAGAACATCCTGGAAGGTCTGGGACAAGGGGTGACAAGAACACACACTTGCAAGCCACTTCCTTAGCAAGACTCACAGCTAAGACTCAACCAGGCCCAGAAGATGAGCTCTGACTATCTGGGGACAAAGATAGATAGATAGAGAGAGAGAGGGAGAGAGTGAATAAGTGTGTGTGTGTGTGAGAAAGAGAGAGTGTATTTTGTTAATAAAATCAAGTTGAACTACAAACAAAATTCTGTGTCTCTCTGCCCTTGAGTAAAGTTTTTTAAAAAATATATAAACCGGGCAAAGTGACAAAAGCATGGACAACAGAGGCCATTTTGCCCATTGTGTGTATACTAGTTCCACCATTTAGTGGCAATCTTCTGACATTTCTCCTATCCCTGTACATAGTATGATCCAAATAATTATCCAATGCTGTCTTGAACGCCTCAATTGAACCTGCCTCCACCATATTTCCAGGTAATGCATTCTAGACCCTAAATACTCAAAATAATTTTCTCACATTGTTCTGGCTTTGTTTGCACATGACTTTGAATCTATGCCCTTTCATTCATTTTTTTAATGACTAGTTACAGTTTCATTCTATCCAATCCTCTCATGGCTTTGAAGACTTCTATCAAAGCTCACAGTTTACAATTGTTCCGAAATTTGTGCCATCTGCAAAATTTAGGTTGACCCCAACACAACAAGATCCAGATCACTGATATATTTCAGGAAAAGCAAGGATCCCAGCAACAACCCAGGAGTATTTCCATTACAAACCCTCCTACAGCCTGAAAATATCCATTGATGGTTACTCTTGGTTTCCTATCACTCAGCCAGTTTTTGTATCCACAGTGCTACATTCCTATTTATACCATGACCTGTACATTTCCTCACAAATCTGTTGTGAAGCTTAAATGTCTTTGGCTTGTCTGTCTTAAATACCTTCTGAAAATCCATGTACATACCACATCACAGCATTACCCTTATGAGCAAGATATCGATAAACGCAAGGTTAGCAATTGGTAGCAAAAACAGACAGACAGATTATTATCTGAGTGGCTATAGATTGGGAATGGGGGAGCTGCATCTAGATCTGGATGTCCTTGTACAACAGCTGTTGAAGGTAAGCATGCAGGTGCAGCACATGGTGAAGAAGGAAAATGGTTTATTGGCTGTTTATACCTAAGGGATTCAAATACAGGGCCATGGATGTCTGGTTCCAATTGTAAAGGGCCTTGATGAGATAACAACAGTGTGCAGTTTTGGTCTCCTTATCTAAGGTTCTGGCTCTGGACAGAGTGCAATAAACTTTTCCAAACTGACCCTGCGGATGGCAGAATGACATATAAAGGGAGACTGAATCGGTTAGGACAATATTCACTGGAGTTTAGAATAAAGAGAAATAGTGAATGGGGACAAGAGGTTCTTTTTCAGGTTGGTAACCTGTAGTCATTGAGGTAACACAGGGATCAGTGCTGGGCCCACAGCTGATTACAATGTATGTTAATGACTTGGAGGAAGGAAGCAAGTGTACAGTAGCCAAATTTGCTGATAACACAATTACAGATGGAAAGGTGAGTTGTGAGAGTGATACAAACAGTTTATAGAGATTAAGTTAAGCAGATGGCAAAAAGTTAGTAAATGTAGTATATTGTGGAGAAATGTGAAGTTGTTCATTTTGGAAGAGAGAACAAAAGAACAGTATTATTTAAATGGAAAAAAATTGCAGAAAGCTGCAACACAAGGGGAATTTGGGTATTTATGCATGAAACACAGAAAGCTAGCACACAGGCGCAGCAGGAAGACCCTTATTTGAAAGCAGTTGGAGTATAAGAATAGGGAAATCTTATTGTAGCTGCACAAGAGGCTGGTAAGGCCAAACCTGGAGTGCTGTGAGCAGAATTGGTTCCCTTATTTAAGGAAAGATATTATTTCAGGGGAGGCAGTTTAGAGAAAGTGCACTAGGATGATCCCCAATATTGAAGGATGGTCTTATCAAAGACTAAACAAACTGGGACTATATTCTCATTTAGAAGAATGACCTAATTGAAACATATAGAATTCTTAAGGGGCCTGACAGGGTATATGTTGAAAGAATGTTCCCCCTCATGGGATCAGAAGGCATAGTCTCAGAATAAAGGGCCACCTGTTTATGTCGGAACTGTGGAGGAATTTCTTCTCTCAGATGATTGTGAGTCTTTGGAACTACTTGCCACAAAGAGTTCTGGGGAAAAGGACCTTGTTATTTTTAAGGCTGACACAGATAGATTTTTGATCAGTCAGGGAATTAAAAATTATAGGAAAAGGGCAGAAAAGTGGATTTGAGGAATGCTAGATCAACCATATTTCTATTAAATGGCAGATAAAGTTTGAGGGACCAAACAGCCTACTCATGTTTCTTGTCGTCGCATGGTCCAAACCTATAAAATTCTTACAGGCCTAGACAGGGTAAATGCAGGAAGGATGTTCCTGATGGCTGGACAGTCCAGAACCAGGAGTCTCAGACTAAGGGTAGGCCATTTAATATTGGGATGATTAAAAAAAGCTTCATTCAGAGAGTGATGAGCCTGTGGAAATTTCTACTGCAGAAAGCGGTTGAGGTCAAAACATTACATATTTTCAAGAAGGAGATAGATCTAACTCTTAAGACTGAAGGGATCAAAGGCTATGGGGTGAAACCAGGAACAGGGTACTGAGTCGGATGATCATCCATGATCATATTGAATTGTGGAGCAAGCTCAAAGGGCTGGATGGCCTATTCCTGTTCTTATTTTCCATCTTTCTATGTTTCCGTGTAATCCTTTCTGTTACATCTACAAAAGCTCAACCATGATGTCCTCTTTAGAAATCCATGATGACTCTTCCTAATCAATCCAACCTTTCCCATGCAATTACCAACTCTATCCCAAATAATTGTTTCTGGTCATTTCTGCACTACTGAAATGTAACTGACTCGTGTATAATTGCTGGGATTATCCTCACAACCTTTTTTTACTGTGGCTGTAATGTTTGCCATACTCCAGTCTCTGGTGGTCCTACCAAATCCAAGGAAGAGCAAATGAATATGGCCAGTGCCCCACAACTTTTACCATTACTTCCTACAAAATCCTTGGATTCATGTCACCCAGTCTCAATACCTTGGCAACTTTCAATTTCAAAAATCCATCCAAGACTTCTATATTAATTTCACTTCCAGGGAAAATGTTCTCTCCTCTGTCACCATGGTCTTTTGTAAAGACAGACATATTCATTGAAAATCTGAGCAGTGTCCCCTGCCACCAGCTGTACCTCCTTTTTGGTTTGTGATTGTCTCTGTTGCTCATCTAACCACTTACTTACATGATATATGCTTATTGTCGACTTTGGGATTTTGCTTTATATTAGCTGTGAGTTTTTTTCTCATAATCCCTATTTGTTTCTCTTATTTGCTTTTCACCTTCCCCTAAACATTTGGTATTCATGTTGATTTCCAATTTTATTTTCAGCCTGACACAAGGGATAACACTGCTTTTCTTTCTAATTTTATTTTTTACCTCCTTTGTCATCCAGGAACTCTGGATCTGTTTATCCTATCTTTTCTATTAGAGGTAATATACCTCAAATGTACCATCCCCAAGGGGTGGCAGAGATATTATTGCAAGATTATTAATCCAGAAACTCAGCCAATGTTCTGGGGACCCAGATTTGATTCCAATCACAGCAGGTGGTGGAATTAAGAATGTAATGATGATCATCAAAAATCCATTTGGTTCACTCATGTCTTTCAGAGAAAGAAGTCTGCCATCTTCACCTGGTATGGCCTGGATGTGAGTCCAGACCACGTGAGGATTGTTGATTCTCAACTGTTCTCTGAAATGGCCTTGCAAGCAACTCAGTTGTATCAATCATTATGAAGTCTCAACAAAGAAATGAAACCACTTGGCACCAACATAGACAATGGTAAAAACAGCTTAGTCCACACAGTAAGATCCTCCACACTAACATCTTGGGACTAGTCCCAAAATTGGGAGAGCTATCTCACGGACTAGTCAAACAACAGCCTGGCAGAGTCATGCTCAGGAATCATACATTACAGATAATGTCCCAGTTACCACCATCACAACTCCTGCCCCACTGGGGTCATTATTGACTCCAGCCCTCATGAAGTCTCATTGCATCAGGTTAAACATGGGCAAGGGAACCTCCTGCTGATTACCATGTACCACCCTCCCTTGGCTGATGAATTGGTACTCCTTTCTGTTGGACAACACTTGGGAGAAGCATTGAGAAAAGTGGACTCTGGGTGGGGAAATTTCAATATTTACCACCGAGAGTGGCTCAGCAACATTAATACTAATCGAGCTGGTCAGATCCTAAAGGACATAGTTGCTAGGCTCGGTCTGCGACAGGTGGTGAGGGAACCAACAAGAGTGAAAAACATATTTGACATCCTTCCTACCAATCTGCCGCCAGAAGGTGTACCTGTCCACTCACATAATGACCATTGCACAGTCCTTTGAATCAAAATCTCACCTCCATCATGTTGTGTGGATTTATCACCATTACAAATGGGACAGCCTTCAAACATATCTAGTAACAAGACAAGCATCCATGAGATGCTGTGGGCCATTAATGGCAGCAGAATCATATTTCAACACAATATGCAATCTCATGGTTTGACATATCCTCTACTCAATCATTATTATCAGATCATGAGATTAACCCTGGTTCAATGGAGAATGCAGGTGACCATGCCAGGCATACCTAAAAATGGAGTGCCAAACTGGTGAAGCCACCAAACAGAACTACTTGAGTGTTAAACGGCAAATGATAGACAGAGTTAAGTGATCCCACAAGCAACTGATCAGATATAAGCAGTCCTGCCCCATCCAGTCACGAATGGCAGTGGGTAATTAAAGAACTGGAGGAAGAGGCTCCACAAATATCCCCATCCTCAATGGGAGAAGAACCCAGTACATCAGTGCAAAGGATAAAGGTGAAGCATTTGCAGCAATCTTCAGCTGGAAATACCAAGTGGGGATCCACCTCAGCCTCTTCCAGCGGTCCCCAAAATTACAGATACTAGCCTTCAGCCAAATCAAGTTATTCCATGTGATAGCAAGAAACTGTTGGAGGTATCGAATACTGCAAAGTCCCCGACAACATTCCGACAACAGTACTGAAGACTTGTGTTCCTGAACTTGGCACTTCCCTAGCTAAGCTCTTCCAGTACAGTTACAATAATGGCATCTACCTAACAATGTGAAAAATTGCCCAGGTATGTTCTATCCATTAATGGCAGGACAAATCCAACCTATCCAATTATTGCTCCATCAGTCTATTCTCGATCATCAGTAAGGTGATGGAAGGTGTCATCAATAATGCTATTAAGTAGCACCTGCTCAGCAATAACCTGCTCAGTGACACCCAGTTTGGGTTCCACCTGGGCCACTCAGTTCCTAATCTCATTATAGCCTTGGTTCAAAAAAGGACAAAAGAGCTGAATTCCGGAGGTGAGGTGAAAGTGACAGCCCTTGACTTCAAGGTCACATTCAATCAAGTATGGCATCAAGGAGCCTTAGCAAAACTGGAATCAATGGAAATTAAGAGGCAAACTTTCAGATGGTTGGATTCATATCTGACACATGTGTGTGGTTGTTAGAGGTCAGTCATCTCAGCTCTGGGACATCTCTATCCTAGGGCCAACAACCTTCAGCTGCTTCATCATTGACGTTTCCTCCATCATATGGTCAGAAGAATGGATGTTTGTCAATGATTACACAATGTTCACCAGCACTCCTAACTCCTCTGATACTGAAGCAGTCCATGTTCAAATGCGGTAAGATCTGGACAATATCCAGGTTTGGTTGACAAATGGCAAATAACATTCATACCACACAATGCCAGGCAATGGCCAGCTCCACTAAAAGACAATCAAATAACTATTCCTTGACATTTGATGGCATCATCATCACTGATTCCCCCAGTAGCAACATCCTGGTGTTACTACTGACCAGAAACAATTCGATTCACTATATAAACACATGGGTGATAAGAGAAGGTCAGAGGCGAGGAATACTATGGTAAGTAACTCACCTCCTAACTCCCCAGAACCCATCAACCATCTACAAGCTACAAGTCAGGAGTGTGATTGAATACCTGATTGATTGCCTGAACACTCAAGACGTTTGAAACCATCCAGACCAAAGCAGCCCTCTTGACTGGCACTGCATCCCCAAGCATCCACTCCCTCCACCATTGATACTCAGTAGCAGCAGTGTGTACTATCTGCAAGATGCCCTACAGAAATACACTGAGGATTCTTAGACAGCATCTTCTAAACCCATGACTACTTTTGTCTTGAAGAAAAAGGGCAGCAGATACATGAGAACAATGGCAGCTGCAAGTTCCCCTCCATGCCAGTCACCATCTTAATTTGTAAGATGGCAACACCTTTCCCGGGCAATTAGGAACAACAATACATGCAGGCCAACCAGCGAAGCTGATGTCCCACAAGTGAGTAAAGAAAAAAGCTATCTGCTCTTTGAAGGAGGCTTGATGTTGAGTTACTGTGTTTCCTTACCATTAACCCTGCTCAGCTCTGTTTTTTTTCTTCATTAAAGTCAGCCCTCCAATTGATTTTTCTTACATTGGCTTGTTACATGTCTTTCTCCAACACCATCCTGAATTTTATCGTACAACAATCACTGTCTAGTGAGGTGAATAATGTTCTCCTATTGACTATTCGACTAATTCATTTCCAAAGACCAGGTCCAAAAATGTATCTTTCCTGGGTACACATTACAGTTGGAAACTCTTCTGAATATCATTTAGGAACACTTGCCCCTCACTGACCCTACACTACCAGTATTTCAGTCCATGTTAGGGTAATTGAAGTTCTTTATTATAACTATCCTATAATGTTGGCATTTTTATGCAATTTCCTTGAATATTTGTTCCAATACATCTTTTCCACCTGTGGGGAAACCTATAGACTACACTGAGCAATGTATTTGGACTGTTTGTACTCCTTAGCTCTGGCCAGTTTGACTCTGCTCCTGTATCCTCTGAGACATGATCCTTCTCCAGCACTATAATCCCCTTTGTAAACTTAAATATACTTTAAATTGCTTTGGAATTATGACATTATAACTATTAAACATACCTTAAACAGATTTAGCTTTGCAAATGGTGGATTAAATCATATACATCTGTACACCTTCAAGTAGTTTGCATGCCATTTATAGTCTGAAAAGTATTTAGTATATGAAGCAAAATCACCTTTACCGGCAGTGTACTCTAGTGCAGTTAAAATTCTTGCTAAGCGATATGCAAATTCAAATTCACTTTGTTCAGATTCATTTGTCTTTTCTAGTTCATGAATATACAGTGTGTCTTGTCAAATTCTTATTGTGACTTATTTTTTATCACGTAGACCAGAATCTATTACTACCATGGGAATTATTCCAAGACCAGCAAATTCCCAGTCTATTTATTATCAAAATTAAAATGTCAGACCAGAAAGGTAACCATTTGAGGAGTAGGGATTAAGCTGGTCTATTAACTTCAATTCCAGACCAGCCTTCTTCTCCTTGTGTGGATTATTGCTCAGGGTAACTTTTTTTTAGTTTATTTAGCTTAAAATATTAGGTAAGGGATAAAAGCATTAACCAAAAACTACATGTGAAATTATGAAAAATGAGTATTATTTGACATAAAACTTTTTTTTGATGAATACATTGAATATGAGAGTTTGCTGAGAGTATAACTTACTTTTATGTCTTACGGTGCGCCTGTCAGAATGATTGCCATCCGCAACTTATTTTTCTCAAACTTATTTGAAAACTGTCAGATATTAATGGAGGGCAACAATTTGCAGAGGTATTTCAAAATATTTTAAGACATCCAGATGCCTGGATATTATTGTGAGTAATGGTGTCATATAGACTTACAATACATATTTCATACTCCTGACTCTAATATCTTAATAGTGCATTAACCAATTTATTTTCAGAAGAGAGCTAAATGAACATATTAAGCACTCATACCTGGTATCACTCACAAAAAACTCAATGAATGCATAATGGTCAAAAGTAAGTGCCTGCTTTATGTATATTTTGAAGGGCATCATTCATGCTGTGAAAGCATGTACCACACTTGCAAAGTGTCACAAATGCAAAGTATGGATTGTACTAAGAGCTGAGTGCCCAAAACATACATAGAACATAGGGATGGTCCTTAGCCCTGAGCCAGAAGATGCAACTTCAAATCCCATCTGCTCCTGAGGGATAGCATAACATATTTGAACAGGTTGATTAAAAATATCTATATATAAAGTGCAGAAAGCTACTGAACAAATATAATTGAGTCTTGTATTTTATGAGCAATCTGAAAGGATGTTTTTTTGGTGTGGCGTTTCCATGTCTTATCATCTATTACAGATTTTTTATTCTTTCAAGCAAGAATGATTTCACAAATATTTTGAAATTGGCATTGTTTCCTGATGTCCCTGAAAGCTTCAGGTTGTGCATGTGGAGAGTTCTGCACATGTGAAATACTCTGCCAAGAAAAAAAATAGTGGCATCCAACTAAACACAATAAATGCGAGTGGACAGGACTAAATGACATCAATGCCAGGCATGGTAGGGTGTATTGGCATGTGTGTTTTCCACATGAGTACTGAGAGTTATTTGAGACTGACAACAGATATTCTCTTTGAGACTTCACATCTGTTCAGGTTCAATCTTGCAACAGCTGATGTTTGGGTTCTACCTGCTATTTTGTGGGCTTATAGGCCATTCAACATTTTGTTGTCATGTTCCAACCCAATTGGGAAATTGTGCTGATTTTCAAACCCTACTATTTCTGGGGACACTGGAATCATGTAATTTAATGGTTTAATCCAGGTACATAAAGTCCCCAGTTCACCTGTCCGATAGAATCAAGTTAACATTAAAACAAAAGTCAAGTTCCTGTACTTTACTAAAATTACTCTTTTATCACAAATAGGTAAATTTGATAAGTGAGCAGCTATGAACCTTCACAATATAGCTCTCCTGTTTAAAATTCTAACTTCCATATTAAACACATATATAGATAGACACAAACAAACAAAATCATTAGCTTTCAGGGTAGAGGAAAAATCTAGGAATGAAGTTCAAACGCACCTTTCCTTAGAGTTCACTGAGGTCATCCTTTTAGCTTGTCAAGACTTCCTTTGTTTAATCTCTTTTCTCCAAATTCCTTCATTACTTCACAGGATGCAAAAGGCAATTGATTCACTCATTGCAAAGTCTCTTATTTTCTGGTTAAGAGCAATAACTTCTCATAAATGATGGAAAAAAATAACTGGCTTTTCTCAGTTTTCAGATATTTCACTGCAAAGAGGAAGGCACCTCACTTGCCCATTCAAATGTCTGAAAGCCTTTTACTGTACTGTTCACCTCCACTAGCCATTCCGCTATCCCGGAACCAATCAGTGAATTGTCATCAAGCTTATCATTTTGAACACCCATGACTGATTTCAATCACACAAAGCAATCAACAACATGTTGCCAGCCAATTCCTCCTCTGCATGCATACCTGGTGCTGGAATATTTGCAAACAACTTTCTCCAAATTTTAAACAAAGTAGCAGTGTAAACAATACACAAAATCAGTTTCAATTACTTGTTTTTGAGTCCAACAATTCTTTCCATGATCCTTGCTTTTAAAACAGCCATTTCTTTTACATTTCAGTCTGCAATTAAAAATATGGAAAATAATTTATGCAGTCTTTACTGTTGGATTAATTTCAATTTCCCTACTAGAAAATGTTTGAATCCGGCCCATGTTTTGGTCTGTATTGTACTGAATTTTCTAGACGGTATCCAATTATCATGTGTGTCTGTCTGCTTCAATCCAGATGAGTACAGACGAGTCATTTTTAGGTTGACAAGATGAAAGAAGTGGTGTGTCATAGGGATCGGTGCCAGGACTTCAAATATTTACAATTGATAGAAATGAATTAAATGAAGGAACGGAATATTTGATTGTCAAATTCGCTGATGACAAAAGATAGGTTAGAATTTAAGTTTTGAAGAGGACATAGGGAAGTTATAAAATTGCAGATAGGACAACTAAGTGGGAAAATATGTGGTAAATTGAATGTAATGTGGGAAAATGTGACATTGCCCATTTTGGCAAGAGGAATTTTTAAAAATCAAATTACCGAAATGCTGAGAGTTCAAAGTTGCAGAATAATCTGGGTATTCTCTGGCATGAATTACAAAATGTTAGCATGAGGGGACAGCAAGTAAATAGGTAAGCTAACAGAATGCTATAATTTATCATAAGGGGAAATGATTGCAAAAGTAGGGAGATTACACTTCTGTTATTTAGAGCACTGCTGAGACTACATTTGTAGTACTCTGCACAGTACTAGTCACTTTAAGGAAGGATGTAAATTCATTGGAGGTGGTTCAGACATGTTTACCAGACTCATACATGTAATGAATGATCATGAAATGGAGAGCATGTTACTTCTAATGGGAGATCCTAGAATTAGGGTACATTGTTTAAAAATCAGGGATTGTCCTAATAGAACAGACAGGAGGTGATTTTTTTTCTCTCTTCAGTCTTTGGTAATATATTGTCAGAAAATTGCCCTATAATATAGTAGCTAAAAATGTGTTGCTGGTTAAAGCACAGCAGGTCAGGCAGCATCCAAGGAACAGGAAATTCAACGTTTCGGGCCAGGGCTCTGGCCCGAAACGTCGAATTTCCTGTTCCTTGGATGCTGCCTGACCTGCTGTGCTTTAACCAGCAACACATTTTCAGCTCTGATCTCCAGCATCTGCAGACCTCACTTTTTACTCGAAGATACTATAATATAGTACTCAAAATATTATAATGTAGTACTTCTTGCAAACAATCTATTTGTACAATCTCATGATTTCCCTTCTTACGGTCCACTTTTCAGAATTAAGCATTTCTGATTGACTGAGGAGAAAACTTCAGAATGAGCTATAATTGAACCTAGAGGTGTAACAACTTTTGCTGATGCAATCAGAAAGATTAACTAACAGCATTAATCATTAAGAATCAGTGAAATAATCTTAATTGTGTGCATACATAGATCAGAAATAGAGCAACAATGACAGTGGATCAGAACAAATTTGTTGGTGGTCATATTTATAGAATAGTTGCTTGGTAGCACAGCACTGAAAACTTGCTAAAAAGTGATATGAGGTCCATTTGTCATGCACTCAACAGGACTGTGGCACAAGAATTATAACTTAAATACGAGCCCCAAATTAAACAATGTGAGAAGAGGGTACTGACTGATTGGGCCATGGTATGCATGAGATACAACAGGCATTGTTAAATGTTAATCTGAGTCAGCTGATTCAAATTAGACCAGGCAGGTAGACTCTGATTGGTCAACATGTTGCTATGGGGAATACAGCAGGGTTTGGCGGTCTCCATAACTTTTTCCAATTAAACGAATGCAATGTAAGGATATAGTGGACTATAAATGCCAGAGGAAATATCACAGAAGTGCTTCACAGGAGGCTCCCAAGCACTGAGGATGTCACCTAGACAGGGGACGAATCATCTGCAACACAAATTCCCAGCTCGGCGAACAGAACCACAACCTCTGAGATATTGCTGCGAGCTCATAGTCAAGTATAAGCATTCTAATAAGAGTCTGGATCTTGTACAGCACAGAACACACTGTCCTGGTGACTTATCATTGAATATGATTAGATTAGATTACTTACAGTGTGGAAGCAGGCCCTTCGGCCCAACAAGTCCATAGAGCAACCTACAATTCCCCTACAATTACCCCTTCACCTAACACTACGGGCAAGTTAGCATGGCCAATTCACCCTCCTGCACATTTTTGGACTGTGGGAGGAAACCGGAACACCCAGAGGAAACCCACGCAGACCTGGGGAGAATGTGCAAACTCCACACAGACAGTTGCCTGAGGCGGGAATTGAACCTGGGTCTCTGGCGCTGTGAGGTAGCAGTGTTAACCATTGCACCACCATGCCGCCCATTTTTGCTAATATATATTCTGTTAGTAATATATTCTGTTCATAAATGTTGAGCTAGAAGTTTGTCCAGAATTTGTTTGAAGATCTAATGAACCCACAACAGCATATGAAGGAATCACAACGTGAGGACTCATACCAGACTCGAAACATTAAGTCTGTTTTCTATGCGCAGATGTTGCCAGACCTGCTGAGGTTCTCCAGCATTCTTGCTGTTTGTTTCATATTATAACATGGCCTACTGTAATGCCAAACTCTATATTTTAATTCTCAGATAACTTTTTATGACATTTAACATTTGAGGAAAGTGAGCATTGAGTTCCAATAAATACAGCGAACATGTAATTGTTCCAAAAACAACAGGAATAGTATCCTTCAGAGGTTGGCTATGTATGAATGAGAAATACACGGTTGTATTCCCTCTTTAGTTTTCTAGTGGGCTTTA
Organism: Hemiscyllium ocellatum; assembly: GCF_020745735.1. Classification (NCBI taxonomy): domain Eukaryota; kingdom Metazoa; phylum Chordata; class Chondrichthyes; order Orectolobiformes; family Hemiscylliidae; genus Hemiscyllium; species Hemiscyllium ocellatum. The sequence continues at coordinate 65,591,948 of NC_083401.1, read as the reverse complement.
CGAGGACAGAACGAAGAATTAGGCTTTCTATCATTTTTTGACAGCATCAGCTCATTGTTATCTAACTCTACTTACTGGCTGCCCGAGGCAACTTTGATTATCTCTACTTCATTTCAGATAAGACTTTGCCTTTTTCATCATTTCCTGGCGTTTAGCTCCATATATCATTTATCTTTTCTAATATTTCTGTTTAACATCTGCCAACAAATTACTTTAAAACTCTGTCAGTAAAATGGAGAAGACTTTGTTTTTCAAAAATTGCGAGCTGATAGTGGAATTCCATACACTACATACATGACAGTCAAAAGGTTGTGAATGAACTCAAATTTATCTCTTCATTTCCTCAGACTTTCTGACATTATAAAGCTATAATTTAATCAGAATTGTAGTAGAAATCCTATTTACTTGTGCTAGCCAAATGTCTGACATAGCTATTGTAGTGTAATGACAGGAGATGCAAGGAAACAGTAATACTCAGATGGTACAAGGCATTTTGTGAGACATTATATAGATTATGCCATTAAATTAGAAAGTCTTGTGTACGTATTTTACTGACATTGACTTTGAGTGAAAGGTAACTGAATGTTGCTGAGATTGAGAAGACACAATGACTTTTCATCCAATCTCAAACTTGGTGGGTATAAATGAGGAAGAAGACATTGGGCAGAATCTTCATGGGATCTGAGTGACTTGAGTGATGATGAGAAATCTGAAAGAGCAATGCTCCAAAAGCTAGTGCTTCCAATCAAACATGATGTACTATAATCTGGTGTTGTGTGATATTTAACTCTGTACACCCCAGTCCAACGCTGGTATCTCCAAATCTGAGAGAATCATATGAGAAATTGAGGGAGACAATTTGAGGAGGAACTAGTTGCATTTATCAACAAAGTTCTGAATGGTGAGGTGAGATTCTCACTAGGGAACTGCAAAATTCCTTCAAAAGCAGACTTTTATCATTATCACTGTCATTAATTTTCAGCAAAATCCTGGTCACCTGCGAGTCATCTGTTGCCTGCACATAGTGCAGCAGCTGCTCACTATACACCTTGAACCTTAGAAAATCATCAAAGGTTAAGGATAGGTGGCTTCACTAACATCAAGCTCATCAATCTGCCTACATAGAGACCTACACAAACAGATGATTATGAAAACTAATCATACATTTACAGAATTGTTTAGTTATCTACAAACAAATGCCACCCATGCCAACAATATCCCCTCAAAAAGTGTTCTTCTTTCTTTCCCTCCCATTATATCTCAATGCAAGTCCAGATTTCATAATTGGGGTTGAGGGAGCCTGGCTACAGTGAAAACCAATGGCCGGTGGAACTGCATTGAAGCTGTTGGAGTTTTGGTTCAGACACCCTGGAGTATTCAGGTTGGGGGGGGGGGTGGGGGGAGTGGAGCAGACATACTGGTTGTACCCAGCAATAGGTAAAACATCCTTATCTGGAACTTCCACAAGCTGAGGTAGCTGGCAGGCAATGTGGAGGTGAAATGTCTAGCCATATCTGAAGTGTCCTGAGAGGAGTCTTCCAGGGAGCTGAGAGTGGTTCCTCCTCCAGGAGTGTCTCCCGGCTTCTGTCCTGTCTTCTTTTGAAGAGCATGAACTTGGAATGAGATCAATAAGCTCCATCCCCATGTCACCTTGCAATTAGAGATTTTAGATCATTGGCTAGGGCCATGGAGTGTAAATCTATTTGAATATCCAGGTGACTCAAAGACTGCTGCATCTAGCAACCACCAAGCTGTCCAAGGAGGCAACCAGTGTGTGAAGGAGGATGATACATGTGAAATTGAGAGTAATGCAGCATGAGCCTTGATGGGTAGTGAGTGCAGTAGTAATAATAGCGTTACTGTGAGGTTGCAGAGGAAAGATAATGGCACCTTCCCTGGCAGAGTAGACCTTCTTCTGACATTGCTGGTTGTTCCATTGGGACTTGAGACTAGACTGACCTCGGTAGCAGCCTCTGTCCAGTCTGACAGGGTCTGATATTGTAGACTCCTCTGATAGTCCTGGGGAAACAGGACAACCCTTTACTTCACTGCCCTTTCTACCAAGCTGCCATGGTCCCCTGTTGGCAAATAGCACTGCCAATTACCCTTGATTATCTTCCATGCCCTCTCAGAGTGTGCAGAGCCATGCAGGACAGTTTTGACATACCAGTACGTGTCCATGTGCAGGACAGCATTTGAAAGATGGTACCAGTGCCAGGCATGACAAGCTATTGTTGGACATCTAGTCAATGGCAACTTTATTCAACTACAGCAAATGCTAAAATCTAGCTTGGATTGGACAAGAGCAATACATAGGTGTGTGGTAGGTAGCTAGTAAGATGAATTTGGGATGATATCACAAATAACCTCTCTTGGCTTCAACAAAGAAAAATTCTTCTAAAACTTTACAAAAATGGCATTTTGTCAATATATGGTAAGATTCAGCCTAATGTGAGGAATTCTACTGAAACATATAGTAGGCATGGAAGAAAACTTAGTGAGATGTTGAATTAATTAATGCATTTCATAAACATTATATTAATTTCAGTATATGATGTTGTTGCATTGCATTGCTCTCATATTACGGCAGGTACTGTATATCAAACACATTACTTCATTGGCTATAAAGTGCTTTGAGACATCCAGTGGTCATGAAAAGCAACTTGTAAAGTAAGTCATGAAGCAAGGTTTTCTTTTTTTCTCAAAACTCATTACAAGGATTAATCTCTCATGTAGATGGCAAAGTATTTTCAAAGTTAAAAGTGTGTTGAAGCGATGTTGTGACCTTGGGAAAGAAACATTGAGGTTAGCTGGCAAAATGGTAAAAACAGAGCACTATACAAATAAGTCAAGAATGTAAGGAAGTCGGGAACATAATTTTGCCTTTAGTGGATATTTGTTTTATAAGACAGTCTCTACCCAAAAGAATTAACAGGCATCATGACACAAGCTATTTCCATCAGGGTATTAAAACTTGCTGTATAAGAGGAGTTAACCAGAGTTATATTGGTCTGTGTCTAATCTTGTGTACCAGGATGGTTCCATAGTAGTAATGCATACTTGCGCTTATGTTTAACCTGGTGACTCTCAAAAGACTATCAATGATCTCAGATGTAATGCAACTAGCTTTTACTTGCAATGTAATAAAACTCTAGCATTTTCAAGGTTGAGGCTATCTTCTGCCAAAGATTTCCTATGGGCATCCATTTTATTTGGCATTAGCAACATAAAATAATACCAGCAAGAAGGATTGGTGGCAATGAATCTATCCAAGACTTCCAATGTGTTTTCGAACAATACAACTACAACATTATAAGATGTTGCCAGCTATAGTCATCTGAAGATGTAGTTTAGATACCCTATGTTATAAACCTGATTGGCTTAAATTGAATTAGCTAGAGGTATGAAACTGGAAGACTTCATGTTGAGTACTCCCCTGCTGATTTTTAAACAATTTTACATGTGGGTTTTTCACACCTTCGTTCGTTGAAGGTGTGGAGTGTTTTAGTTCATTGAAACACACTACAGAATAACTTAGAAGACGAAGAAGGGACACACAAGTTCTTTGATGTGACACCAGGGATCTGGATAGAGGTGGTCACAATGAATACCCTGTACCCACAGAATGAAGAACACCACCTTCCCTTCTCATACTCCTATCTCATTATGTAACAGCAGCCGATGCAGAGCTGTAATTCTGCCTGACCTTATGTCCTCCTTCCAATCTTCATCTAAATGAAGGATGTGGAGTAAGTTAACTGGGATAGATGGTGGCACATTAATGGTCAATACTCCAGAGGCCCACTGTGTAGGGATATGAACAGAAAGTGTCATAGCATCCTTAATATCATCAGATATAGGAGCAGGATTAAACTATTTAGCCCATCAAGCCTACCCCAGCATTCAATCATGGCTGATTTGTTTCTTAACCCCATTCTTCTGCCTTCTCCCCACAATCTTTGATCCCTTTACTAATCAAGAACCTATCTATCTCTGTCTTAAATGCACTCAAGGACTTGCTTCCACAGTTTAAAAATGTGTTGCTGGAAAAGCGCAGCAGGTCAGGCAACATCAAAGGAACAGGAGAATAGACGTTTCGGGCAGCCTGACCTGCTGTGCTTTTCCAGCAACACATTTCTAAGCTCTGATCTCCAGCATCTGCAGTCCTCACTTTCTCCTACTTGCCTCCACAGTGTTGTGCACCAATGAGTTCCACCTCAGCTCAGTTCTAGGAAGGAAGACTTCACGCTTTCACTCTGAAGCTGCGTCCCCAGGTCCTAGTCTTTCACATTCATGGAAACATCTTCTCCGCTGAATTAACATCACAGAGGCCAATATCCCATCATCAAGTCTCCCTTTATTTTGATGCCGAGAGTTCTTGACACTGATCCAGCTCCCTCAGAGTCAGCTGAACAGAATATCCGACACTCCTGTTTATGTCTGTCAACTAAGGCTTCCTGATTAGACCAGGTTAACAGACTCAATCAGGGAACTCAGATTCTATGATGTCCACCTGGTTGACCTTGTAACAATCATTACATCTATGTCCACTCTCTCCAGGCCTCTCAATATTCTATATGTCTCAAAGAGATCCACCCCATAGAATACAGATCCAGAGTATGCAATTACTTTTCATATGACAAGTTCTTCATGCCCAGGATCAATTTCATAATGTCCCTTTGGACCCCATTCCAGCCTCAGCATGTCCTTCCTTAGACACTGGGTCCAAAACTACTCACAATATTCCAAATGTGGTGTGACCAGAGCCTTATACAGCCTCAGAGATGTACTTATCCACAGTATATCTCCACTGTTGATTCCAGCCCTCTTGAAATGAATGCAAACATTGCATTTGTCTTCCAAACTGCCAACTAAACACCTCGCATGTTAACCTTCCAAGATTCCGTAACTAGGACCCATAAGTTCCACTGTGATTTAGATTTCCTAAATCTTTCCCCATTTAGAAATCTGCACCTCTATTCTCCTAATAAAGTGTATGATCTCACATTTTCTTATATTATATTTCACCTGTCACTTCTTTGCCCATTCTCCTAGCTGGTCCATGTCTTTCTGTAGCCTGTCTGCTTCTCCCCTCCACCTATTTTTGTGTCATCTGAAAACTTAGCAACAATTTCCTTAGTTCCTTCATCCAGAACATTAATTTACAATGTGAATTACTGACCCCTGCAGAAATTCATTAGTCAATGTCTATCATCCTGAAACAGACCTCTTTAACACACTCTCTGCCTTTTAACATTCAACCAATCCTTTGTCCATGCCAGTACCTTGCTCCGAACACCATCTTAGTTAGTAGCCTCCTGTGTGAAACCTTGTTAAAGGCTGTCTGGAAATCAAAATAGATCACATTTACTGACTCACCTTTGTCTAACTTGCTCATTATCTCCTCAAAGAATTCCAATAGATTCATCAGGTATGACCTTATTTGAAAAAGCCATGTTGACTCAGTTCTATTTTACCACGCACTTTCAAGTACTGTGCAACCTCATCCTTAATAATTATTCCAAAATCTTACCAATGACCAAAGTCAGGCTAATGGGTCTATAAGTTCCTGTCTTCTGCTTCTTTCCCTTCTTAAACAGGGGTGTTACATGAGCTTTTTTCCAGTCTCCTGGGACCCTACCTGACTGCAATGATTCCTGAAAGATCACCACCAATAACTCCACAATCTCCTCAGCTATATCCTCAGAACTATAGGGTGTAGTCTATCTGGTCCAAATGATTTAGCCACCAACACCTTCTCCTTAACGATGGCCACTACACTCACCTCTGCCCCCAACTTTCTTGAAGCTCTGGTATGCTACTTGTGTCTTCCATCATGAAGACTGATGCAAAATTTCTATTCAATTCCTCCGATTTTTCTTTGTTTCCTCATTACTACTTCCCTGCTTCACTTTCCAGCTGTCTAATGTCCAGTGTTGCCTCTCTTTTACCTTTTATACGTCTAAAAAAGTTTTTATAATCTTCTTTTATATTATTAGCTAGCCTTCTCTTTTCTCCCCTCTTATTGTACCTTTGGTTGTCTTCTGCTGGTTATTAAAGATTTCCCAAAGCTCTGGGAAATCACTATTCATCACCAAATTGTACGCTTTACCTTTTGGTTTTATGCTGTCTGTGACTTGCCTCATCAGCCATGGTTGCTTCGACATCTGGTTGGCATGCTGCTTTTTCCTTTGAATCAATTTCTACTGTGCCTCCTAAATTACTGAGTGATTGAGTTCATATAGCACAGAAATACCCTTCAGCCCATCGTGCCTGCTCCAAGCTACATCCATTTATCCTACTCTCCATTACTTGGTCCATTACCTTAAATGGGAGAAAGAGGGCATAATAAAAAATAGAAAATGGATTCCCTGAATTCAATATTCAGTCCAGATGGCTGTAAACTGCCAAAGTGAATAATGAGGCATAGTTCCTCCAGCTTGTGTTGGGTTCTGCTGTAGCACTGAGCAGGTCCAGGACATAAATGTTTGCATGAGAACAGTGAATATCCAGTATCTGCAGTATCCTGCTTTCATTTTAATGTGTGGGGGACCTGAGTACAAATCCCAGCATGGGAGTTGGTGAAATTTAAATTCAGTTCATAAATCTGGAATTGAAAGCCAATCTATTATGATGACCAAGAAACTACCATCAATTGTTTGATTAACCCATTTGGTTCACAAATGTCCTTTTGTCAGTGTAAGCTGTCCATACCTGGCTCTGTTTACACGGGACTCCAGACCCACAACAATATAAATATATATTTGGTTTTTAAATCGTTTTTGTGGGATCTGGGTATCACTATCCGGCCAGCATTTATTGCCTGTTTCTAGTTGTCTTTCAGAAGGTGGTGGTGAGCTGCCTTCTTGGACCACTGCCATTCTACTGTTATGGGTTGATCCACAATGCTATCAAGGTGGGAATTCCAGGATTTTGTACCAGCGACAGTGAAAGAATGGTGATGTATTTCAAAGTCAGGATAGTGAGTGGCTAGATAGCGTCTGAGGATCTTTGGTGAATTTCTGCAGTGCATCTTATAGATAGTACACATTGCTGCTACTGAGTGTTGGTGATGGAGGGTGTGAATGCTTGTGGATGTGATGCCAATCAAGTGAGTTGCTTTATCCTGGATGGTTTCAAGCTTCTTGAGTGTTGCTGGAGATGCACCCATCCTGAGAGAAATGGAGACTTTTCCATCACCCGCCTGACTTGTGCTTTGTGGACAGTGGGCAGGCTTTGCAGAGAGAAGAGATGAGTTCCTCGCCGCAATGTTCCGAGCATCTGATCTGCTCTTGTAGCCACTATGTTTATATGGTGATTCCAGTTGATCTTCTGATTAATGATAGCTCCCTGGGTATTGATATTGAGGGATTCAGTGATGGTAACAACATTGAATGTCAAAAGGCAGTGATTAGATTGTCTCTTATTTGACATTGTCATTGCCTGGCATTTGTGTGGCATGAATGTTACTTGCCACTTGTCAGCTCAAGCCTGGGTATTATTCAGATCTTTATGATAGAGTCTTATAGAATCCCTATAGTGTAGGAATAAGCCAACCAGCCCAACAAGACTCCCTGAAGACTATCCCACACAGACTCACACCCCTACCCTATTCTTGTAACCCTAATGTCATTGCTAATCCACCTACACACCCCTGGACACAATGGACAATTTAACATGGCTAACCATCTAACCTGCACATCTTTGGACTATGGGAGGAAACCAGAGCACCCGGAGGAAACTTATGCAGACGGAGGCAGACTGTGCAAACAGTTGCCCGATGCTTGAATTGTTCTCTGTCCCTGGCACTATGAGGCAGCAGTGTTAACCACCAAGCCACTATGTTGTATTTGAATATCTAAGGAGTTGCGAATGGTGTTGAACATTGTGCAGTCATCGGTGAACATCCCATTTCTGACCTTATGAAGAAGGAAAGGTCATTGGTGAAGCAGTTGAAATTGGTTGGGCCTAAGAAACTGCCCTGTGGAACTCCTGCAGAGATGTTCTGGAGCTGAGATGACTGGCCACCAATAACCACAACAATCTCCTATGTGCCAGGTATGCCTCCAGTCAGTGGAGAGATTGCCATGGATGCCCATTGGTTTCAGTTTTGTTGGAGTTCCTTGATGCCAAACATGGTCATATGCAGCTTGATGTCAAAGGCTGTCACTCTTACCTCACCTCTGGAATTCATCTCCATGTTTGAACCGAGGCTGTAATGAGGTCAGGAGTTGAGTGGCCCAGGCAGAACCCAAACTGAGCATCACTGAGCTGGTTCTTGCTGAGCAGGTGCTGCTTGATAGCACTGTTGACAACACCATCCATCACGTTACTGATGATTAAGAGTAGACCAATGGGGTGGTAATTGATTGGATTGGATTTGACTATTTTATATGAACAGGACATGCCTGGGTAATTTTGTACATTGTTAGGTAGATGTCAGTGTTGTAACTGCACTGGAAGAACTTTACTAGGGGAGCAGCAAGTTCTGGAGCACAAGTCTTTAGTACTATTGCTGAAATGTTTTCAAAAACTGTAGCCTTTGCAGTATCCAGTGCCTCCAATCAGTTCTTGACAACACATGGAGTGAATAAATGGACTGGTATCTGTAATGCTAGGATCAGTTGAGGAGGCTAAGTTGAATCATTCACTCAGCACTACTGGCTAAAAGATTGCTGCAAAAGCTTCAGCTTTGTCTTTTGCACTGATGTGCTGGGCTCTTCCATCATTGAGGATGGGGACATTTGTGGAGCCTCCTCATCCAGTGAGTTGTTTAATTGTCCTCCATCATTCATGACTGGATGTGGCAGGACTGCAGAGCTTATATCTGATTCGCTGGTTAAGGGATCACTTGCTCCTCACACTGTTTGGCATACAAATGATCCTGTTTTGTAGCTTCACCAGGTTTAGAGCTTATTTTCAGCTATGTCTGTGCTGCTGCTGGCATGTCTTCCTGCATTCTCCATTCAACCAGGGTTGATCCACTGGCTTGTTGGTAGAATTAGAATTAGCTTTATTGTCACACGTACTCAAATAAACACAACGAAAAGTGTATAAGTCATCACTTACAGTGCCATCTTAGGTACAAGGTCCCTAGGTCCAGAGTCTTCAGTTACATGTCTTAGAAAAGTAAAGAAGTAAGAAGTCCAGTTTGCAGGTTTTAGGAATAACTTATAAAATGGAGAAAACAAAATTCAGTACAATGCGCTACCAACCCAGTCCATGCTGGCACTTAGTCCTCCGTCTGCTCGAGGCCTTGACTCTAGACCACACCAGGCTCTACTGCACGTTTCATGAGGTTGGGATCACCTTGAGACCGGAAGTCCACACTGAGATTTTGCCAGGTTGAGAGACCTTCATGATGGGCCACTGGGAGACTGTCACGCTGTGCTAGGATCCACCCCAGGTCAATAGAACTGCCACACCCAGCCACTACTCCAGGTTGAGAGATTTAAGACAGGATTCTTGGCAGTGTGGAGGAACAGAGGGATCCAGTTGTGCAAGTACATAGATCCCTCAAAGTTGCCACCCAAGAGGATAGGGTTGTTAAGAAAGCATATGGTGTTTTGGCTTTCATTAACAAGGGAATCGAGTTTAAGAGCCGCGAGGCTTTGCTACAGCTCTACAAGTCCCTGGTGAGACCACACTTGGAATCTTGTGTCCAGTTCTGGTTGCCCTACTATAGGAAAGATGCAGAGGTTTTGCAGAGGGTGCAAAGAAGGTTTACCAGGATGCTGCCTGGACTGGAGGGCTTGCCTTATGAAGAAAGGTTGAATAAGCTTGGACTTTTCTCTCTTGAGAGAAGGAGGAAGAGAGGAGACCAGATTGAGGTACACAAGATAATGAGAGAAATAGATAGAGTCAATAGTCAGAGACTTTTCCCCAGGGTAGGATTAACTGGTACGAGGGGTCATAGTTTTAAGATAATAGGAGAAAGGCATAGAGGAGATGTCAGAGGTAGGTTCTTTACGCAGAGAGTTGTAAATGCATGGCATGTACTGCCAGCTGTGGTGGTGGAAGCAGAGTCATTGGGGCCATTTAAGCGACTGCTGGACATGCACATAGATAGCAGTGAGTTAAGGGGTGAGTAGGTTAAGTTACTATATTTTACATTAGGATTATACCTTGGCACAACATCGTGGGCCTAAGGGCCTGTTCTGTGCTCTACATTTCTATGTTCTATGAGAAGTTGCCATTTTGTATGGAGGCCGGGAGTTCCAAAGCTGTGAGGTTAATGTTTGAGTTGGGAATATGTTGGACCATGAGGTTGAAGATTGTACTGGAGTGCAGTTCTGCTGCTGTTGATGACTCACTGTGCCTCATGGATGCCCAGTCTTGAGTTGCTAGATCTGTTCAAAATTTGTCCCATTTAACAAGTGAAAATGCCACACAGCATGATGGAAGTTATTCTCAATGGTAAGCCAGTACTTCATCTCCACAATGGCTATGCAGTAGTCGCTCTTACCGATGCTGTCATGGACAGAAGCATCTGCATCTGGCAGTTTGATAAGAATGAGGTCAAGTATGTTTTTTTCTCTTGTTGATTCCCCTCACCACCTGTTGTAGACCCAGTCTAGCAGCTATGTCATTTAGGACCGACCAACTTGATCAGCAGCACCGCTGCTGAACTACTCTGGGTGGTGGACATTGAAATCCCCCACCCAGAGTACATTCTGCGCCCTTGCCATCCTCAGTGCTGCCTTCAAATGTTGTTGAACCTGAAGGGTTACTGATTCATCAGCCGAGGAAGGACAGTATGTAGTAACCAACAGGAGGTTTCCTTGCCCATAGGTTGCCTCTGAAGTGGTCGAGCAAGCCAATCAGTTCAAGGGCAATTAGGAATACCCAACAAATTCTGACCTTGACACCATTCTATGAAAGGTTATAAAAAAGCTGCACCTTTGCCCCAATAATAGTACCCAAATATATTTGTAAGGTGCAATGTCATAGTGATGTTAGATCGCAGGGAACTGAAGACTGTGTCTGTATGGTTCCCGAGGTTATCCTTGCTTACTCTTAGCACGCCTTATACACGGTTATATGTTAATGAAGCCTGATAATGTTCACTCATGTTACTGTAGAACTATTCTCATTGCAAAGGATTGCCACTAGCAATAGCCAGGCACTGCTTTTCCTCCTGCCACCCAAGTGGATAGGGTTGTTAAGAAAGCATATGGTGTCTTGGCTTTCATTAACAGGGGAATCGAGTTTAAGAGCCGCGAGGTTTTGCTACAGCTCTACAAGTCCCTGGTGAGACCACACTTGGAATATTGTGTCCAGTTCTGGTCACCCTACTATAGGAAAGATACAGAGGTTTTGGAGAGGGTGCAAAGAAGGTTTACCAGGATGCTGCCTGGACTGGAGGGCTTGCCTTATGAAGAAAGATTGAATAAGCTTGGACTTTTCTCTCTAGAGAGAAGGAGGAAGAGAGGAGACCTGATCGAGGTATACAAGATAATGAGAGGAATAGATAGAGTCAATAGCCAGAGACTTTTCCCCAGGGTAGGATTAACTGGTACGAGGGGTCATAGTTTTAAGATAATAGGAGAAAGGTATAGACTCTGACAAGGTAGAGTACCATTTCACCCTTCCAGGTGAAGTCCATGGAGAATTCCTGGAATAAGTGGTTCTGGAGTATTGTTAAAATCTTGACAAATTATCTCCAAAGATTAATGATAATTTCAGAGGTCATTTTCACTGTTCCACCTGCAAGAGATCATGACATTGTGACTATCCCTTTAAGTGATGCTTTAAATTAGGACCATGTTTACTTCTGAATATTTGAACACTATCAGGAGAGGGTGTGGTTGAATCACTCTTCACCAACATACTCTGCAGTTTCTTTCATGAGCGTTTAACTGAAGTATGTTTATGGAACCAATAATAAATTGTTCAGTACCATTACCTCAGGCACCTTGAACAGGCATTTTAAATTGCAGTTGACTGCTTCAAATGGCAATTGCCATTGCTAGCTTTAAGACCTTCATTAAATGATATCTTGTGCTAAAAGTGCCTAAAACATCATTTCAGCTCAAAGACCTTGTCTTAACTATCTCAAACATATTTTAGTGACTAAATATTTCCTCAAAAATGACTCTCAAAAGCTGTTATTTTATGCCAAAAGCATATCATTCTATGGTTTGACAATTAGGTCATAAGGTTCTTCCGTAAAAGAAAAATGCTCATCTAATGGTGACATGCAACCACCACCTTTTGTCTAAGAGCCCGTCTGATTCACTAATGTCCTTTAAGGAAGGAAACTTGCAATCCTTACCTGTATGTGACTCCAGACGCAGAGCAATGCCGTTAACTCCTAACTGCTGACTGGGCAATAAATGCCGTTAACTCCTAACTGCTGACTGGTGACACCCACATCTCATAAATGAATAAAAAAAGAGAAGATTTGACTGGACAGTGGGTGGAGCAAGTATGCTTTCTTTAAAATGGTCCCAGTGAGGGAGCTGGGCCATTTTAATGGATGACATAATTTTAATTTGAATATCGATGCACAGTCCTAAATTGGCGAGTGGTGTGCATGAACAAGAAATCAGAATCAAATGAGTATTTTAATAGGGATTAGGGCAGCAAGGAAGTCATAATGGCTAGACATGGATGAACCATGAACAGGGCTGTAAGATTTTCTATGGTTGGGTGGGTCATTCATTTTCTTTATAGGCCTATAAAAATCAGTGGAATGTATTCCAGCAATAAATATTTGAGCAGTTTGCTCCAGTTCATTTAAGGCCAGCTGGTCTGATTGCTCTTATTCAGTGTGCCCTTGGGAGCCATCCCTTCATGCTAGCAGAACCTTACACTCTCAACATTTTTACATCAAATAAAAACATGTCCAGTGACCCTGAAAAACAGGGCATTCCAGTCAAAATCAGTTGACTGCTTCTGAGGTGCAAGCCATAGACCTTTGATAAGACACTAAGCTCTCATTATGATGGTAAGATGGTACGCTGCAGGTGGTATGTGGCAGGTGGGTACATGTGGCAATTCAGGTATCACAGAACGGCAGAAACACCGAATGTTACAGCACAGCAGGAGGCTACTTGGCCTGAAATGTCTGCACCAGATCTCAAACTGAACTTTGCATCGAGTGCCATTTCCCAAGCTCCCATTAGGGCTGCACATTCTTTCTTTCTGGTTAATGCAATCTTGAAAAACTTGATTGAACCCGTATCCACTAAACTCTGCTGCAGTATACTTCAGATCTTCACCACTTGCTGTGTGAAGAAGTTTCTCCTCATGTCGCCATTAATTTTGTCAATTGCCTGAAGTCTGTGGCCTCTCATTCCCACTTATTCCAAAGTGGAAATACTTACTTAATATCTACTTTGTCCAGACTCCTCATAATTTTGAATACCTTTATCAATCTAACCTCTTTTCCAAAAAAAAATCATTCCAATCTTCTCCAAACTTGTATTTCATCATCTCTGCAGCTATCCTTGTGAATCCTTTCTGCACTCTTGCTAACACTTCATATCTTTCCTAAAGTGTGACACACAGCACTGCCAGTGTTATCGCTGTTGAAGCTGAACCTGCAGTTTATGCAAATTCAAAATAACCACCTCAATCTTATAGTCTGGCCCCTTACTAACAAAGCCTACAATGCTGAATATCTTGTTAACTACTTCCTCAACCTGACTTGCTCATATTGCTTCATATGTTTCAATTGCTCATATACACCCAGGTCTCTCTACTTTTGTGTAAAAAATGAGGTCTGCAGATGCTGGAGATCACAGCTGCAAATGTGTTGCTGGTCAAAGCACAGCAGGCCAGGCAGCATCTCAGGAATAGAGAATTCGACGTTTCGAGCATAAGCCCTTTCCTGATTTCCTGATGAAGGGCTTATGCTCGAAACGTCGAATTCTCTATTCCTGAGATGCTGCCTGGCCTGCTGTGCTTTGACCAGCAACACATTTGCAGCTCTCTACTTTTGTTCCCATTTTAGAATAATTGCCCATTATGTTGCGCTGTCTCTGTTTGTTTTTCTCAAAGTGAATGACCCGACTCTTCTCTCTAATAACCTTTGTGATTTCTGGGCTACTGAAGTAGTCCAAATGCATTGAGATCTGAACCCATTTCTGTTATCTATGTTAATGGTTTCACTATGGAATTGAAGAAAAGGATATCATGGAAAAGATGTTTTGTTTGCGAATATGGTATGGTATATGGTATGACAGGGCGGACCAACATCGAGGGTCGAAGGGCCTGTACTGTGCTGTAATGTTCTATGATCTATGTTCTATGGTCAGGAATAAGAGGCTTGTGTCAATCCATCTATTTGAAGATTTTGGCTGGGAAATTTGATTGTGTCCAGGCACTTTGGACATGCTGCACTAATTGCTCATGTTTGAATGGGAAAGTCAGAGGAGTCCAAGATTTTGGACTATATGCCCTCTTCATTATCATGTGGATGGTGCATGGTGGGAAGATGACAGTGATCAAAGAGGTTGGAGTTGGGAGTGGGTTCAAAAATTTGGGGACCAAAATCAGTGGTCCATGTATAAGTCCATGGCTTTAATTTGATGTTTAGCGTTGGATCCATGAAAAACAATCAACTTTGCTGGTGGCAGATTTTAGCACAAACCAAAGTTTCAAAAACTGAAAGGTGCACCGGGCCCCCCACAATGAGCTGAGCTCTTGGTGTAAGAGCTGCCTCAGGTATGACTAAAGGCTGATTCTTATTTGACTCTGTCCAAAAAGAGGAGAATCTGATACACTTCAATAAGATCACCTCTTAATCTTCTAAATTCCACAGCCCATACTAAAATGGTGCACACATGACATGCATGTCATTGTGGACACAAAACAACACAATGAATACAACATGAGCTTTTGAGCAAAATCTCAATTTACCTGAGAGCTGCTAGGATTCTTTCATTAAAGGCAAGCCCTGCAGATGCTGGTGAACAGAAATAAAATCAGAGTGCTGGAGAAACCCAGAAGATCCGGCAACCTCTGTCGAGAGAGAAACAGAGATAACATTCCAAGTTCAAAACATCTCTTCTTTGAGTTTCACCAGCACTTTACACATTTATTGCTATTTTCATTGATATAGAGCAACATGCGAACTGTTTTGATTCCCTTATTTAAGAGAAGACAATACTTTATTGATGGTAGTTCATGTGGACGATCCCCATTGAGGATTGTCTTATGAGCAAAGGTTAAGTGGATTGAGAGTTTGTTCATTGAAATTTAGGAGAATGAAAGGAGACTTTATTGAAACAAATAAGATTCTTAGGGAGCTTGACAAGTTGACTAGTAATCACTTCTCATGTGGGAGTTTTGGACCAGAGGGAAATCCTCAGAACCAAGATTTATAGAGTCACAGAGTCTAACAGCATGGAAACAGGTCCTTTGGCCCAACTTGTCCATGCCGAGCAGGATTTCGAAGTTGAACCAGACCATTTGTCTGCATTTGTCCCATATCCCTCTAAATGTCTCCTTTCCATGTATCTGTCTGAGTGGCCATTTAAATGTTGGAATTGTACTCACCTCTACCACATCCTCTGGCAGCTCGTTCCATATACGCACGACCCTCTGTATATAAAAGTTGCCTCTCTGTTCCTTTTTAATCTTCTCCCCTCCCAGCTTAAACCTTCTAGTTTTGGACTCCTACTGTGGTGAAACGACATTGGCTATTAACCTTATCTAAGCCCCTCATGATTTTATAAACCTCTATACAGTCACCCCTCAGCCTCCTACGCTCCAGGGAAAAAGTCCCAGCCTGTCCAGCCTCTCCTTATAACTCAAAATGTCCAGTCTTGATAACATTGTTGTACATCTACTGGCCCAGTTGGTCAAGGTATCTTTGTATTCTTCTTCACTGTCCACTATACACCAATTTTGGTGTCATCTGCAAACTTACTAGCCATGCCTCCTTTAATCCCATTCAAATCGTTTATATAAATTATGAACATCAGCGGATCTGGCACTGATCCTTGCCACATACCGCTGATCACAGGTTCCTGTCTGAACAACCCTCCAGCACCATTCCTTGTCCTTTACCTTCATGCCAAGTTTGTATCCAATCAGTTAGCTGTCCCTCGATCCTATGTGATCTGACGTTACTGATCAGTTTACCATATGGGTCCTTGTTGAACTTCCTGAAGACCATGTGAACAACGTCTACCTCTCTGCTTTTATCTGTCTTCTTGTTTACCTCATCAAATAACTTGCCCATTTAGACATAGGTAAGGAGATTTTCTTTTTCTCTCAAAGAATGCTAAATCTGAGAACTTCTTTATTACAGAGAAATGTTGTGGAAGGTTATTAAGCACATTCGTTTCTTTCTTTAGTATTCTCTCTTTTAGCAGTTCAGAGAAGCAAGGGGGGAGCCTTGAGTCCCGGAGCAGTGTGAGGGGATATCTTGAGTCAAGGAGCAGTGTGAGGGGATACCCTGAGTCAAGGAGCAGGGTGAGGGGATACCCAAAGTCCAAGAGCAGTGTGAGGGGTTATCCTGAGTCCTGGAGCAGTGTGAGGGGAACAGTGAGTCCTGGAGCAATGTGTGAGGGGTTACCCTGAGTCCCAGAGCGGTGTGAGGGGAACCGTGAGTCCCGGAGCAATGTGCGGGCGGATACCCTGAGTCTTGGAGCAGTGTGAGGGGATACGCTGAGTCTCGGAGCAGTGTGAGGGGATATGCTGAGTCCCGGAGCAGTGTGAGGGGATACCCTGAGTCAAGGTGCAGTGTGAGGGGAAACCCTGAGTTCCAGAGCAATGTGTGGGAACCCTTGTCCCGGAGCAATGTGGGGGGAAGCCCTGAGTCCCGGAGCAGTGTGAGGGGATACTCAGAGTCCCAGAGCAGTGTGAGGGGTTATCCTTAGCCCCGGAGCAATATGTGGGAACCCTTGTCCTGAAGCAGGGTGAGGGGATACCCTGAGTCCCGGAGCAGTGTGAGGGGATACCCTGATCCCGGAACAGTGTGAGGGGTTACCCTGAGTCAAGGAGCAGTGTGAGGGGAACCGTGAGTACTGATCCAGTGTGAGGGGATGCCCTGAGTCAATACACAATAGGCAATAGATGCAGGAGTAGGCCATTCTGTCCTTCTAGCCAGCGCCACCATTCATTATGATCATGGCTGATCATCCTCCATCAGTATCCTGTTCCTACCCACTCTACCCTGAACCACCTGTTTCTTCTCCCAGATCCCTGACTATCCTCCAGTTACCCAATTACACACTCTATCCAACTACTCCCTAGACCACCTGACTATCCATTCAACCCCTCAGCAGTTACTCCCTCTGACCACTTCATCACCTTCTTGACACAACATGACTACCCCATAACCTGACTATCCTCCCAACCTGGGAATCTCTCACACAAGAGCAGAAATTGCTGGAGAAACTCCACAGGTCTGGTAGCATCTGTGGAGAGAAATGAGAGTTAACATTTTGGGTCAAGTAATCCTTCTTCAGATTACCTGTCATCCTGGCTACACATGTAAAATATCTATTCCATATTCACTCACCCACCTTACCCACCAACCTCATCCAACTATCTACTTGCCCACCTACACCTCCCTATTGAATTCCCCAACTACACTTCCCCTTTCCACTTACTGACCTTCATCTCCCCTATCCACTACCCACCTACATCTCCCTACAGAGTTCCCTAACCACAACTCCCCTTTCCACTTACCCACCTATATCTCCCTGGTCCATTATCCACCTACTCCTCCCTATCGAATTCCCCACCTACATCTCCCCTTTCCACCCACCAACCTACATCTCCCCTTTCACTTCCCTTATCCACTTATGCAGAATTGAAAAAGTGTGGCACTGGAAAAGGTACAACAGGTTAGGCAGCTTTCAAGGAGGAAGAGAGTCGATTTCTTCAGGACCGAAACGTTGACTCTCTTGCTCCATGGATGCTGCCTGACCTGCTATGCCTTTTTCAGGGCCACATTGTTTGAACTCTGATTTCTTCAGCAACTGCGGTCCTCACTGTCTCCTATTATCCACTTAACCATTCACTCACTCACCCCTGTTACTTAACCCTTCAAAAACATTCACATAAGACATTTCAACTTGTGATACATCAGCTATTAGTTTTAATAAAAGGGGTTCCAGTGGAATTCTCTGAGAACCAAGGTCAGGAAGTGTTTAGGCCACAGCAGTAATCTGATCAGCATTGCCTTTGCTTTGAAGATCTGAGTCATATTCAGTGCAAGTTCCAGCTCAGATCAAGTGGCCATGGAAGGAGGGTCACTTCAACCCTATCCACATTTTTTCCATTTCAGTAACACACCTTCTCTCATGATACAGAGTATAAACAGTACTGAAGCAGACCACTTGGCCCAACCAATCTATGATACTCACCTCCAATTTACTCTTAAGAAATAATAGAGGGAGAAAAATAAATTTTCACAGCCACAGGAAGCTTAACATGAATAAATTGTAGGATGCCTAATGTTCACTTATGACTTGCTTATCATAAAAGAGAATGTGTGCTTATTTCATGCTCAATTACACCTGCAGGTGCTAATGATACAGGAAAGTATACAATTACGATGTATATTGTTCTTTGTATCCATTCCTATTATGTCAACTTCAATGTTCAAGTGGCAGCATAAAGGCTAACAATAAAATTATTGCATTGCTGAGATTACCCTGCCGTAAGAAAACCATTGAATGGATAAGAACACTTCATTAAAAAATGTTGTGTTACAGCAATTGCTAAGAAATCCTCTGAATGATCATCTGATCTTCAAATCCATGCTATCTACTTCCAAAAGCTTTCCTCCAAAATGATTATGTCCTGATATGTTAGAATGCCCGAATAGTGCAAGGCATGGCAAATTACATCAATGTGAATATGTGCTCTAGAGTAAATTGGACAGCTGTCCTGATGGGATGTGGAAATCACTAGCTGAACCAGCTTTTATTAGTGGGCAGCACAGCCCCAGAGACTTGTGTTCAATTCCCGCCCCAGGCGACCCTCTGTGTGGAGTTTGCACATTCTCCCTGTGTCTGCGTGGGTTTCCTCCGGTTTCCTCCCACAATCCAAAAATATGCAGGTTAGGTGAATTGGACATGTTAAATTGCCGTCGTGTTGGTGTAGGGGAATAGGTCTGGGTGGATGGTGGGTCGGTGTGGACTTGTTCAGCCAAAGTGTCTGTTTCCACACTGTAAGTAATCTAATCTTATTATCTATGCCTAATTTCCCTGGAGAAGGTGATGGTAAGCTGTTTTTCTAAACCTCTACAGTCCATTGTCTTGACCCATAAATGCCCACAAGGCTATTAAGGAGGGAATTTGAGAACTTCCACCAATGACAGGAAGGGAATAGTAAAATATTTCCCAGTCTGGCTCGTGTGCACTTGGAAATAAATCTGTAGGTGGAGATGTATTCATATATCTGCTGTCCTTCTCCTTCTAGATGCTAGTGGTTCTATTTTTTGAAGGTGCTGTCCAAGGAACCTTGGAGAATTTCCAAAATGCGGCATGTGGATGGTACACACTAATGATCCTGTGCGTCCTGGTGGAGCAAGTGAATGTTTGTGGATTCTGATGTAAATTATATGTGCTGCTTTGTCCAGGATGATGTCAAGTTTCTTGACTGTTGTTGGAGCTGCATTCACTCAAGCAAGTGGGAAGTATGCTCTCATATTCATGACGTATGAAAGAAAGATTTACCAGTATTTTGCCAGGGTCAGAGGATTTTATTGATAGGGAGAGTCTGAATAGGCTGGGGCTATTTTTCCTGGAGTGTCAGAGGCTGAGGGGTGACCTTGTAGAGGTTTATAAAATCATGAGGGGCATGGATAGGATGAATAGACAAAGATCTTTTCCCTGGGGTGGGGAAGTCCAGAATTAGAGGTCACAGGTTTAGGGTGAGAGAGGAAAGGACCTAAGGGGCAATATGTTTTCATGTAGAGGATAGTGCATGTATGGAATGAGCTGCCAGAGGAAGTGGTTAAGGCTGGTAGAATTACAACATTTAAAAGGCATCTGGACAGGTATATGAATAGAAAGGGTATAGAGGGATATGGGTCAAATGCTGGCCAATGGGACTAGATTAATATAGGATCTCTGGTTGGCATAAATGAGTTGGACTGAAGGGTCTGTTTCTATGCTAGACGTCCCTATTACTCTATGACTCTGTCACTGTAAATGATGGGTTAGGTTTTGGAAGTCAGGAGAAGAGATATTTACCACAGCATTCTTAGTCTCTTACCTGTTCTTGTACCGACAGTATCTATATGGCTGGCCCATTCCATTATTAAACCCCACTCTCCTCTCTGGATGTTGATAGCCGGGAATTCAGTTATTCAGTGCCATTGGATATCTCGGGGTGGTGGTTATATTCTGTCTTGCTGGAAATGATAATTGACTGATGTGAATGCTACTTGTCACTTTTCACCTAAACTTGTCCAGGTCTTTTTGCATTTGGACATGGACTATTTCAGTATGTGAGGAATTACAAATGGTCTAAACATTGTACAATCATCATTGTACTTCTCCACGTCTAGTCCTTATGAAGTTGGCTATTAATGTGGTCAATTATCTGGGAACTGGTTCCAGCAAGTCTGGAAGAGACATTATGTTCAAGCAGATGGTAGATGTTGCATGGTAATTGAAGCCCTGGGAAAGGACAATCAATCTATCAGGGTGGAACCAGAATTGAAGTCTTATTTTGTACTATACTTTCTGAGATGTGGTCTTTGGCTACTGCTGAGACACCATGAAAATTTGAAAAGCTCCAGGCCTAACCTGCTACATGAGCTTCCAGAAGACCAAAGAATAGAAGGCTGAGTTGTAAGTATTGTTGCCTTTGCCTGGATGAACTGAGAAGTTGACCCTGATCAATGATTCAGAAAAGCTATCAAGGAGACCACATCTATGTCAGTGAAACAACACATCATGAAAAGCATTTAAGTAATCAGGTCAGTTTTGTTGTCATGATCTTAATTTATTACTTAACAGTGTTTGTTTGTTTGTCTTTTGTGTAAATGAGGGCACAGAAGAAATGTTTCAGGTTTAATGCGTAGACATTAATCAGCCTATGCTTTTGTTTAAAATTTCCTCTGCTAAAGTTATTGTGAGTTTAATAAATAGTTAAGTCTTTTGTTTGAGATACATAACTGGAGACTAGAATGAATTATTCACAAATTAGTTATTGGAAAGTCTGGTTCGGAACTATTGGAATACCTATTATGGGGCTTTGATGGTTTAGTTTTACTGTGTTGTGAATCCAGAGGTAGAAAGGCTGATTTAGTTCAGTTGTCCATTTTCACGTCATGACACAATATTCACTGGAGTTTAGAAGAATGAGTGGGGAATCTCATAGAAACTTATAAAATTCAAACAGAACTGGAGATGGTAAATGCAGGAAGGATGTTCCTGATGGCTAGGCGTGCAGAACAAATGGTTACAGCTAAAGATATGGAGTAGGCCGTATAGGGCTAAGATGACAAAACAGTGAGCTTGTGGAATTGTCCGTTACAGGAAGTGGTTGAGGCCAAAACATTGAAACTTTTTCAAGAAGGAGATAAATATAGTTCTTAGGGCTAAAGAAATCAAAGGGTATAGAATGAAACCAGGAATGGGGCACTGATTTGGATGACCAAACATGATCATATTGAATTGTGGAACAGGCTTGAAGGGCCAAATGACCTACTCTTGTGCCTATTTCCTGTACTTATTTACTCTAATGTAACAACTACACTCATTTGCCTTTGTGCTATGTATAACTCCAACCAGCACAGACTTCGCCCCTGTATTCTCAGTGACTGTAGACTTGCTAGGGTTCCTTAATGCCACACCCAGTCAAATCTGGCCTTGGTGTCACAGTGAGCCATGCACATCTCATATCTGAATTTAACTCTTTCCCCCTGTTTGAACCAGTTGTGTAATTAGATCAGGATCTGACCTGCCCTGGCAGAACACAAACTATGTAACAGTGAGCAATTTATTGTTAGGTAAATGCTGTTTGATGGCACTGTTGATGATCTCTTCTCTCACATTATTGATAATCCACAATAAATTGATGGGGCAGTAATTGGCCAGGTTGAATTTTTTCTTTTGTTTGTGTACATATTTTCTGCAGTGAATGGCAGTGTTGCACACAATCTGAAATGGTAGCAACCATGAGGGTTGTTGCACCAAGATGTAGACAATATCCAGGCTTGGGTTGACAAGTAACAAATAATATTCATGCTACACAAATGCCAAGCAATGACCATCTCCAATAAAAGACAATCTAACCATCATCCATCCACCACTATCAACATCCTTGCAGGTTACCATTGACCAGAAACTCAACTGGAATCACACATAGAAACATTGGCTACAGAGTAGGTCAAAGGCTAGAAATACTGCAGCTAGTAAATTACCTTTTGACTGTCCAAAGCGTGCCCACCATGTGCAAGACATAAGTCAGGAGTGTGATAGAATACTCCCCACTTTCCTGAATGGGTGCAGCTCCAACAAACCTCAAGAAGCTTGACACCATTAAGGACAAAGCAGCCCACTTGATTGTCATCACCTCCATGATCATCCACTCCCTCCATCATCAGTAGCAGAAATGCGTACCATCTATAAAAATGAAAAATTCACCAAAGATCATAAGATAGCACCTTCCAATCCCATGACCATTTCCATCTAGAATGACAATGGCAGCATATTTAAGGGATCATTATCATCTGCAAGTTCACCAAGCCACTTATCATCCTGACTTGGAAATATGTTGCTGTTCCTTCACTATTGTCAGGTGAAAATCTTGAAGTGCTCTCCCTCACAACATTGTAGATCAACACTTGAACAGCACTTAGACTGCAATAGTTCAAGGAGGTAGCATTCCACTACTTTGTCAAAGGCAATTAGGGACAGGTAATAAATGCTAGCCAGTCAGTAACCCCAATATCCCACAAGTGAATGAATAAAGAAAAAATTCTTTGCAGTATCCAGTGCGTCAGCTATTTCTTGATTTCTCATGATGAGAATTGAACTGACTGGAAACTGGTATCTCTGATTCAGGCACCATCACAAAAGCTTCACAAAAGACCTACTCAGTATCTCTGGTTGAAAATTTTTGCAAATGCTTCAGTCTTTTGCATTGAAGTACTTGTTTCTCCACCATTGAGAATGGGAATATTTGTTGGTTGTCCATCTCCTGTGAGCTGTTTAATCAACCACCACCATTCCCATTGTATATGACAACACTACAGAATTAGATCAGATTGGTTGTGGAACTGCTTCACTCTGACAGTCAGTTGCCGCTTTTGGTGTTTGGTATGCCCATAGTCCTCTTCTGTAGCTTCATCAGGTTTGCACCTCATTTTTGGATATGCCTTGCTGAAAATGATCACTATCTGCGTGAAATTGGACACTTGGCAATAAGCACAGGTATTTCTGCTGTAAATGTTACAGTTTCTCTGTTACCTCTTTGGTTGAGCAAATGTAATTCATTTGTCAACTCTGCCTGGAT
Source organism: Hemiscyllium ocellatum (assembly GCF_020745735.1). NCBI lineage: Eukaryota > Metazoa > Chordata > Chondrichthyes > Orectolobiformes > Hemiscylliidae > Hemiscyllium > Hemiscyllium ocellatum. The sequence goes on along the minus strand of NC_083401.1, from coordinate 65,568,512 downwards.
ACTCCATTGCTCCAAATAGCCAGGATTGCTTCCAATTTTGTAAATCACCTACATTCTGCTGTCATCAGGAATTCTGCTATAGTTCCAGTCATGAGCTCAATGATTGTCTTTTACAACTCATGAACAAATTGACACTGGTGTAGTTTAATGAAAATAAAATCTCAAGCCCAGTCCTGTCTCCTGCTCGATGGCTGTCAAAATGGTGTTAAACTTGAATGAAAATGTAAAGATCAATTATTTAGAAATATAGTCAGAGTTCTAATATTTGAACCACAAAGCTCCAGTAAAAATTCCAAAGTAATGAAAATGAACTAGAGTTTGAAATAAAGAAAATCGGTAAATGTTAGAAATGCTCAGGTCTGGCAGCAACTGTGAAGAAAGAAACAGACTCAATATTTCATGTTGATGATCTTTCAGAAAAGTTCTGTTCAAGTGTTAGTCATAATCTTTAGACATTAATGTAATTTCTCTGTCCATAGTTGCGGCAAGTCCTGCCATTTCCTGAATTTTCTGTTTTTGCCCCAAATATCCAGCATCTGCAGTATTTTGTGATGCAATTTGATGGGTTCAGTCACTTAAACTGAACAGTCCTGATGTTCTCTTACATTACTTACTCAATGATACAGGCCATTCATCTCGTGACCTCATTGTAGCCTTTTTTTCAAAAATGAACAAAAGAGCTGAATTCTAAGGGTGAGATGAGAGTGACAGTCTTTGACACCAAGGCTGCACTTAACTAAGGAGCCCGAGCAAACTTGAAGTCAATGGGAACTGGGGAGAAAGTCTCCGCCGGTTGGAGTTATACCTGGTGCATAGGAAGATGCTCCTGGTTGTTGGAGGTCAACCATCTCAGCTCCAGAACATCTCTGTCGGAATTCCTCAGGATAGTGTCCTCTGCCCAACCATCTTAGCTGTTTCATTAATGACCTTCCAGGTCAGAAGTGGGGGATATTTGCCAACGATTGCACAATGTTCAGCAACATTCATGACTTCGCAAATCCATGTTGAAATGCAAAAAAATACCTGAACACATTTGTATTATCTATGGTAATGGTTTCACTATGGAATTGAAGAAAGGAATATTGTAAAAAAAAATGCCTTGTTTGTTGATATGGTCCAGAAAAGGAGGCTTATGTCAATCCATATACTTGAAGATTTTGGCTATGAAATTTGTTAGAGTCCAGGCACTTTGCCTGAGTTGTGCTAATTGCTCATGTTCAAATGTGGAGATCAGAAGAGTCCAGGACTTTGGAACTCTTCTGCATTATCATGTGGATGGTGCATAGCATGATGATGGCACGGTCAAGGTGGGAGTGGCCTCAAACATCTTGGGACCAAAATCAGTGGTACATGAATCGAGCCCATGGCTTTAACTTAACGTTTAGCATTGGATCCATGAAAAATAATCAGCTTTGCTGGTGGCAGACTTTTAGCACAAACCAAAGTTTCAAAAACTGAAAGGTGCATCGGGACCCCCAATGAGCTGAGCTCATGGTGTAAGAGCTGCCTCAGGTATGACTAAAGGCTGATTCTTATTTGACTGTCTCCAAAAAAAAGGTAAAATCTTATACACTTCAATGAGATCACCTCTCAATCTTCTAACTTCCACAGCCCATACCAAAACTGTGCATATCATTGTGGACACAAAATAACACCAAAAAATAAACCACATGGCTGTAAAGGAAAATTTCCATTTTTTTGAGAACTGGCAGGATTTTTTCATAAAGGCAAAGCGCTGTAGATGCTGGAGATGAGAGGTAAAAGCAGCATGCTGGAGAAACCCAGGAGATCTGGCAACATCTGTGGAGAGAGAAACAGAGTTTACATTCCAAGTTCAATATGACTCTTCTTTGGGATTCTCCAGTACTTTATGTTTTTATTGCTTCTTTCACTAACGTGGAGTGGCAGAGCAGGCTTGAGAGGTGGAACAGTCTACTCGTCTTCCTATCTCTTACAGTCTTATGATCTTCATGTGAAAAATCATACCACCGTCTTTCTGTGGCTGTTACAGGCAACATATGCTGTTATTGTAACACACTCTGTACCTTTTCTCTCAAACATTTGTTTGGATATTTTACAACAACAAACAAATACAAAGAATTTCCTCGTTTTGAGATTGTAAAACAAGACAAGTATTTTAATAGCTGATTTAATGATTTATGATCAATGGTACCCAAATCTGCAGTCATTTTGAACATTGTCAGTCTAGTAATTAACTTGTGTCAGTTTTCTATGCTTTGAATAGTGAAGTCAATAAAGGCAATAGCTGGATATTTCAAGCCTTGTTAATCACTTTAAATTTGTAAACTCTTACAACATAATATAAACGGATATGTATGCAGGAAGACTTGTTGCTTGCATGCATGTCAACCTGCACATGTGCAAATGGCTCACAGGTTCCTGTGTTGGAAACATATTCATTTTTCAGAACTACCCCAATACAGGCTGTCAAGAAGGTTCCACTTATAAAACTGGCTATGATTTCTAATGCGCATCAATCACCATTGGGACTTTTTATGAATAGTAATTGGTCAGAGGCTATAAAATTTGCAGAGACTCTAAAATTGATAAGGTCAATAAAAAGACATTTTGTGAACACTTTATTTTCTCTATATTTACAAGGAACTGTCTACTGTAACAAAAGGAAATGGTTTTAAAATATCTAAGAAGGGGATCTGTTGTTGTTCTCCTCCTCTTTTGTGTAATTTATGCCGTTAAGGATATTGTTGATGACTTTGTAGGTTTTCTCTAATTTATTCCATTTTGTGATGACAAAGGTGTCACCCATGGAGTCGACCCAAGTTTGGGTTGGATAGATGGGAGGGCTGTTTGTTTGAATCACTGCATTACTACTTCTGCTGATATTGGTGATCCCATGGCTGTTCTGCTAATTTGTTTGTAGGTCTTGTTATTGGATATGAAGTGGGTGGTGAGGCACAGGTCTACTGGCTTAAGGATGTTGTCTTTTATGATGAAGTTGGTGCTGTCTGGTGTTTGTGTCCTTGGTTCCTCTAGTAGTGCGGTCAGTGTTTCTTTGGCCAGGTCGATGTTATTTGATGTAAATAGGGCTGTTATGTCAAAGGAGATCATTATTCCGTCCTCTTCTATCCTGGTGTTCAGGAATGCTTGGGTGGAGTGAATGAAGTGGCATGAGTCTTCCACTGGGTATTTCAGTTTTCAGTGGAGTTCATTGGGTAGTCTGTATGTTGGTGTTCCAGGTAGAGAGACTGTGGGTCTGGGGGGGTGGAGCCTCTGGTTTGTATACTTTAGGTAGTCTATAGAAGTGGAGTGTGTTGGATCCATCTGCCTCATTTTTTTCAAAATCTGTCTTGTTTATTTGTTCTAATTTATGAAGTCTTTTCAATTTGGATATCACACGGTTTTCTAGATGTGGAGTCAGGTCTATCACCACTTTCTGGTAAGTGTTGGTATCTGCAAGAAGTGAGTTCACTTTTTCGATGTACTCCATTCTGTTTAGAATGATGGTCATATGCCCTTTATCTGCAGGTAAGATTACAATGTTTTTGTCTGTTTCGAGTCTTTCTATGGCTTGTCTTTCCTGTGTGTTGTGGGTGTTTCCTTCCTTTTTCCTGCTTAGTGTTGGTGCAGCTGTCTGTCTGATGGTCTGCTGGGCTTCTTCAGGGTTGATTCTAATGCTGCTAGGAAGTTCATTTTGTCCACGCCTCTGTAGTTGTAGTTCAATCCTCTTACTCGGACTGTTTTTTCCGTATCTATTAGTGGTCAGTCTGATAGGTTTTTAACCCAAGCCTCTGTGTTGTTCTTTTGTGTGAGCTTGTCCAGACTTTGCTGTAGGGCTAGTTTTTTCATTTTCTGTATTTTCTGTTGTTCGATGCTTATGGCTCATTCTAATGTGCCTGTCCATTCATGGTCTGTTGCATTAGTATGTAAAGTTTTTTGGCGCAAAATTTCCTGATGGTATTGGTGGATTGTTGGTGGTTAGTTGATACTGACTTGACGCTTGTCCTCTTTGAATCAGGCCAATGACTGTTGTCGAGGGCAATAACTGGGCAACACTATCTCCACAGATGCTGCCAAACCTGATGAGTATCTCCAGCACATTCTGTGTTTCTATCAGATTTCTAACATCTGTGGTATCTTGCTTTAAATGGAAGTTTGGCCTTTGTTGCTAGGGGTTGGAGGTTTGAAACAGAGAAGCCGTATTACAATTGTATGGGGTGTTGGGGTGGGGTATGGTGGGTTGTACCTGGAATATTGTGTACAATTCTGGTTCCCCTATTTACAAAAGAACGTGCTGGCTTTGGAGTGTGTTCAGATGAGGTTCACTAGGATGATTCCTAGAATGAAGGGGCCACCTCACCAAGAATGAATAAACAAGTTACGCTTTGATTCATTAGATTTAAGAAGAGTGAATGATGATGCCAATGAAGGATATATGATTCTGAGGGGACTTGACAGAGTAAATGTTGAGAATGTGTTTCTACTTGTGGGGGGTATCTCAAACACAAGGCACAGGAGTTACAGAATAAGGAGATATTCATCTAAAACTGAGGTTCAAAGGAATTTCTTCTCCCAAAGGGTAAGGAATGTTTGGAATTCTCTACTCAGAGGGTTGTGGAGGCTAGAAAACTGGAAGCATTTAGTGTTGGTAGATGGATTTTAAAAAGAAAATCAAGACTTTGAGGAATAGCTAAATTGTCACAAAAGAGGAGTTGAAACCTAGACAGATCAGCCATGATTTTGTTGAATGACTGACTTCAGAGGATAAATGGTTTAGTTCTCTTCCTATTTCTTACGTTCATACGTTTATACTTAAAATCTTTCAACATGCTTGCATAGTGCATCTAAGAACTCTTGCATCTGCATGCTGATCACCTTTTGTCTCCAGTTTTTATACGTCTACCAGCCACACAATCTTCACAAACTAATTTTATTCCTGTTTACTGTTTATCCTGAAGAAGGATTACACCCAAAATGCTGACTTCTCCACCTTCTTGATGCTGCCTGGCTTGCTGTGTTCTTCCAGTCTCCTGCTTGTCTACTCTGCTAAATGTCTGCAGCTAACATGGATTCAATATTTTTTATTATCTAAGGAAATTATAATTAATGCATGTCTTAATTCCTTTTGCAACACCTCTGAAAAACACACAGATATTTTTGAATAACTCACAAATCTTCCTTACTGTACTGCTTCCAGATCAAAGATTGTCACAGGTGCTAAGCCCTCATTCCACACTGGAATGAGCCCAACACCTTTTTTAGTTGGTCAGCCTATGATTGAGTGTTAAGCAATAGGCTGTGACGTGCCCATCATTCCGAACATGCTAACGTTATGGATTGTAATTCTACTAAACAAGCAAGAAATATGCAGGTAGACTTTGTCTTTTGCAGCCATGTCTGGAAAACGTCTGTCTTTTTGATGGCAACAATGAAGAAATGCAGAAAATTGAAATGATTATTGTTTAATGTAGCATTTCCCTCAAATTGTATGTTGTAAAACTATAAATGGAACAAATCTTACGTTCTGGATTTTTTTTTTAAACTTGCAAACCAAGTAGGTCAATTATAATGACAAACATCCTGTCAACTTAACAACTTGCTATTTCTTGGATTAACTTAAAAAAGAGAATTAAAACTGTTTAAGGATTTTTAAGAAAAGGAACTTCAATGGTCACAACTGGAACTAATCCCCAAACTACAAAATACTGAGTCCAAGTTTAATACAAGAGTAAATTTGAGTTACACAATAAAGAATAACATTGATTGATAATCCAGGGAACAGCTCAGCTATGAAGCTTGGTTTAATGAAAGCTATCAAAAACTGAAGAAAGGAATGACTTTTTAAACAATGGATAACTGTCAACTTTCCAAGAAATTTATGATCTGAATTGGAAATGTTTAAACGTGGAGGTCATTGTATGACAAAATACATTTGTAGCTGAAGAAAGCTATAATACATTGGCTGATAAAAAGAAGGAAACATAACACATCACTGGAAAATGGTCATTTTTCACAGGGCTACTAACTTCCAGCTATTCTTTCCTAATCCTTATCTCAAACTTCAGAAAATCATCTCAGTTTATTTCAGTGTTTTTCTTGCAGCAAAGTGACCAGATCACTGAGAGGACATACTCTCAGCTGTATGGAGAAGTTCCCTGTTGCCATGTCATCCATGGCCCAAAGAGGAGCTCACAGTGAAGCATGTGATAATGAATATGACAGCTTACCCATTGATATGCTGAAGATGAACTTCAGGTACCTTGTTAGATGGACAAATGTCATTCATGATGAACTGGTTGTGGTATCGTCCAAAGTTATGCAGCTATGAAGTTTGAACCTCATAGCAGACTATTGTGATTCCATGAAGGATGACAAGGAAAGCAAATGATGTGGAGGTGCTGGTGTTGGACTGGGGTGGGCAAGGTCAGATGTCACATGACATCAGCTTATAGTCCAACAGATTTATTTGAAATTACAAGCTTTCGAAGCACTGCTCCTTTGTCATGTGGAAAGCAAAGAGGAGGAAGAGGATGAGGGCAATATGCCAGGATCAGATCACATTGTCAACTCAGTTTTCATAGATGTCTTTATTAGCTTAATTAGCTGCTATCAATGGACCAATGTCAGAAACACGCACAGTTGTCACTTTTCCTGCCCCCGTCCTGCAATCCCAGAAATGGAAATCAGTCCTCCAAATAACTAATCATTCATTCCACTTTAACCCATTTGACTTCACTGTCACCCAGCAACTGAGAGTGGAAAACACATGAAAATAATGCAGAGTAATATATTTTTCTGATTTTACCAATGAATGGAAACTTGACAACATAACATTTACTTGGTTTTTTTGAAGAAGTAACTTTTGCTACAGATAAAGGGAAGCCAGTGGCATTTAATAAGGTACAATATCAAACATTATTGTGGAAAATAAAAGGTCCTGCTGTTGGGGTAGCAACAATGACATGGATAGAAGATTGGCAGAGAATCAGAATAAATGGGTCTTTTTAAGGCTGTCAAAGTGTCATGAGTGGTGTGCCACTGGTGTCAATGCTGGGGCCTCAACTCTTTACAATTCATATAAGTGAGTTGGATTAAATGAACAAAAGGTACGGTAGGTAAATTTGCTGATGACACAGAGGTACGTAGGAAAGTAAGTTGTGAAAATGACATAAAGAGCCTACAAAGGGATGTAGCTAAGTTTAATGAGTGAGCAAAGATCTGGCAAATTCAGTACAATGTGGAAAAGTGTGTAATTGTCCACTTAGGTAGAAAGAATAAAGGAAACTAAAGCATTTATCTAAATGGGTGATAATTTGCAGAGTTTGGAGATGCAGAAAGATCGGAATGCCCTGCTGCATGAGTAACAGAAGGTTCGCTTGCATCTACAGTAAGGAAACAGGAAAGCTAACAGATATTGAATTTTCAATCTTATTTTGTTATATTTGTATTTTATTAATATGAACCCCAGTTGGTATATTACATTGAACATTAAGAATAGAATTAACCTAGTCACTTACTAGATACTCACCAAATAACCAGCTTCTGTTCCTGTTGCAGAGGAACAAACAATGCGTGGAGTCTGGAAGAAGACTAAGGTAAAACAATAACAATGAAATACTTTGGTCTCTTCCTCCCTTTCATGGGCTTAATCAGTTAATTGCTCCACTCTTTTACTAGTCACACCTAAATTGTTTTTAATTAATCTTTTTTAATGGGATGTGGTGGGATTATTGACTGGCTAGCATTTATTGCCCATCCCTAGATGCCCTTGAGAAGGTGGTGGTGATCTGCCTTCTTGATCAACTTTAATCTACAGTGTTGTTAGGGAGGGTATTCCAAGATATCAACCAAGCAACGGTGAAGGAATGGTGATATACTTCCAAGTTAGGATGGTGAGTGGTTAGAGGAGAACTTTCAGGTGGTAGTGTTCTCACAGGGACATCAGAACATAAGTAATAGGAGCAGGAGTAGGCCATTTGGCCTGTTCAGCCTGCTCCACCATTTAATAAGATTGTGCTGATTTTTTTTCATGGATTCAGCTCCAGTTACCCACCCACTCACCGTAACCCTTAATTTCTTCAATGTCCAAAAATCCATCTACCTTTGCTTTAAAAACATCAATGAGGTAGCCTCAACTGCTTCATTGAGTAAGGAATTCCATAGACTCACAACTCTTTGGGTGAAGAAGTTCCTCCTCAACTCAGTTCTAACCTACTCCCTTATAATTTGAGACTATACCCCTTAGTTCTAGTTTCACTCACCACTCAAAACAACCTTCCTGCTTTTATATTATCTATTCCCTTCAAATTTCTATAAAATTCCCCTCATTCTTCTAAATTCCAAGAAGTATAATTTCAGTCTACTCAAACTTTCCTCTTAAACCAATCCTCTCAACTCCAGAATCAGCCTAGTGAGTGCTCTCTGCACCCCTTCCAGTGCCAAGACATCCTTTCTCAAGTAAAGAGAGCAAAACTGTACATAGCACTCAGTACATGTATCTGCTACCCTTGTCATTCTGGAGATGGTTGTGGGTTTGGAAGGTGCTATCTGAGGATCTTTGTTGAATTTCTGCAATGCATCTTGTAGATAGTACATACTGCTGCTACTGAGCATCGGTGATGGAGTGAGTAGATGCCTGCACTGGTTCTGTTTGATAGTGCCTTTTCCCATATATCTGCACATTATTTTGCTTCAAGTAATTATTTAATGCCTTACTAAATGCCTCAATTGAACCTGCTTCCATCATATTGCCAGGCATTGCATTATGTATTTTAACTATTTGCTGTGTGCAAAAGGTTTTGCTTGCATATCATATTAAATTTATGCTGGCTCATTGTTTTTATTTTATTTTATGCGTGGGAACAGCTTCTCCCTATCTACATTGTCCAGCCTGCTCATGACTTTCCCTTTGTTACCACATGGTGAATGGTGCATATTATTCTATCTTGGGTAGGGGGATTGGTTAACACCAACACATTTTAGTAACAACTGTGCTGAAACTTGAAGGGATCAAGAACAGAAGTGCTTAGGAATTATGGAGTGGGTATAAGAGAGGGAGGAATCTGTGGAATAGATTTTTGTCTGTTTCCCCTAATTGTGCAACAGGTTACAGTGAATGGAATTCAAAGGAGATAGATCTATAAGAGACGTCAAATGGATTACTAATGTGCTATCACCCATTTTATAGTTGAAAACAAAGTCAAAATCTGCCAAATGCTTTTTGCAATCAAGATAATGGACATTTTCATACACATTAAAAATCCTTAAAGAATTACAGAATCCTTGCCGTGTGGAAGCTGACTATTGAGTCCACACTGACTCACCAAAGCGTATCACACCCAGACCCATTTTATCCCTGTAACTCTGCATTTTCCATGGCTAACCCATCCAGCCCACACATCCTTGGACACTATGAGCAATTTAGCACGGCCAATCCACCTAAACTGCACATCTTTGCACTGTGGGAAGAAACCGGTTCACCCAGAGGAAACCCATTCAGACAAGGGGAGTATATATAAACTCTACACATGCAGTTGTCGGAGGCTGGAATCAATCACCAGTCACTGCCACTATGAGGTAGCAGTGCTAACCACTGAGCCACAGTACTGCCCGTGTTACAATGTGGCTACAATTGCCACAGACACAGGAATAAAATTATTGCTAATTCCTGCTTTTGATTTCCCAGATGCAACCTGTTAGTTACAGATATAAACTGGTCCAGTGACAAGGCCATTTGAACTTCATTTACAGTGACTACTTTGCACTCATGTGAAATCAAATGTTCTTTATGCTGAAGCTAAACAAGTAAGGCTAAAGCTAGATCAAGTAAGAGCGCTTTCAAGATCTCACAATTTCCCTGATCTGTTTCGTATTATCCTGTAACAGAGGAGAAGTCAGATTACAGCAAGTGAGTATCTGTCATTGGAATTAAACATGCTTAGGACTGGGAAAGCTACCAAAAGCTCCAGTTATTGTTAGCTGACTTGGCAGTCTATTATTGCTAGCAATCAAATTATGTAGTAATTACTTAATTGTGGAATCAGGAACAGTCAGGCAAAAGCAAAATTTAATGAGACTGTCCAAACAAATCATACAAAATTCATCTTGCTCTCTGTAATATGTGAGACTAAACATCTTTATGCACCCGGAATTAAAACGACAATACTTACAAGAAACAAAATTAAACAGGAAATGAAAGATATTGTGAAATACAATGTGGATTTTAAAAAGTGCTCATGTTAGTGACAAATTATCTGTCATAACAAGAAAGAAGAAAGAGCTAGTGGCAGTGACAAAATCAATAATAAATGCTATTGGCCTTTTCAAATTACATACAGCTACTTCCCTGAGGCAGCGCAGTAAGGCAGCTGAGCATGACTAATCCAGAGGAAAATAATATTTCAGGCGCATTCTAAAAGCTGGATGACAGGTATTGAACAAAACAAAAATGCACAGGGTAGAATTTTTACATGCTTAAGAAGAAAATACTTCTATTTGAACAGAGCTTTTCATTACTTCAGGACACCCCAAAGTGTTGTTCACCAATTAGTGCAAGCAAGGTCTCACAAACATCAGGCAAGTAAATGAACAGGCCATTGGTCAAGAACAAAGGTCTGTGCCTGCTGTCGTAACAACAGATCATAACCCTGGCTACTTACAAACATACTAAACTTATAGTTACAACAAGTGTGTTTACTTAAAATGGCAGATAACACCAAAAGATGACTCAGACATAAATTGATTGGTGGCTTGGCAAAGTCCTGTGTGACTCTATGAAATGCCACAAATGGAAATGATGCATTTTTCTTGAAGTTTTTCATCTTGCAGCCAACTTCATCACAATTTGTGGGAATGCAAACCCAAGAGGAAAAGGGAGTGCTCATTGGTTAGCAAGTGGACGTTTATTGTTAGGGTCTATTGGTCACGATGGATAATGCAACAGTTAACAATAATTGACCATGAAATGCCAAGCATTATTAAAATTTTAAAGAAGGTAGGTTGACAATGATTGGTTCATTTCTCAGGCAATCCCCTGACCAGTGAATAACTGTCACCCTTTTTTGAGTTGAAACAGGTGCAGTAAGTATACATGTTCCTTCTGTCTGCAAAACACAGGGCCCTCTGCATTAAGATATGCAGCTTCCCATACAGAAAAGTATATCACACTGCAAGCCTGAATGACAATTCTAAATTGCTTGTCAGTATAATTCAGAATTATCATTCAAATGTTGTCCAATTGCAGAATCATAGTTAATGTTGGACTCAGTGTTGCATATTCTGAGAGTACAGGGTGTTTAGTTATGATCTGTACTTTACTTTGATGTGAACAGCTAAGACCAAAGTCTGTGCTTGTTGTATAGAAAGTATACATTTTTATGTTTGAAAAACTAATTTAGTTTGTAGTTTGTATCACACTGCAATCTGCAATTTAAATTCAGTAGTTGTCAACCATAAGCATGATGTTCACAAGTTCTTCAATGGAAGAATGGCTTGAGAATCAAATGAAATTGAATTTTGGATTAAGTGAGTCAGGAAGGACATTAATCTTATAAGCATATAAACCTATCCAAAAGTGTGACGTGTTGTGTGGCACTATCACCGTGCTAAATAGGACAGATCTAACAACTCAAAACTGTGGGCCATCAGTAGAATATCTCCCTCTCAACCATTGCCATTAAGCCAGGGGATCAACCTTGGTTCAATGGAGAGTGCAGGTCTGCATGCCTAAAAATGAGATATCAATCTGGTGAAGCAATCAAATGGACGACTTGCATGCCAAACAGCATAAGTAGTAAGAGATAGACAGAGCTAAGCAAACCCTTGACCAATGAATCAGGTCTAAACTCTGCAGCTCTGCCACATCCAGTCATGAATGTTGGTGGATAATTAAACAATTCATTTCTGATGGAATATCCACAAACATCCCCATTTGCAATAATGGAAAAGCCCAGTACATCAGTGCAAAACATAAGGCTGACGTATTTGCAACAATCTACAGCCAGAAGTGCCAAGCAGATGATCCATCTCAGCCTCCTCCTGTGGTTCCCCAACATTACAGATACCAGTTTTCAGCCAAGTTGATTCACTCCATGTGATATCAAGAAATGTTTGGAGGCAATGGATACTGTAAATGTTTTGGCCCTGACAACATTCTGGCAGTAGTACTGAAGACTTGAGCTCCAGAACATACCTCTCCCCTAGCCAAGCTCTTCCAGTACAGCTACAATATTGGCATTGAACCAATAATATGGATAATTGCCCAAGCATGTCCTGTACACAAAAAGCAAGACAAATCTAATCCTGCAAATTACCATCCCATCAGTCTACTCTCGATCATCAGTAAAGCAATGGAAGGTGTCATCAACAGTGCTATCAGCAGCACCTACTCAGCAAAAATCTGCTCAGTGACGCCCAGTTTGGGTTCTGCTAGGGCCACTCAGTTCCTGACTTCATTACAGCCTTGGTTCAAACATGGACAAAAGAGCTGAATTTCAGAGATGAGGTGAGTGTGACAGCCCTTGACTTCAAGGCTTCATTCGACTGAGTGTGGCATCAAGGAACTGAAATCAATGGGAGTCAGGGACAAATTCTGCTGTTTGGTGTCATACCTGGCACATAAAACGGTAGTTGGAGGTCAGTCATCTCAGCTCCAGGACATCTCTGCAGAAGTTCCTTAGGATAGTGTCCTAGGCCCAAACATCTTCAGCTGCTTCATCAATGGCCTTCCCTCCATCATAAGGTCAGAATTTTAGATGTCTGCTGAAGATTGCACAATGTTTAGCACCATTCACCAGTCCTCAGATATAGAAGCAATGCATATTCAAATGAAAGAAAATCTGCAATAATCTCCAGCCTTGGGCTAACAGTTGGCAAGTAACATTCACACCACACAGATGCCAGGTTATAATCATCACCAATAAGAGACAATCTAACCACCCAGTCTTCACAGTCAATGTTATTATCATCACTGAAACTCCACTATCAACATCCTGGAGATTACCATTGACCAGAAACTCAACTGGACTCACCACATCAACACAGTGGCTGCAAGTGCAGCTCACAGGCTAAGAATACTGTGATAAATAACTCACTTCCTGACTCCCCAAATCATGTGTTGATAAAGTATGGCACTGGAAAAGGCATAGCAGATCTGGCAGCATCTGAGGAGCAAGAGGGTCAACGTTTTTGGCATAACTCTTCATCAGTACATCATAGCCCTTCCCCAGATCCTGTCCATCTACAGAGGAACCTCAATTATCCGAATATCGATTATCCGAATATCTGATTATCCAAAGGAGATCTCGAGGTCCCGATAGAAACATTGCATCAAAGGGCTGTTTGAACCTTGATCACATCTTTTGTTTACAGTGATTAAACATGATCTCGGCTTACTGAGCTGCTGCCAAGAACAGTCCTGCACCGAGACATCGATGGGAGCCCAGGCACCATCTCCAAATGACTGTCCTCCCGCCTTCCCTCTCTCTCCACACACTTTCCCTGGAGTTCTACATCGGGGTGAACCCTAATTCCTAGATATTCTCTCTAACATTATCCTGTACAGGCAGAGGTGGAACTTGTCAAAAAGTTGTGTGTGTGAGTGTGCGCTTTTTGGAGACTTACCCCACAAAGGCAGCAGCAGTCTTACTGTCAGTGTCCACATCAGCCACCCTGGAGGGGGAGGGGTGCTGACGGGGGCAGGGGTGCAGACAGGGATCGGACAGTGCGTGGGGGAGGTCAGGGTTCGGGGGTGGATGGAGGGCGGTAAGGGGGGGAGGTGGAGGGAGGTGTTGGGGGACAGGTGGGGGCAGTGTTGGACGGGGTTGAGGGTGGGAGGGGGAGAGGATTGGGGTCAGGTGGGGGGGTTTGGGGGTGACCAGGGGTTCGGGAGAGGTGTTGGACTAGGTTAGGGCAGGCAGGGGGTTGATGTTGGATGGGATTGGGGGTGGTTTTGTTGGGTTGGGAGTGGGTAGGGTGGGTGGGGAGGGCTGTGTTGGATGGGGTTGTGGGTGGCAGGGCTCACGCACAGTGTGCTGCTGCACGGGGTGTGCTACAGCCTCTTGTATGGGGAGCATACTGAACAGAAAACTCTGAGCCCCAGAGAAGAGGCATTGAATCAATTAACTGAATAACCAATTATCCGAATGAAATAGTACCTGCCCGTCTCGTACGGATAATCAAGCTTCCTCTGTTCAAGGCACAGGAGTATGATGGAAAACTCACCACTCGCTTGGATGGGTGCAGCTCCAACAACACTCAAGAAACTTGACATCATTCAGACCAACCAGCCTTCTTTACTGGCACTACATCCACAAGCATCGACTCCCTTCACCACTGATATTCAGTAAGAGCAACGTGTATTATCTAAAAGGGTAACTATAGACAGGCAATAAAGCTGACCGGCCAGCAATGCCCATATCCCATTGGTGAATTAAAAAAAAAGGCATGATGGACCAAATGACCTCCTCTGCACAGTAAGTATTCTGTGATCCTGGGATGTTGCCTCGGCTGGAGCCATTCAGTAATTATGAAAGAACAGATAGGACTGAGGGGTGATCTGATTGAGGTGTATAAATTTCTGAGGAGCATAGACAGAGAAATAAGGAGAAATATTTGCCTTGAGTAGAAAGATCAACAACCAGAAAAACGTTCAAGAACAATACAGATGAGCACTTAGAATGGCATAGCATGCAAGGCTGTGGACCAAACGTTGAAAATTGTTGCTTGACTGGATGGACATGATGGCCCAAAAGGTTTCGTTCTGTGCTGCAAACTCTCGGTGATTCTGTTTGATTCTATCATTGAGCTTCATGGCATTATGCTGCTTTACAGTGCAAATATTGCTTGTACAACACAGAGTGGGCTTGACTATTACTCCCAAGACTTTCAGTCTGATGGGGCTGATTTTTTTTTTGTTACCAGGCTGAAGAGCAAATTGTGGCTGAAAATGTGTTGCTGGAAAAGCGCAGCAGGTCAGGCAGCATCCAATGAGCAGGAGAATCGACGTTTCGGGCATGAGCCCTTCTTCGGGAAGTGCAAATTGTGCCATTGGCTATTTGATTTAATAAGTTTTGCATGTGTCTCCTGCAAACAGATTGAGAGAAGATGCTGCCAAAAGAAGTGAACCTCAATGCTGCTGACAGAGTCAGGTCATGGATGGAAACTGTGTGCTTGAGATTGGGTCTGTCTGGAGCCAACTGATATAACACTTCAATTTTTTCTGTGCCAGTTCAAAAGCCAAAGTTGTCACATGCTTTGGAGAACAACATGTATTCCACATTGTATGCTCAGCTCTGAATCATCAGCTAATCGAGCCAAAGGCAGTTATTGGCGAGGAAGGAATCATCATTTGTCCTTGGGTCTTTGCCTAGAGTCATCTGAGATTAGTTGTTTCCTGTTCATGTCAATGCCAAAATCATCATCCTGGAAGACATCAGAGAGCACGGCAGAGAAAACATGTTGAAGAGTGTCTGAGCTAGAATGTAGCCCATTTTAGAAACTGCAGTGACTCTCTGGCAATAGATCTTGGTTAAGATGTTGCATTAGGTGTTTAAGATGGATCCTTGATAAGATTTTGTCTGTGATAGAAAAAATATGATTCCCCTATGATTGTCAAAAATCTGAAGTTCCTTTGCACTTCAGCCTGTAGACCTCAGCTGGGATAATGTCAACTCCTGGAGCTTTGCTGCTGAACAGAAGCTTGATGGCTTTTGCCATTTTGAACATTGTAGGACATTCAGCAAGAGTGCAGTTGGCAACACCTTGTAACAGCTCAGTAGCTCTTGAGTGATAGATGAAGACTGATTGAGGATCAAATTAAACTGCTGCATCCATCTTTCCAGAGCATGAGTTGTCTCTGTGGGCAGTGTTAACCCATCAATGCTAAGGGTTGGTTATAAACCAGTGACTGAGGCATATAGATGGATTGCAGAGCATCACAGAATCAATTCCAGTCTTATCATTCACATCACATTGAAGTTCATTTGATTTATGATTTAACCAAGTGTCTTCCATCTTTCTGACCTCATAATGAACAGTAGTGTGAGCTCTTAAATGGGCATAATGTTTGGATAGTGATAATTTGTCATTGGAAACTAATCCTGCTTCTGGATTTTCACCGTATTTTATACTTTTGAAGGGTGAGAGTATAAATTGAGAGAGAAATGTATGGTTGAAAAGTCAATACAGGAGGGAAGGTTTCAGATTCTTGGACTTTTGCACTGTCTTTGGAGGACAAGAGACATGAAAGGCTAGTTAGTATAGAGCTGATCAGAATTTGGACTGAGTTCCTTGAGGGCTGTTTTGTTTGTGCAATTGGGAATGGTTTAAAACTAAACAGCAGGGGTTGCAGAAACAGAAGACAATATCAGGGAGGACTGACAAGGTAGGATATGTAGATCACACTAGAATAGGGAGTAGTAATTTAGTGGTGATGATATAGTAAGGGAATATATAATAAATTATAAATTATAAACTCAGGTTACTGTCCATGTATTTGTATGCACAGTGTGTGGTGCACTAGAGTCATGCATTCTACACGAAGATTGCTATATGGAAATGTTGACTCAGGGAAAGGCAGGACTGGATGTTTAAATATTCCTGGATAAAAGTGTTCTGGCAAAATAGGAAAGTATGAAGAGGGAGAGGAGTGTCAGTACTGACCAAGGGGTATATTCCGATGCTGGAGAAAGAGGATATCCTCGAGAGGACTGTGCATTAAGTAATGGTTCTGAAAGAAGTAATTGAGTTCTACCCAATCTGATGACATCGAAGAGTATTTGGAGAGAGGAACGATTTGTCTTGCATGTGGTTTCAATGGAGACAAATGTGGTGTATCTTACTTCTGCTAGTTGTAATAATAATTATCTAGTGCATGTAATTGTATCTATTGCTATCATTCACTGAAAAAACACCGTCTTATGCGAGACAAGTGCCTTTCCTTTTTAGTCATAGAGATCTACACTACAATAAAAAGCTCTTGAGCACATTGTGTTCATGCTGGTCAAACGCAACTATCTTACTATGCTAACACTACTTTCCAGCTCTTGGCCTATAGTCTTGTGTGCCTTGGCATCACAACTGCATATCAAAATATTTCTTGAATATAATGAGGGTTTTTGCCACTGTCAATCTTACAAGCAGTGAGTTCCAGGTTCTCACCACCCTCTGGGTGAAAAAAAGCTTCTCACGTATTCTCTAAATACTCTGCTCCTTCCCTTAACACTGATCCTATCACAAAGGAGATAACATTTCATCCAATCTTCCCTCTCTATGGCCTGCATAATTTTATATATCTCTGTTTATGACTGAAACTCCCTGGCTAGGCAACATCTTGATAAATCTCCTCTGCACCTTCTCCAATGCTAACACATCCCTCCCACAATGTGGTTTCCACAACTCCACACAGTGCTCTAGCTGTGGATCAATAAATGTTTTATACAGTTCCAGCATTACTTCCTTGCTATTGAATGTTTTGGTCAATAACAAAAACCTGACTCAAAGAAGTGCAGAACTAAGTGTTTAAAGGCAAGTATACCACATGCTTTTTTTAACCACTTTATACGCCTGTTCCGCTACCTTCAGGGACCAATGTACATGCAAACCAAGGTTCCTCTGATTCACAGTTTTTGCCAAGATCTTACTGTTCTTCATATGACTCTATGTATTTTCCTTGCCTTATTTGTCCTGCCCAAGTGCATCACCTCATATTTATCCAGATTGAATTCCATTTGCCACTGATCAGTCAACCTGACCAGCCTGTCTATATTCTCTTGTTGTCTGAAGCTATTTACCACCCCACCAAATTTGCATCGTTTGCGAACTTACTGATCAACTCTCCTAAATTCAAGTCTAAATCACTTATATATACCACAATCATAAAAGTCCCCAGCACTGACCCCTGTGTGGCCCCACCGGACTATGACATCCAGCAGAGAAAACACCTCTCAACCATCAATCACTGTTCTTTGTCATTCAGCTAATGCTGTATCAAATTCATCAAATTTTCTTGGATCTCATGTGTTCATATCTTTGCTATCAGTCTTCCATGTGGAACCTTAAAAAAAACCTCGCTGAAGTCCAAGGAGGCTATATCAAAAGCATTGTCCTCAGCTACACACCTGGTCATCTCTTTCAAAAATTCAGTCAAGTGGTCAGATATGACCTCCCCCTTAACACAGCCATTCTAACTATTTTTGATTAATACTTGTCTCACCAAATGTAGACTAATTCTGTGCTTCAGAATTACTTCAAATTCCTTCCCTAGCATTGAGTTTGACTAACTGGCGTATAGTTTTCAGGCTTATTCTTGGGTTGGTGATGTCATTTCCTGTGGTGACGTAATTTCCCGTTCTTTTACTCAGATGGTGGTAAATGGGATCCAGGTCGATGTCCAAGCCAGTGGATGTAGTGTACCTGAACTTTCAGAAAGCCTTTGATAAAGTCCCATATAGGAGATTAGTAAGCAAAATTAGGGCACATGGTATTGGAGGCAAAATACTGATTTGGACTGAAAATTGGGTGGTTGACAGAGCCTGATGAAGGGCTCTGGCCCGAAACGTCGAATTTCCTGTTCCTTGGAAGCTAGTGCTTTAACCAGCAACACATTTTTCAGCTCTGGTTGACAGTAAGCAAAGAATAGTAATAAACGGGTCCCATTTTGACCAGTGGGGTACCACAAGGTTCAGTGCTGGAACTGCAGCTATTTATAATATACATTAATGATATAGATGAAAGTATTAAAAGTAATTTTAGCAAATTTGTTAATGACACAAAGCTGGGTGGCAGGGTGAAATGTGAGGAGGATGTTATGAGAATACAGGGTGACTTGGACAGGCTAGGTGAGTAGATGGATGCATGGCAGATGCAGTTTAATGTGGATAAATGTGTGGTTATCCACTTTGATGGCAAGAATTGGAAGGCAGATTATTATGTAAATGGAGTCAAGTTAGGTAAAGGGGAAGAACAATGAGATCTAGGTGTTCTTGTGCATCAGTTGATGAAAGCAAGTATACAGGTACAGCAGGCAGTGAAGAAAGCTAATGGCATGCTGGCCTTTATGAATTGAGTATAGGAGCCAAGAGGTCCTTCTGCAGCTGTACAGGGTCCTGGTGAGACCATACCTGGAGAATTGTGGGCTGTTTTGATCTCCAAATTTGAGGAAGGACACTCTGGCTATTGAAGGAGTACAGTGAAGGTTCACAAAGTAAGTTCCTGGAATGGCAGGACTATCATATGTTGAAAGATTGGAGCGACTGGGCTTGTATACACTTGAGTTTAGAAGGTTGAGAGAGGACTGATTGAGACGTATAAGATTATTAAAGGATTGGACACTCTGGAGGCAGAAAACATGTTTCCGCTGATGGGTGAGTCCCGAACCAGAGGACATAATTAAAAATAAGGGGTAGGCCACTTAGAACAGAGTTGAGGGCAAACCTCTTCACCCAGAGAGTGGTGGATATATGGGATATATGAGAATGGAGGCCAAGTCTCTTGATAATTTCAAGAAAGAGGTGAATAGAGCTCTTAAAGATAGTGGAATCAAGGATTATGGGGATAAGGCAGGAACAAGATACTGATTGAGGATGATTAGCCATGGCGGTACAGGCTCGAAGGACCGAAGGGCCTACTGCTGCACCTATTGTCTGTTGTTTGTTGATTAATAATGAGGAAGGACACCACTTCGACTGGGAAAATGCATCCATCCTAGGACAAGCCAAACAGAGACACGCACAAGTATTCCTACTGGAATTCCGACTGGAACTCTATCAACAAACACATCGATCTAGACCCCATTTACCACTCTCTGAGAAAAAGAATGGGAAAAGACATCATCACAGCAAATGACATCACCAACCCACGGAAACCTAAACACTTAAATAGAAAGCAAGTCGCTGAAACCAGTGCTTCATGCAGAGGCTGGCTGATGATGTTACCTAATATGGTGAAGAAACGTCTGAAAATGAACCTTCCAGCTCAGCGAGCAAATTTATTTCTAGAACATCAACCTGAGCTACAAATCTTCTCAAAACTAGCTAAAGACAAAAATATTGTAATCCTATCAGCAGACAAAGGGCACATGACTGCCATCCTGAACAGAACACAATACATTGAAAAAGCAAACACACTACTCGCAGAAAGCAATATTTACCAACATGGGGCGATGGACCTGACTCCATAGCTAGAAAACTGTATTACAGCATCCCGAAGGAAGCCTTACAAGACAGGTGAAATTAACAAGACAGACTTCCAAAGAATGAAACCTGAAGCATCCGACACACTCAGTTTCTATGTACAAAGGTACATAAACAAGACCCCCCACCCAGACCCATAGTCTCACTTCCCGCTATACCTTCACACACAGACTGGCAAAGGAACTTCAATGCAAACTGAAACACCTAGAAGAACAGTCAAGCCACTCCATCCACTCCACCCAGGAATTCCTTAACAACATCAAATACATCAAGGTAGAGGACAACGAGGTCTTGGTTTCCTTCGACATGACAGCTCTAGTCACATCAATAAACATTACCCTGGCCAATGAAACACTGGCCTCACTGCTAGAAGAACCAGGACACAAACACTACACAGCACCATGTCCATCAGCAAGGACAGCATCCTCAAACCGGTAGACTTGTCCCTCACAACCCACTTTACCTTCAATACCAAGACTTACAAACAAATCAACAGGACACCCATGGGATTACCAATATCAGAATTCTCAGCAGAAGCAGCTATGCAGAGGTTAGAATAAACAGCCCTTTCAACAATCCAGCCCAAGCGTTGGGTCTCCTATGTGGATGACACCTTTGACATCACAAAATGCAACAAATTAGAAGAAACCCACAAACACATAAACAACCTCCTTACAGGTATAAAGTTCACCAAAGAGGAAGAGAACAACAACCAGACTCCCCTTGCTAGACATCATGATAGAATGCAAAGCCATTGGAGAGCTACAGACCAGCATTTACAGGAAAGCCACATACTAGATACTCAACTACAGGAACAACCATCCTAACACCCACAAATGATGCTGCATCAGCCACAACACACTGCAGGACCAGGAACTAAGAAAAGCTGAGGAAAAACACCTACCCAAAATATTCAGGAACAACGGGTACCCAATAAGCACAGTCTGCCGATTCCTATGCAACAGGCTTAAACAAGAAGACACAGCCAGATTGTGGATATGCCAAATTTCCTAACATACCTGAGATAGAAAAGGGGCTTATGCCTGAAACGTTGATTCTCCTGCTCCTCGGATGCTGCCTGGCCTTCTGTGCTTTTCCAGCAACACATTTTCGACTCTGATCTTTCGCAGCTGCAGTCCTCACTTTCTCCTGAAGTAGAAGAAGCATTGTTGTGCCTTCTTGACCATTGCATCCACATGGGAAGTCCAGCACAGGTTGTCAGTTATCGTCACTGTGAGGAACTTGATGCTTTCCACCCTCTCAACCTCCGCTCCGTTGATGTAGATGGAGCATGTTCTGCTCCTATCTTTCTGAAGTCAATGACCAGTTCTTTTGTTTTGCTGATATAGGGAAAGAGGTTGTTATCATTGCACCATGTCACCAGCACTCTATCTCCTTCCTGTGTTCTGACTCATCATTCTGAGAGATCTGTCCTACCACGATGGTTTCAGCAGCAAACTTGTAGGTGGCGTTCATTTGGAATTTGGTGACAAATAGGTGTACATGGAGTACAGTAGGGGGTTGAGAGCACATTCTTGGGGGGGGGAAGGGGGGCTCCCATGATGAGGAGCATTGTGGAGGAGGAGCAGTTGTCTATCTTCACTGACTGTAGTCTGTGGGTCAGGAAGCTGAAGATCTAGTTGCAGAGGATTGAGCTGAGTCCTAGCTCTCTTGATTTTGAAATCAGTCTGGAGTTGAAGGCGAAGCTGTAGTCAATGAGTAGGAGTTTGATGTAGTGTCCTTGTTGTCCAGGTATTCCAGGGATGAGTGTAGGGCTGGGGAAGTGGCATCCACAAGAGACCTGTTACATCAGTAGGCAAGGGAATCGAGGCAGGCTGGGAGACTGGAATTGGTGTGGGCCATGACCAGCCTCTTGAAGCACTTCATGATTTTGGAGATCAGAGTTGCTGGACAATAGTCATTAAGGCACGTCAAAGATCTAAGCTCTGCAGTGCTCTGGGCATGAATGGTGGTGGACATTAAACAGCTCACTGTAATGTAGAAGGTTGAGAGGCAATCTGATAGAAGTTTGATGTCTGAGAGGTACAGATTGAGTTAATGATCGTTGGGGGATTTCAAGACTGAGGGCATGTGTTTAAGATGAGAGGAAAGAGATTTTAAAAAGATGTAAGAGGCAAATCTTTTACACATTGGGTGGTTCACATGTGGAATGAACTTCCTGAGAAAGTGGTGGTGGGGGTTACAATTGCAAAATTTAAAAGACATTTGGATAGGTACATGAGTAGGAAAGGTTAGAAGGATATGGGCCAGGAATAGGCAAGAGGGAATAGGTTAGTTTGGAATTATGTTTGGTATGGATTTGTTGGACTGTGTCACTGAATGACTCTAAAAATATCCATATTTTAGATGAGGAAGAGCCCAACACATCAGTGCAAAAGATATTCACTCAGATCTTCAGCCAGAAGTGCCAAATAGATGATGCATCATGGCCCCCTCCAGTGGTCCCAGCAATTGGAGTCATACTTAGAGTCATAGAGATGTACAGCATGGAAACAGACCCTTTGGTCCAACCCGTCCATGCTGACCAGATATCCCAACCCAATCTAGTCCCACCTGCCAGCATCCTGCTCATATCCCTCCAAACCCTTCCTATTCATATACCCATCCAAATGCCTCTTAAATGTCGCAATTGTACCAGCCTCCACCACATCCTCTGGCAGCTCATTCCATACACGTACCACCCTCTGTGTGAAAAAGTTGCCCCTTAGGTCTCTTTTATATCTTTCCCCTTTCACCCTAAACCTATACCCTCTATTTCTGGACTCACCCACCCCAGGGAAAATACTTTGTCTATTTATCCTATCCGTGCCCCTCATAATTTTGTAAACCTCTATAAGGTCACCCCTCAGCCTCCGACGCTGCAGGGAAAACAGACCCAGCCTCTCCCTGTAGCTCAGATCCTCCAATCCTGGCAACATCCTTGTGAATCTTTTCTGAATCCTTTCAAGTTTCACAACATCTTTCTGATAGGAAGGAGACCAGAATTGCACACAATATTGCAACAGTGGCCGAACCAATGTCCTGCACAGCCGCAACATGACCTCCCAACTCCTCTACTCAATACTCTGACCAATAAAGGAAAGCATACCAAACACCTTCTTCACTATCCTATCTACCTGCGATTCCACTTTCAAGGAGCTATGAACCTGCACTCCAAGGTCTCTTTGTTCAGCAACACTCCCTTGGACCTTACCATTAAGTGTATAAGTCCTGCTAAGATTTGCTTTCCCAAAATGCAGCACCTTGCATTTATCTGAATTAAACTCCAACTGCCACTTCTCAGCCCATTGGCCCATCTGGTCAAGATCCTGTTGTAATCTGAGGTAACCCTCTTTGCTGTCCACTACACCTCCAATTTTAGTGTTGTCTGCAAACTTACTAACGGTACCTCTTATACTCGCATCCAAATCGTTTATGTAAATGACAAAAAGTATAGGGCCCAGCACCCATCCTTTGGCACTCCACTGGTCACAGGCCTCCAGTCTGAAAAACAACCCTCCGCCACCACCCTCTGTCTTCTACCTTTGAGCCAGTTCTGTATCCAAATGGCTAGTTCTCCCTGTATTCCATGAGATCTAACCTTGCTAATTAGTCTCCCATAGAGAACCTTGTCGAACGCCTTACTGAAGTCCATATAGATCACATCTACTGCTCTGCCCTCATCAATCTTCTTTGTTACTTGCTCAAAAAACTCAATCAAGTTTGTGAGACATGATTTCCCATGCACAAAGCCATGTTGACTATCCCTAATCAGGCCTTGCCTTTCTAAATACATGTACATCCTATCCCTCAGGATTCCCTCCAACAACTTCCCCACAACCAGGGTCAGGCTCACCAGTCTATAGTTCCCTGGCTTGTCCTTACCACCTTTCTTAAACAGTGGCACCACGTTTACCAACCTCCAGTCTTCCGGCACTTCACCTGTGACTATCGATGATGCAAATATCTCAACAAGTGGCCCAGCAATCACTTCTCTAGATTCCCACAGAGTTCTCGGGTACACCTGATCAGGTCCTGGGGATTTATCCACCTTTAACCATTTCAAGACATTCAGCACTTCCTCCTCTGTAATCTAGACATTTTGCAAGACGTCACCATCTATTTCCCTACAGTCTATATCTTCCATATCCTTTTCCACAGTAAATACTGATGCAAAATATTCATTTAGTATCTCCCCCATTTCCTCGGCTCCACACAAAGGCTGCCTTGCTGATCTTTGAGGGGCCCTATTCTCTCCCTGGTTACTCTTTTGTCCTTAATATATTTGTAAAATCCCTTTGGATTCTCCTTAATTCCATTTGCCAAAGTGATCTCATGTCCTCTTTTTGCCCTCCTGATTTCCCTCTTGAGTATACTCCTACTTTCTTTATACTCTTCTAAGGATTCACCCGATCTATCCTGTCTGTACCTGACATATGCTTCCTTCTTTTTTTAAACCAAACCCTCAATTTCTTTAGTCATCCAGCATTCCCTATAATTACCTACCTTCCCTTTCACCCTGGCAGGACTATACTTTTTATGGATTCTTGTTATCTCATTTCTGAAGGCTTCCCATTTTCCAGCCATCACTTTAGCTGCGAACATCTGCCTCCAATCAGCTTTTGAAAGTTCTTGCCTAATACCATCAAAATTGGCCTTTCTCCAATTTAGAACTTCAAATTTTAGATCTGGTCTATCCTTTTCCATCACTATTTTAAAATAAATAGAATTATGGTCACTG
The DNA here is from genome assembly GCF_020745735.1 of Hemiscyllium ocellatum. Taxonomy (NCBI): domain Eukaryota; kingdom Metazoa; phylum Chordata; class Chondrichthyes; order Orectolobiformes; family Hemiscylliidae; genus Hemiscyllium; species Hemiscyllium ocellatum. The sequence goes on along the minus strand of NC_083401.1, from coordinate 65,543,603 downwards.
GCCCCAAAGTCTCCCCCACTGACACCTCAGTCACCTGCCCTGCCTTATTTCCCAAGAGTAGGTCAAGTTTTGCACCTTCTCTAGTAGGTGCATCCACATACTGAATCAGAAAATTGTCTTGGCACATAAGCAGATGGTTGTGGTTGTGGTTGTTGGAGGTCAGTCATATCAGTGCTAGGACATCTCTGCAGGAGTTCCTCAGGTTGTATTCCAGGCCCAACCATCTTCAGCTGCTTCATCAAAGACCTTCCCTCCATCATAAGGTCAGAGGGGGATGTTTACCGATAATTGCGTAATGTTTTTTACTATTCGTGACTTCTCAGATACTGAAATAGCCCATGTTGAAATGCAATAAGACCTGGACAATATTCAGGCTTGGACTGACAAGTGGAAATTAACTTTCATGCTACACAAATGTCAGGCAATGAGCACCTCCAACCAGAGACAATCTAATCACCATCCCTTGACATTGAATGGTGTTACCATCACTGAATCCCCTGAGAGCTTGCTCTCTCTCCATGAATGCCGCCTGACCCGTAGTGATTTCTAGCATTTTTTTGCTTCCCCCAATGGTTGTCCATTGACTAGAAACTCAATTGGCCTCACTACATAAACGCCATAGTTACAAGCAGATATCTTTTAATACTCACGAGAGGCTTGGAATCTTGTCATGAGTAACTCACTTACTGACTCTCCAAAGTCCATTTACTGTTTACATGGCACAAGTCAGGAGTGTGATGAAATACTCCCCGCTGTCAAAGATGGGTGCAGCCCCAACAACACTCTAGAAGCTTGACACCATCCAGAACAAAGCAGTCAACCTACAGTCACAGAGCCATAGAGATGTACAACATGGAAACAGACCCTTTGGTCCAACTCGCCTATGCTGACCAGATATCCTAACCTAATCTAGCTCCATTTGCCAGCACTTGGTCCATAGTCTTCTAAATTCTTGCCACAAAGAAACCACATGGCAGTTCCATTCCCAGTGCCCATACCGACCAGAAGACCAACTTTTGATTAATCGTTTGTGATTGCAGGTAAACCATGTGATTGATGGAGAACATAATCCAAAGCGAGGGTAAACCACTTTATCGCCTTTAGAATTAAACAGTCCATGTCTATCCATGTTATTCAGTGTAATAAGAGTATCCTTCCACGAGGCAATCTGCCAAGTGAGGTTCTGAGCTTTATAAACTTGGGCACGATGAAGCAGCAGGCAATTAATAAGGGTTTGATCAGCCAGTTTCTCATTGTCCTCTATAGGAATGCCAGCTGAACCTTCCCATGTTTATCTAAAACGAGCAAGAAAATCAGGGACAGTCTCAGTAGTTTTCTGCAAATGGCATGTAACTTCCCCAAAGTCACTCTGCCGTCTGGCGGCGCTCACAATGGCATCCCTGACACACCTACCTAACCAATCAGAGTGCTCATCTGCTGTGTCCCAGTATCATGAGGAAAAATCGATACAGCCTTTAACTGTAGACCAACTGGAAGGGTAAGAGAGTTTCAATAAAGTCTACACATTCTACAGGAGGCAGTCATAAATACTGCAGATTTGTTAAAGCCAATTATAAAAAGGAACATGTGGCTTTATCGGGTCCGGTGCATCCTGTAGCACTCCACAGACTTCCGCATGGGTCCAAGGTTGTCAAGTAGTGTGTGTGGAGATCATCGCCAGATCGTGATTGGACGTTGGAGAATCGTTTGGTTGTGCTGACCTGCTCTTGGTGGATCTTCATGCTGGCTTCAGCCTAACGCCAATTCAGGTACCAGCCAACCTCAAGAGCTATGGCCTCAGCAGCCGCTCGCAGCCCTAGACAGGGGGTTCGAAACACAGCTGTGGATCCCCAAAGACCAGCGAAACGGAGACTGGTGGCACTCAGAAAGAAAAATGGGCTGGAGTGGAGGAGGCAGCAACCAGCAGAGAGACACAACAGCTGATCCTAGCTCTAGCTGGGCAGATGGAAGCAATGGAGGAGGAGGTAATCGAGAAGGCAGAGGAGTGGATACCTGTTAAAAACAGGAAGAGAAAATCCTGCCAGGCCCCCAAAGCCTCCCAGCAAAGGGGGAAAAGACAGCTGCATAAGGGAGAGACGGCCAGTGCTTCGGATGGGGAAGACAGGTGCAAAGAAGGTCATCACCACCAGAAGAAGAGACAGAGCACTGTAGATAAAGAGGAGGGCATTTCTTCCCAACCAGGAAACAACAGACCCCCCAAAGTTCACCCTCCACCCAGTGATAACCAGGGGGTACCCACTGCCCCACAACTACAGGTAACTGAAAGCTGTGATCCTCTGACAGTCCCATTGTCAGACACAGAACTGGACGGTGCGGACCCTTGCCTTGGCTCAATGACACCAGAGCGGGTAAATGACCCCAGTGAGGAGCTGGATAGCTACCTCAGCCCAGCAAAGGTCCAGCAGTTCATGCTCACCATGGGGATGCAGACAGCTACCCCAGGGACAGGACAGTCAAATGGACAATGGTAACCCCATAAACTGGGGATTAAAGAAGGTTCCTTTGCTATCGTATAACAGGACACCCACTCACTAAGTGGGTTCCGCTGAAGCCACAGCTATTAATAAGAGACTGGATAGTTAATTAAGGGACTGTAAATACGATAACTGTAAATTCGATTAATTCAATCTGTTCTTTGTAATGTTAAGACATACAATGTATATATCTATGAACAACATGACAAATTGTACAGGTACGAAAGATTTATTTCTATGAATAAAGTGTATTTTGAAATAAAAAAAGGTGTGTGTTCTAACATTATTCTCACCAATTGTGGCGCTAGATGACCATCTGTCTCTGAGGGGACACCTCCCTCAGAGTCAAGGCGCGGTTGTTGCTGATTTAAGGAGGTACCGTAGCGATGGCCATGGGGTGTAAAATCAGGCAGCTGTTACAGTGAAACATCAGAGGCTGGCTGGGACACTGTGGGACCATCCCCTTGGGGGCGGGACTCGATAGGCAGTGCAGAAGCAGCACTGGACACAGCAACCACCTGCTCACCGGTCCGAGTGGCAATGAAAGCAACAATCTCATCCACAAGGGGCTCAGGGTCAGAAAGTGGAACAGGGATTTGGGGATCCCGAAGAGAGTAAGGTGAGTGGGCAGAGGGAACAGGTGCAGGAGAAGGTGGGTGTTCAGAGGGTCAGTGGGAGTCCTTAACCTTTAGGAGTCTGGTGTCATTTAGCAATCTCTTTAAATTTCTCAAGACATGTGAGCATGTAGTTATGATCCCAGGCGGAGTCGCCACACCCTCCCCGAATGTTGACTAACCAATAATCAACCTTACCTAATTTAAATGAACCAGCGTAAGGCCACTTTCCATGGGAGCACCCATATAGATCAAGGCTAAAGGGAATCACATAACGACTATCACCCGTTTCCCTCCAGACAATGTCGGTTGGTGAACCCAGGGGTACCACTGGTTGTCCTGCCTCATTCTTGCACTTCCCATGTTTACTGTGGAGCTGCTGAGTCCTTTTGGAAGGGTCCAGGTGTTGCCGGCTGCCTTTCACAGCAGGACAAGGTAACCTCATCCCCGGGGGGAGCCTGTCGCTGTTGTGATCCCATTGATCTAGATGTTGGATAAACAGAGCAAGCAGACAGGACATGGCAGCATAGCAAAAAAAAAGACACAGGAATAAAACGGAGAAGCAGAGACAGACACCAGAACTCGGGATCCCAGCCAACAACTCAAGGTGAACGTCGCTGAATTAATCACAAAGTCCGGCCCGGTCTCCTTCAACCCAAACTTGCCTCAGCATCTTACAACAGCCCGAAGCTGTAAAGGGAATTTGCTCCCTTCTCATGCTTGTTGGCTCAGAGAAGGAATGGCCACATACTGCTGGGGGGGATTTGGAAAAGTTTCCAAAGTAAAAAGTGAGGTCTGCAGATGCTGGAGATCAGAGCTGAAAATGTGTTGCTGGTTAAAGCACAGCCGGTTAGGCAGCATCCAAGGAACAGGAAATTCGACGTTTCGGGCCAGAGCCCTTACAACCTTTCTCGCCACAGCACGCTGCTTGCAACTCAAGGTGTCACTACCAGATCCTGAAGGATCAAAACAAAAACTACTAGCTTCCGTCGCTACAGTCTAAACCTACCCACTCCGGCTTGTGGCTGAGTGAAACACTACCAGCGGTGAAAACAACTCTCCCGTTGTTGCAAAAATTCAACCCTGCTGATTCAGGGAGGAAATATTGTCTCCCATCTTGTCGCAAAAATCCTGCAAACTCAGGGAGGAAAACAACTCTCCCACTTTGCCACAAAATAAACCCACTGACTCACACAGGAAATATCGTCTCCCATCTTGCTGTAAAAAATCCCGCCGTTGCAGGGAGGCGGAACAAAACGGGAGAAAATCGAGAGAAGAAAGAACGAGAGAAGTCCGGAAACCTCATGAAATGGAAATCCTGCCAACTGCGCCAATTGTTGGGATGAAATGAATTATGAAGTGGGTCCAATTTAAAGGAACAATGAATCGTGCCACACAAAACTAAAGTTATTAACTATTTATTCATGAGCTCATGGGGAGAGACAAGTCGACCAAATGATCACGTCACTCCCACTAGATACAGAGAGTTGTGTGATTATATAGGTTTCAATCATTTAACAATGAGCAAACTGTTGATTGCAGTTTCATCAGCAAGTAGGCAATTTGCCCAGTCACTAGCCCCAGTCACGTAGAGTCTGACAGTGATAGGTAGGAGCTGATAAACAAGTGTCAGTACACAATAGATTCTTGTAAAAGAAGAACGTTCCCACGCTGGGAAAGAGTTCACTATCGACTGCAAGGTCAACCAGCTCCCTTCTCATACTCGTTGGCTCAGAGAAGAAATGGCCACATACTGTGGGGGGAATTTGGAGGAGTTTCCAAACACAACCTTTCTTGCCACAGCACATTGCTAGTGCTCAAGGTATAACTATCAGATCCTGAAGGATAAAAACTAAAACCACTAGCCTCAATACTCGAGTTAGTATAGGTGCAAGGTCGACCACCTCACTGAGCCTGGGAATGTACAAACTTAACAAGCAGACATGAATATGAGATTTTAAATGGATCCCAGGCTTTTAATATGTGACAAGGTGACTGCTTTGGTTATAACAAATCTCCCACACATACCAAATACCGTCTTCACTATACTATCTACCTGCGACTACTTTCAAGAAATGATGAACCTGCGCTACAAGGTCTCTTTGTTCAGCAACACTTCCCAGGGAACCTTCACTATGTCTTTCACTTACAGTCTGTAATTTACAATGCTTATGAATCCTCATATTGACAGGTTTGTTGAATAATATATTTGAATTATCTTATGATCTGGTCACGTAACCAATCAGTGAGCACTTGGTAACTTGCAAATTCAACCTGTCGCCTTTAAATTTCAAAGCCTTTCTGAATTAGAAACCAGAAATGAGGTATAATATGAGGATAATATGCAGAACCTTTCTGAATTACTGATCAGAGCCCAGCTGCAGTATTATCACTCCCACGCATATGCAGGGCCTGATTCGCATACACAACTGACTTCCTTTTCGCACCATGCATTGGCAACACATACTCTAATTGAAAATATCTTGATCCTAATTCATTTGTTTTAAAGTCCTTTTACTTATAGCAATTCAAATGTTATGAGGGTATGTGATTGTTCTGGAGAGGGCACAGGAATTCCAACAGGGTTTGTCTGCACTGGAGAGATTTCACGATGTAAGAGACGAGTGTTATGATTGACTGGGTTTATTTTCCTTGGAGCAGAGAAGACTGAGTAAGGACATGATTGAGCTATATAAAATTATCTGCAGTCCACACTTTCGTCTAATAACCCAGAGACCCAGGTAATGTTCTGAAGACCTAGGTTTGAATCCTATCACAGCAGATGGCAGAAAATCTGGAATCCTGTCATTGCAGATGGTAGAAAGTATGGAATTAAGAACTTAATAATAACCATGAAACGGTTGTCAACAGTAAGCAAAAGTTCATCTGGTTCACAAATGTCATTCAGGGAAATCCTTCCCTGGTTCAGCCTGCAAGTGACTCCACACTCATTGCGTTGTGGTTGCTTCTTAACAATTCAGGGCAGGCAATAAATGCTGGCATGGCCAACAATGCCCACATCCTGTGAATGATTTAAAGAAAAGCCAGTGCAGCCAACAAAGCTCACATCCCATAATTGAATTTCAATGTAGTATAAGGGAAGATTCCAGCTATCTGATGGCTCAAAGATCGTGGAGCTGGCATTTGTTATTTCTCTGGCATCAGATTTTTAACAAACATTGAGGGAAAGAAAAAGAAAATGGACTATTTACATTGAATTAGGCTTGTGTATCATTTCTGGTGAAGGAAATCCTTTCTCTCTCTCTCTCTCTCTCTCTCTCTCCCTCTCTCTCTCTCTCTCTCTCTCTCTCCCTCTAGCTATTCAGCCTCTTCCTGTTTTCTCCAGCCAGGATTTGCTTGACTGCTCAATCTTCCATGCTTGTTATCAGCCCTCATGTTCATCACATACAGTTCATCGAGTTATAGAGATGTGCAGCACGGAAAGAGACCCTTTGGTCAAACTCGTCCATGTTGACCAGGTATTCTAACCTAAGCTAGTCCCATTTGCTAACACTTGGCCCATATCCATCTAAAACCTTTCCTATTTATAGACCCATCCAGATGCCTTTTAAATGCTGCAATTGCGCCAGCCTCCATCACTTCCTCTGGCAGCTCATTCCATACAATCACTACCCTCTGCTTGAAAAAGTTGCCCCTTAGATTTTTTTAATATCTTTTCCCCCTCACCCTGAACGTATGCTTAAGGCCCCACCACAGTTAAGAGTGGTACATTTTGGGAGGAAGAATAAGGTTTCTTAGTATGTAAATGTCTAAGTTAGATAGAGAATTGCAGAATTGATGATGTGGATTTGGGCTTGGGAGGGGAGGGGATCCAAAGTCTGGGGTGGGTTTAGGAACACAAATCATCCCAGGTCATGATTTTAGCTAATATGATTAAGTTTTAAAAAAAACTCCTTGTGATACATTTCTTGAGATAGAATTGAAAAGCAGAGGAATTATGTTCAACTTTCATAGAACCATTTTTAAATCATATTTTGAGAACAATAATTAGATCTAATTTGTATGCTGTGAATATTGGGGGTGGCAAGGTGGCTCAGTGGTTAGCACTGCTGCCTCACAGCGCCAGGGACCCAGGTTTGATTCCCACCTCGGGCGACTGTCTGTGTGGAGTTTGCACATTCTCCCTGTGTTTGCGCGAGTTTCCTCCAGGTCCTTTGGTTTCCTCCTACAATCCAAAAGATGTGCAGATTAGGTGAACTGGTCATACTAAATTGCCCATGGTGTTAGATGCATTAGTCAGGGGTAAATATCGGGTAGGGGAATGGGGCTGGGTGGATTACTGTTCGGATGTTTGGCCTAAGGGCCTGTTTTCATACTGGAGGGAATCGAATCTAATCTAAAGTAGAACAAAGATGTGCTTGGGTAATATGAAAAAGACTGGAAGTTATATCTGACAGGGAAAAAAAATGAAGAGGTGAGGAAGTTTGCAAGGTGTAAAGAGAGATCTGTAATATTTTGAAAGAACTGAAACGGGAGATGGGGAAAAGATGTTTCCATCTGTGAGGCCAAAACTAGATGCTAAAAATATATAATTATCATTAATTCAATAGAATTAGGAATTCAATAGAAAGTTCCTTTACCCAGAGTGTGTTTAGAATGTGGTATCTGCTATCTGGATATTGTTGAGGCTTTAAATAGGATACATCAGATACGCTGCCCAGATACAAGCTCTTTGGTCCACCTACAGCATGAATTTATGCATCATTTCTTTCCCCTCTGTCCTTACCTAAAACTATCAGAGTAATCCTCTATACTCTTCTCCCTCATGTTCATGTCCATATTCTGTTCATGTTTAGCATTCCTTATGGTAGTGAGTATCACTTTGTCACCACTCTGTGGATAAATAAGTCCCTTCCAAAATACTGGTTTCCTTGGGAACTACTTCATGTTGACAGCCTCTGATTATGCACCTCCAAACAAGAAGAAACATTCTCTCTACATTCACTCTTACCAAATCCTACCATTGTTTTTAATACATCAATTCAGTCACGCCTCAGCTTTCCATAACAACGATAAGAGATTCAACCCATCAATCCATTCCTGATAATTATATCCATGTACCTCTGTAAGTATTTTCTGAAATCTCTCTGGTTCCTCTATATTTTTCTTTTGCAGCTGCATGCATTATTCTAATTGTGGTTTAATTAACATTTGATATAGGGGTTACACATGGGATTCGGGGAAAGTTGCTAATTGGATATAAAGTTGGCTTGACAGTAGGAGTCAGAGGGTGGTGGTGGAGGGTTGTTTTTCACTCTGGAGGCCTGTGACCAGCAATGTTCCACAGAGATCAGTGCTGAGCTCACTGCCGTTCGTCATTTATATAAATGATTTGGATGGGAATTTAGGAGGCGTGGTTAGTAAGTTTGCAGATGACTCCAAAATTGGTGGTAAAATGGACAGTGAAGAAAGTTATCTAAGATTACAAAGAGATCTTGATCAATTTGGTAATGGACTGAGGAGTGGCAGATGGAGTTTAATTTGGAGAAATGTAAAGTATTTTTGCGTTTTGGCAAACCAAACAAGATTAATTTCACTGCAGTGTGGAAACAGGCTCTTCGGCCCAAGAAGTCCACATTGACCCTCTGAAGAGTAACCCACCCAGACTCATTTCCCTATATTTACCCTTGGCTAATGCACCTAACACTATGGGCAATTTAACATGGTCAATTCACATGAAATGCACATCTTTTGGACTGTGGGAGGAAACTGGAGCACTAGGAGGAAACCCACGCAGAATGTGCGAACTCCACACAGACCAAAGTAGGAATCAAACCTGGGAATCAAACAAGGGCAGGGCTGACACATTTAATAGTAGGGCCTTGGGTAGTGTTATAAAACAGAGAGACCGAGGGTTCAGGTACCTTGTTCTTTGGAAGTTGCATCATAGGTGGACAGGCTTCTAAATAAGGTGTTTGGCACACTTGCCTTCATTGTTCAGACCATTGAGTATAGGAGTTGGGTAGTCATGTTGAGGTTGCAGAGGATGTTGGTAAAGTCACTTTTAGAGAATAGTGTACAGTTCTGGATGCCCTTCTACAGGAAGGATATTATTAAATTGAAGAAGGTTCAGAAAAGAGTTACAAGGGACTGGAAGATTTGAGGTACAAAGAGAGACTGGGACATTTTTCACTGCAGCGTCGGAGGTTGAGGGATAACCCTAGAGGTTTATGAAATCATGATGGGCATGGATAAAATGAATAGCAAAGGTCTTTTCCTTAAGGTTGGTAATTGAAAACTAGAGGACATATTTTGAATGCGAGAAAAGAAAGATTTAAATGAGACCCAAGGGACAACTTTTTCACATGGAGGGCAATTTATATGTGAAACAAACTGCCAGAGGAAGGCAGATACAGTAACAACATTTAAAATATATTTGAACAGGTACATGAATAAGAAAGGTTTAGAGAGAAATGGGCTAAATGTGGGCAAGTAGGAATAGTTTAAGAAATTTGGTCGGCATGGACAAGTTGGACCAAAGGGTCTGTTTCCATGCTGTATGATGATGACGCTATGACACATACCTTCTCCATTTTCATTTCTACCCGATTGGAAATAAATGGTCCTATTCCCATCTCAGCCTTTCTTTTTATTGAAGTTCTTGCAAAATATTTTTCTTATTTTTCTTATGTTTTTGGATAATTCAGTTTCATAAAGTGGAATCTTATAGGGGACTGAGCAGTGTACGTTACAGCGAGATATAAAAAACAGTGAACTTCACAACTGATCTTGGAGGAGCCTGTCTGGGAGTGGTCACAGCACAGAAGCAAATAAGTGGATTTTAAGCACAGCCTTAAAATAAATCTGCAGTAGAGGGTAGAGTGGGTTCTTGATTAAACTTAAAATATAAGCCATAAATATTAGTTAACCTGGAGCAGTGTTTGGTAGAGGAATAAGACAGTGCTATTCTCTGGGTCTGTAGATTGAAAGAAGCAAAAATGGCCTTTAGTGGAGTGATATGTTCTTCTTGTCGGATGTGGAAGTTCAGGGAGAGTTTACAGGTTACTGTGGATTATATCTGCAATAATTGCCATTGGTTGCGAATCCTATCAGATCAAATGGATTGGTTGTACAGGCAGTTTGGGGCAATAAGGAATTCACAAGAGCAAGGGGATGTGATGGATGGCAGTTATAGGAAGGGGAAAACGTCTCAGATACAGTCGCATAGATGGGTTAAATCCAGGAAAGATAAGAGAGGTAGGCAGGTAGTGCAGGAGTCTTCTGTGGCTATCCCCATTTCAAACAAGTAAGCTGTTTTGGAAAATGTAGTGGGTGATGGATTCTCAGAGGAATATAGCACAAACAGCCAAGTTTCTGGTATTGAGACTGGCTCTAATGCAATGAGCGGTATATTGGGTTCCAAGCGATCGAGTGTGTCAGGGGACTCTCTAGGCCGAGGTACAGATAGACATTTCTGTGGCCAGCAGCGAAAAATCAGAATGGTGTGTTGCTTGCCTGGTGCCAGGATCAAGGATGTCTCAGAGAGGGTGCAGAATGTTCTCAAGGGGGAGAGGGGCCAGCAGGAGGTCATTGTACACATTGGAATCAATGACAGGAAGAGAAGAGGTTGTGATTCTGAAGGGAGATTAACAGAGAGTTAGGCAGGAATTTAAAAAGGTCTTCGTGAGTAGTATTATCTGGATTACTCCCGGTGCTATGAGCTGGAGAGGGTAAGAATAGGAGGATAGAGCGGATGAATGCATGGCTGAGGAGCTGATGTACAGTTGAAGAATTCACATTTTTGGATCAATGAAAGCTGTTTTAGAATAGAAGTGACCTTTACAGAAGGACGGATTGCACCGTAATTGGAAGGGAAGTAATATACTAGCAGGGAGATTTGTTAGATCTGCTCAGGAGGATTTAAACTAGTAAGGTGGTGGTGGGACCCAGGAAAATAGTAGGAAAAATTTCAATCTGAGACTGGTACAGTTGGAAACAAAGGTGAATCAAACAGTCAGGACCGACAGGGACAAAGCAGAGAACAAGGTAGGACTGAAAAATTAAACTGCATTTATTTCAATGCAACAGGCCTAACAGAGAAGGCAGATGAACTCAGGGCATGGTTAGGAACATGGATCTGGGGTACCATAGCAATTACAGAAACATGGCTGAGGGATGGACAGGACTGGCAGCTGAATGTTCCAAGATACAAATGCTACATGAAGGATAGAAAGGGAGGCAAGAGAGGAGGGGGAGTGGCGTTCTCGATAAGGGGTAGCACTACAGCTGTACTGAGGGAAGAAATTCTCGGAAATACATCCAGGGAGGATATTTGGGTGGAACTGAGAAATAAGAATGGGATGATTCACTTTTGGGATTGTATTATAGCTCTCTTAATAGTCAGAGGGAAATTGAGAAACAAATTTGTAAGGAGATCTCACTTATTTGTAAGAATAATAGGGTGGTTATGACACGGGATTTTAAATTTCTAAATGTAGACTGGGACTTCCATAGTGTTAAGGGTTTAGATAGAGAGGAATTTGTTAAGTGTGTACAAGAAATTTTTCTGATTCAGTATGTGGATGTACCTACTTGAGAAGGTGCAAAACTTGACCTACTTTTGGGAATTAAGGCAGGGCAGGTGACTGAGGTGTCAGTGGGGAACACTTTGGGACCAGCGACCATAATTCCATTAGTTTTAAAAATAGTGATGGAAAAGGATAGACCAGATCTAAAAGTTGAAGTTCTAAATTGGAGAAAGGCCAATTTTGATGGTATTAGGCAAGAACTTTCAAAAGCTGATTGGGCTCAGATATTCGCAGGTAAAGGGACAGCTGGAAAATTGGAAGCCTTCAGGAATGAGATGACAAGAATCCAGAGAAAGTTATATTCCAGTTAGGGTGAATGGGAAGGCTGGTAGGTATAGGGAATGCTGGATGACTAAAGAAATTGAGGTTTTGGTAAAGAATAAGAAGGAAGCATATGTCAGGTATATACAGGATAGATCGAGTGGTTCCTTAGAAGAGTATAAAGGAAGTAGGAGTATACTTAAGAGGGAAATCAGAAGGACGAAAAGAACACATGAGATAACTTTGGCAAAAAAACTTAAGGAGAATCCAAAGGGTTTTTACAAATACATTTAGGACAAAAGGGTAACTAGGGAGAGAATAGGACCTCTCAAAGATCTCTCTCATTCCTGATGAAGGGCTTATGCTCGAAACGTCGAATTCCCTATTCCTGAGATGCTGCCTGACGTGCTGTGCTTTAACCAGCAACACATTTTCAGCTCTCAAAGATCAGCAAGGCGGCCTTTGTGTGGAGCCACAGAAGATGGGGATTCTAATACTTTTGCATTAGTATTTACTTTGGAAAAGGACATGGAAGATATAGAATATAGGGAAATAGATGGGGAATCTTGAAAAATGTCCATATTACAGAGGAGGAAGTGCTGGATGTCTGGAAATAAATAAAAGTGGATAAATCCCTACGACCTGATCAGGTGTACCCAAGAACTATGTGGGAAGCTAAGGAAGTGATTGCTGGGCCTTTTACTGAGATATTTATATCATCAATAGTCACAGGTGAGATACCAGACGGCTGGAGGTTGGCTAACGTGGTGCCACTGTTTAAGAAGGGTGGTAAGGACAAGTCAGGGAACTATAGACCAGTGAGCCTGACGTCAGTTGGGCAAGTTGTTTGAGGGAATCCTGAGGGCGAGGATGTACATATATTTGGAAAGGCAAGGACTAATTCGGGATAGTCAACATGGCTTTATGCGTGGGAAATCATGTCTCACAAACTTGATTGAGTTTTTTGAAGAAGTAACAAAGAGGATTGATGAGGGCAGAGCAGTAGATGTGACCTATATGGACTTCAGTAAGGCGTTTGACAAGGTTCTCCATGGGAGACTGGTTAGCAAGGTTAGATCTCATGGAATACAGAGACAACACGCCATTTGGATACAGAACTGGCTCAAAGGTAGAATACAGAGGGTGGTGGTAGAGGGATATTTTTCAGATTGGAGGCCTGTAACTAGTGGAGTGCCACAAGGATCAGTGCTGGGTCCACTACTTTTCATCATTTATATAAATGATTTGGATGTGAGCATAAGAGGTATAGTTAGTAAGTTTGCTGATGACACCAAACTTTGTGGTGTAGTGGACAGTGAAGGTTACCTCAGATTACAACGGGATCTTGATCAGATAGGCCAATGGGCTGAGAAGTGGCAAATGGAGGTTAATTTAGATAAATGTAAGGTGCTGCATTTTGGGAAAGCAAATCTTAGCAGGATTATACACTTCTGATAAGGTCCTAGGGAGTATTGCTGAATAAAGAGACCTTGGAGTGCAGGTTCATAGCTCCTAGAAAGTGCAGTCGCAGGTAGACAGAATAGTGAAAAAGGCATTTGGTATGCTTTCCTTTATTGGTCAGAGTATTGAGTAGGGGAGTTGGGAGGTCATGTTGCGGCTGTACAGGACATTGGTTAGGCCACTGTTGGAATATTACATGCAATTCTGGTCTCCTTCCTATCGGAAAGATGTTGTGAAACTTGAAAGGGTTCAGAAAGATTTACAAGGATATTACCAGAGGTGGAGGATTTGAGCTATAGGGAGATTTTGAACAGGCTGGGGTTGTTTTCCCTGGAGCATCGGAGGCTGAGGGATGACCTTATAGAGGTTTATAAAATCATGAGGGGCATAGATAGGATAAATAGGCAAAGTCTTTTCCCTAGGGTGGGATGTCCAGAACTAAAGGGCATAGGTTTAGGGTGAGAGGGGAAGGATACAAAAGAGACCTAAGGGGCAACTTTTTCACGCAGAGAGTGGTACCTGTATAGAATGAGCTGCCAAAAGGAGTGGTGGAGGCTAGTACAATTGAAACATTAAAGAAGCATCTGGATGGGTATTTGAACAGGAAGGGTTTAGAGGGATATGTGCTGGCAGATGGGATTAGGTTTGGTTGGGATATCTGATCAGCACGAATGAGTTGGACCGAAGGATCTGTTTCCGTGCTGCCCTCTCGCTGACTACCACATGTCCGCACTGGGCTCCCTCACTGACCACCACATGTCTGCACTGAGCCCCCACACTGACCGCCACATGTCCGCACTGGGCCCCCTCACTGACCACCACATGTCTGCACTGAGCCCCCACACTGACCGCCACATGTCCGCACTGGGCCCCCTCACTGACCACCACATGTCCGCACTGAACCCTCTCACTGACCACCACATGTCCGCACTGGGCTCCCTCACTGACCACCACGTGTCTGCACTGAGCCCCCACACTGACCGCCACATGTCTGCACTGGGCCCCCTCACTGACTGCCATGTGTCTGCACTGTCCCCTCACTGACCGTACGTGTCTGCACTGGGCCCCCTCACTGACTGCCATGTGTCTGCACTGTCCCCTCACTGACCGTACGTGTCTGCACTGAGCCCCCTCACTGACCGCCACGTGTCTGCACCGTGCCCTCTCACTGACTGCCATGTGTCATACTTCATGGAGACATAAAATAAAGATAGGTTGTGGAAGTGTCTGACAGTTATCAGCTGACGTTCTTGTGCAGAATGTTAGATGACACCAAACACAAGCAGATATCTTGGGGATTGTGTCATAGAGTCAGAGAGATGTACAGCACAGAAACAGACCATTTGGTCCAAAATGCAGACCAGATATCTAAAACTAATCTAGTCCCACTTGCCAACATTTGAAACTTTTACCTTCAGGAAATAGAGTATCGAGGATCTTGCTGGACATGCTTCAGAGTTCAGGTTGTACCAGGGCTCCAGGTACCACACTGGACCCAAAAAAAGGCATTCTTCTGGAGCAGGAGAGCTGGCCTGGAAAGCTCTTATCCTTCCCCAGATCGGCCAAAAACATACAATTCTCAAAGTTCGATCTTCAAAGCAGGAGCTGCAACCTTCGGCAAGCTGGCCATCATAAACCTGAGTGGGTTGGCGGGTCCTCGGTGAAGAAGCAATAATTGTAATGCATGTGACTTTCAATTGAAATGAAATGTTCCCCTGTCATTTCAGCGACCTCTTTTAAAATAATACAACCCTCCAACCTCAGGTCAATCCAAAATTACTGAAAGTAAAGGCAGCATAACTACAAAAACATGAAGGAATTGACAGGAGGGAGATGTGTTTCTCAGGTTCAATGAGCGAGTGTGGATGGAACCTCAATTTGAGCCAAATGAATGTCTTTTCCCCTGGCCACTTCCTTCTCGTATTCTATTTCTTAAAGCCTTTTCCGAATGCTCTGATAAAAGAAGATTATAAATTAGTCATTTTTCATTGCATAATACAAGATTTGCAGATAGGGTGGTGTTGGAGGAAGCCTGCTGAGTATGGGGATTGTCTACTCCACCTGCTTGACTTTTTGATCCATTCTTAAAATTTTCTCCCATTTCTCATTTTGTTTTACTTCTTTCTCTTTGGATTTACTTGTCTCTTAATGAAGAGTTTGACGGTGGTAACAGTCAGCAAGTGGACCCAGTCCGGACACGTGGCGGTCAGTGAGGGGGTTCAGTGCCGACACGTGACGGTCAGTGAGGGGGCTCAGTGCGGACATGTGGTGGTCAGTGAGAGGGCTCAGTGCAGACACGTGGCAGACAGTGAGTGGATCCAGTCTGAACACGTGGTGGTCAGTGAAGGGGCTCAGTGCGGACACGTGGTGGCCAGTGAGATGGCTCAGTGCGGAAACATGGCCGCTGTGTTGGAGACTAGTTTGAATTCCCAGAGGCTTCTGTATTGATGAAGCAGGCCGAGGATGGACTGATTACTTGCTGCGGTGGAAGTGTGTTTGACCCTCCGGTGCAGATTCATGGAGGAGGTCGTGGCTGTGGTTTTGGGCCCAGTACGAGAGCCTGCAACATTGGCAGCAGCTGTGTCAGTGAGGTGGACCAGAAACAGACTCATGGCAGCAGTGGAGTCAGGTTTGGGCTGGCGTGGTAACTGGCAGCGTCAGTGGCATCTGCATTGGCAAAGCCTCATAGTTGCGAGGGCATTGCGGGAGGTGAGATGGCGCTGAAGAATGGCGACTTTCATTCCACCAGTGGCACAACAAAGGGAACCGATACCTGGCCACCAGGGCCAAGGCCCAAGGAGGAGCCCTTCACAAGAAGGACACAAAATTGGTTGAACACATTTTTCTTTGTTTCTTTATTCTTCAGCCTTTATATTCTATGTTTTGGTTTATTTTTCTGTATTTTAAATGGCACCAGAGTGTGGTGACACTATACAATACCATTTACTGTATTTTGTAACAAAATCCACGTGACAATAAACAAATTAAATCAAGTCGAAAATATTTTCTCTCCTTGTTTAGCTCCCAATATACTGCTTTTGAAAATCATCTTGGACATGGTCTAACAATTCATCCCCCACAACATTACTAATGACTAGGCTTGCCCAGTCTATAGGCGAAAGTGGGTCCTGCAGATGCTGGAGATCAGAGTCAAGATTAGAGTAGTGCTAGAAAAACACAGCAGGTCAGACAACATCCGAGGAGCAGAAAATCAACATTTCGGGGGAAAGCCCTTCATCAGGAATAAGGATGGGAGTCTCTGGAGTAGAGAGATTAATATGAGAGGGTTGGGGCAAGGGAGAAGGTAGCTGAGAGTGCAATACGTGGATGGAGGTGGGGGTGAAGGTGATAGTTCGGAGAGGAGGGTGGAGCGTAGAGGTGGAAAGGAAGGCTGACAGGTGGGACAGATCATGAGGACAGTGCTGAGCTGGAAGGTTGGAACTGGGGTAAAGTGAAGAGAGGAGAAATGAGGAAACTGGTGAAGTCCACATTGATGCCCTGAGGTTGAAGAGTTCTGAGGTGGAAGATGAGGCGGTCTTCCCCCAGGTGTCAGGTGGTAAGGGAGTGGCCATGGAGGAGGCCCAGGACGTGCATGTCCTTGGCAGAGTGGGAGAGGGAGTTGAAATGTTCAGCCACAAGTTGGTGGGGTTGATTGGTGCGGGTGTCCCAGAGATGTTCTCTGAAGCGCTCTGCACATAGGTATCCAGTCTCCCCAATGTAGAGGAGACTGTATCGGGAGTAATGATCTATATGCCTAGTCTATATATGCAAATTCTAATTGCACACAATTGTTTTATTACCCTTCTCACAAATACCTCTAATTTCTTGAGCTATACCATGATTTACATTGTCACTGATATCAGTGAACCATAAACAACAGCAGTAAAGTCTCAGAAGGTTGTTGAATCTGGGACGAGGTGTTGGTTGAGGCCGTTTGGTTGTATATCCTCCACAACCTACACAAGACCACCCACAAACTGGAGGAGGAACACCTCACCTTCCGCCTCGAGACCCGACAACCACACGGTCTCAACATTGAATTTACCAATTTCCAAATTTCCCCTCCCCTCACCCCATTTCAGATCCAGCTCTCTGACTCGGCTCTGCCCTCTTGACCTGACCGACCTGTCCATCTTCCTTCCCACCAAAATCTACTTCACATTTCCCACCGACTTATCACCATCATCTCCTATCTTTGCCCACCTGTTGCTATCCCACATGCCTTTCCCCAGCCCCACTCTCCCATGATTTATTTCTCAGTCTCCTTCCCCCTCCCCCGTCCTGATGAAGGGTCGTGCCTGAAACATCTACTCACTTGCTCCTCAGATGCTGTCTGACCTGCTGTGCCTTTTCCAGCACCACACTTTATCACTTCCGACTCTCCAGCATCTGTGATCCTCACGTTTTCCCACCAGAGTTGGCATACAGTGTTACGCAGTCTGGAGGCAGTTGCTCTGGGAGTCTATAACATTGACTA
This sequence comes from Hemiscyllium ocellatum, assembly GCF_020745735.1. Taxonomy (NCBI): domain Eukaryota; kingdom Metazoa; phylum Chordata; class Chondrichthyes; order Orectolobiformes; family Hemiscylliidae; genus Hemiscyllium; species Hemiscyllium ocellatum. The sequence continues at coordinate 65,525,746 of NC_083401.1, read as the reverse complement.
ATAACAGAGCGAAAACTAGAGATGTATCAGTTGTATGTAATTCCTGCAATCAGGATTGGATATCTTTACCAAAAGATTTTAATTTTCACAATTCAAAACATTTTGTTAATTGAGTGAAATTAGTTGTAAGGACCTGCAGGAATTCCCCTGCTGGAGGGCCCTTCATTGAAGTGACACTAATTGCAGGCAGGAAACCAATCTTGAACCATTGCACATCTTCAGGGATGATGAGTCGAGTAGAACATTACAGAACATCAAGCCATTCTGTTATTCTTCCACTAAAATAAATTAGAGCAAGTGTGAACTTTTTCAATGCAAACAATCAATTATTAATAATAAACACAGAAAGTGCCAAAAGTACTCAGCATTTCTGGCAGCTTCTGCAGACAGAGGGATTTCAGGTCGATAACCTTTTGTCAGAACTTTTATTCTGCCTCCATTTCACTAATTAAAGACATTTCAGTTGCGTCTCTTCTGAGCCATTTGGACAGAGTAATTGATCCTTGGTGTATTTGTTGTTGCTGCTTGCCTGTTAATGTTTGTTTTAGCTGCTCAATCATCGGCTCAGCAAAAACTTGTCGATTTTCTTTAAATGTTGTCCGTTCTGTTTTGATAAAAATATGCAAAGTCATTATTCAACATATTCTTTCGCCTCTTATTTCTCTTGATAATATCACTGGGTAGCCATGATGCACCTGACCATAGAGCCATAGAGTCATTGAATCATAGGGATGTACAGCATGGAAACAGACCCTTTGTCCAACTTGTTCATGCCGTCCAGATATCCTAAATTAATCTAGTCCTATTTACCAGTATTTGGCCCATATTCTTCTAGACCCTTTATATTTATATATCCATCCAGATGCCTTTTAAATGCTATTATAGTACCAACCTCCATCATTTTCTCTGGTAGCTCATTCCATACACACACAAGCCTCTGTGTGAAAACGTTGCCCCTTTTAAATCATATCCCTCTCACCTTAAACCTATACTTTTTATTTTTGGATTCCCTAACCCCAGGGAAAAGAACTTGTCTATCCTCGCCCCTCATGATCTAATTAACCTCTTTAAGGTCATGCCTGAGCCTCTGATGCTCCAGGCAAAGTAGCTCCAACCTATTCAGCCTCTTCCTATAGTTCAAACCCTCCAAGCCTGACAATGTCCTTATAAATCTTTTTTAAACCGTTTCAAGTTTCACAACATCCTTCCTATGGCAGGGAGAGCAGAACTGCACACAGAATTCCAATAGTAGCCTAACCAGTGACCACTTCTTTTTTTCTTTTTTTCTTAACGCAGGTATATTTGTATGTTTCTTGTGTGTTTATGCTCTTTGCAAGTTTATTTTCATTCTCCCTTTCATAGTATCTGTTGTTTTGTCAATCCCTTTTGTCTTTATATCCATCCCATTTGCCAGAATCTGTGTTAATATTTGGACTTTTAAAGAAAAAAATGGCATTCTGGTTGCTTTTTGGGTAAGAGAGGTGTATATACATATCAGTTTGAGAACATATTGGATAGGACTTTGCCACAGGATTGAGGATCACAGTGTTGTGGTGAAATGGATCCGAAGCACACAGTTCACCTATTATTTCAGAAGTGGCTACCTCATTGGCTACCGCTTGGTTCACCAACCAGTTAAGGCCAGGAGTGGAAGGGCTGGACCCAATTGAGGAAGGTCAGAGATTGAGACCCCCGGGACAGGTAAACTTTAAATGAACCCTCTGAGGGACCAAGCAGTGAAGGCCCCTCCGGATACTGGTCACTATCCCTAGCTCCCTGACCCCGAAATTTATGCTAATGTAATTTTTAAAAAAATTCTTTCAGGGAATTTAGGGGATCTCTGGCTGGCCCAGCATTCATTGCCCATATTTAATCACCAAGATCCAAATGGTTTGCTCAGATGTTTTCAGAGGACAGTCAGAGGTCAACTGCACTGCTCTGGGTCTGGATTCATATGCAGGCCAGGTCAGCTAAAGATGCAGGTTTTCCTTCTCTAAAGGACATTGGTGAAGCAGATGAGTTTTCACAACAATTAACAGTGGCTGCCATTTGGCTAGCTCAATTCCAATATTATTACCAGACTATTAATCCAGACACTGAATTCTGGGAGTTGGTGAAATTTGAGTACAATAAAACATTCTAGAATGAAGAATCTATTGAAGCCATTCTCCACTGTTCATCGTTGGAAATCCCAACTGGTTTATTGCTGTCCTTCTAGGAAGGCAACCTTCCATCCTCACCTGGTCTGACCTACATGTGACTCCTGGCCCACAGCTTTGTAGTTTATTTTGAACTGCCCTTGAACTGGCCTAGTGAGTCACTCAGTTGTATCAATCACTTTGGGATCTCAGGAAAGAAATGAAATGGACCACCTGGCATTGACCTAGGCACAGGAAAAGACAACAGAATAATCAGCCCCTGTCAACCCTATGCTCTCCAGCATCACAGATCCAGTCTTCAGCCAATTTGATTCACTCCATGTGTATCAAGATACAATTAGAGAGGTTGAATACTGCAAAAGCTATGGGCCCTGACAATATTTTGACCATAGTACTGAAGACTTGTACTGCGGAATTTACCACTCTGTTACCCAGGCTCTGCCAGTACAATTGCAACACTGGCATCGACCTGGAAATGTGGAAAATTGCCCAGGTGCTTCCTGTACATAAAAAGCAGGACAAATCCAACCCAGCCTTATCAGTCTACTCTTGATCATCATAAAGTGATGGAAGGTGTCATCAGCCAAGCAACACCTGCTCAGCAATAGCCTGCGCAGTGACGTCCATTCTGGGCTTCACCAGGGCCACTCAGCTCCTGACCTCATTACAACCTTGGTTCAAACATGACCAAAAGAGCTGAATTCCAGAAGTGAGGTGAGAGTGACAGCTGTGGACATGACGGTCACATTTGATCAAGTATGGCATCAAAGATCCCTGGCATAACTGGAATCAATTGGTGTCAGGGATGAACTCTCCCATGATTGGAGTTATACCTGGCACACCAGAAGGCAGTTGTGATTGTTGGAGGTCAGTCATCTCAACTCCAGGATGTTGTTGAATTAAGTCCTCAGGTTAGTGTCCAAGGGTCAGCCACCTTCAGCTGCTTCAACAATGACCTCCCTCCATCACAAAGTTCAGAAGTGGGAATTTTCACCAATGTAAAATGCAAATGTTCAGAATGATTTGGGATTCCTCAGATACTGAAGCAGTCCATATTCAAATGCAATAAGATCTGAGCAGTATTCAGGATTGGACTGATAAATGGAAAGTAATATTCATGCCATACAAATGCCAGGCAATGACCATTTCCAATAAGAGATAATCTAACCACTGCCCCTTGACATTCAATTGTGTTATTATCACTGAATCACCCACTATCAACATTCTGTGAGTTCCCATTGACCAAAAACTCAACTGGACTCGCCATATAAATACAATGGCTACAACAGTAGGTCAGAGGCTAAGAATACTGAATTTGAGTAACTTGCAACCTGACTCCCCAAAGCCAGTTCACCATCTACAAGGCACAAGTCACGAGTGTGATGGAAGATTCCCCATTTGCCTGGATGGATGCAACTTCCACAACACTCAAGAAGCTGGACATCAATCTCATAGTAGCTCACTTGATTAGCAACATATCCACAAACATCCATTCCTTCCACCACTTATACTCATTCAGAGCAGTGTGTACTATCTGCAAGAGAAAGAAGATGGTTTATCTTCATTTGTCAAGAGGAACAGGAAGAAGAAGACTTATGTTAGGATGCAGTGTGATGGCTCAGTTAGGGCGCTTGAGAGTTACAAGTTAGCCAGGTAAGACCTAAAGAGAGAGCTAAGAAGAGCCAGCAGGGGACATGAGAAGTTGGTGGCAAATAGGATCAAGGAAAACTCAGAGGCTTTCTATAGGTATATCAGGAATAAAAGAATGACTTGAGTAAGATTAGGAGAAAGTGAGGACTACAGATGCTGGAGATCAGAGCTGAAAAATGTGTTGCTGGAAAAGCGCAGCCGGTCAGGCAGCATCCAAGGAGCAGGAGAATCGACATTTTGGGCATAAGCCCGAATTCCTGAAGAAGGGCTTATGCCCAAAATGTCGATTCTCCTATTCTTTGGATGCTGCCTGACCTGCTGCGCTTTTCCAGCAACACATTTTTCAGCTGAGTAAGATTAGGGCCAATCAAGCATAGTAGGGGGAAGTTGTGCGTGGTGTCAGAGGAGTTAGGGGAAGAGCTAAATAAATGCTTTCCATTAGTATTCACACTAGAAAAAGACAATGTGGTCGAGGAGAATATTGAGATACAGGCTATTAACTAGATAAGATCGAGGTGCATAAGGAGGAGTGTTAGCAATTCTGAAAAGTGTAAAAATACATAAGTCCCCTGTGCTGGATGGGGTTTATCCTAGGATTTGCTGGGAAGCCAGGGAGGAGATTGTCGAACCTTTGGCTTTGATCTTTATGTCATCATTGTCTACAGGAACAATGCCAGAAGACTGGAGGATAGCAAATGTTGTTCCCTTGTTCAAGAAGGAGAGTAGAGACAACCTTGGAAATTATAGACCTGTAAGCCTTACTTCAGTTGTGGGTAAAGTGTTGGAAAGGGTTACAAGAAATAGCATTTATAATCATCTGGAAAGGAATAAGTTGATTAGGCAGAGTAAACATGGGTTTGTGAAGGATAGGAAGTGCTTCACAAGCCTTATTGAGTTCTTTGAGAAGGTGACCAAACAAGTGGATGAGGGTGAAGCAGTTGATGTGGTGTACATGGATTTCAGTAAGGCTTTTGATAAGGTTTCCCTGCAACAATAGTAGACTCCCCAACTTTAAGGGCATTTAAGTGGTCATTAGATAGACATATGGACAAGAATGGAATAGTGGAGGTTAGATGGGCTTCAGATTGGTACCACAGGTTGGCGCAACATCAAGTGCTGAAGGGCCTGTACTGCACTGTAAAGTTCTTTGTTCTGTGTTCTAAGAAACATTGCAGTAATTCACCACAGATCTCTTGATAAACATTTTTGATAAGGTAGGCTATGGCACAGAATACAGAAGCATGGGATTGAGGGCGATTTAACGGTTTGGATCAGAAATTATCTGGCTGAAAGAAGACAAAGTTTAGATTAGAGTGGTGCTGGAAAATCACAGTAGGTCAGGCAGCATCTGGGGAGCAGGAAGAAGATAAGGAGTAGTGGTTGATGGGAAATGTTCATTTTAGAGTTCAGTTACTAGTGGGTTACAACAAGGATCTGTTTTGGGACCACTGTTGATTGTTATTTTTATAAATGATCTGGATGAGGGCATAGAAGGATGGGTTAGTAAATTTGCGGACGACACTAAGCTCATTAGAGTTGTGGATAGCGATTAAGGATTTTGTAGGTTACAAAGAAACATAAATAAGCTGCAGAGCTGGGTTGAGAGGTGGCAAATGGAGTTTAATGTGGAAAGGTATGAGGCGATTCACTTTGGAAGGAGTAACAGGAATGCAGAGTACTGGACTAATGGTAAGATTCTTGATAGTATAGATGAGCAGAGATTCTCCACGTCCAGGTACATAGATCCTTGAAAGTTGCCACCCAGGTTGATAGGGTTGTTAAGAAGGTATACGGTGTGTTGGCCTTTATTGGTAGAGGGATTGGGTTTCGGAGCCATGAAATCATGCTGCATCTGTACAAATCTCTGGTGCGGCCACATTTGGAGTATTGCATGCAGTCCTGGTCACCACATTATAAGAAGGATGTGGAACCTTTGGAAAGAGTTCAGAGGAGATTTACCAGGATGTTGCCTGGTGTGAATAAAAGGTCTAACGAGGAAAGGCTGAGGGATTTGAGGTTATTTTCGTTAGAGAGCAAAGAGTTGAGAGGTGACTGAATTGAGACATATAAGATAATCCGAGGGTTAGATAGGTTGGATAGTGAAAGCCCTTTTTCCTCAGACTGCAATGGATAGCATGAGGGGCCATCACTTTAAATTGAGGGGTGATAGGTATAGGACAAATATCAGTTCTCCAATTTATTTGTATTTCAGATCCAGGTTGATTAAAAACACAGACCTTGTCTCTGTACTTGACAAGTATTTTTTATGAGAATCTAGCTGCAAGTAAACAATTATGAACAATTATAACTCTCCCCGTTAAAACTCAAACTCCCTAATCAACAGAGCCCTCTTCACAGGCAGACACAAATGATACAATAAAATGGGTGTTATGGGTGGAGGAAAAGACAGACAAGTCAGTTCAGAGGTCGCCAAATAACAAAGAAATAGGCCATTCACTCCACAAGAGCCTCCACTGAACTTAAGTTCTTTCAATTTAACCAACATAATCTTATACCTTTTTCTAACCGGTACTGATTTATGTTCTCCTTATTACTGCAATGTTCAGAACTGGGTTCAACACAGATGAAATAGCATATTTTATTTTCCCCAAGGAAGAGAACTTCCATGCGAAAAGAAATTTGAATAGATCATGTAAGAAAACATAACAGGAATCCAAATACCCGACCTGCACTTAAGTCTCATGATCAAATATTCATGAGATCTGCAATATTCTCTGACACTCATTCGACACTGTGGTACCTTTGCTAAGTGTTTTCAATGAAATCTTCCCTTTTAATGAAGATAAAACTTGACATTCCTTTTCCCCGAAGTTACTTGCTTTTTTATTAGTGACCTTTACTCTCTAGTTCTTCTCTAAAATCTGATGTACGGATGCCAAACTCTGCTCTGCGGGAGCACTGAGCAGCAATAGTTGCCATGGATAATTATAACATCAGTCAGCAAACAGTTACTGCATGAGAGAAGAATCCGGACCAAGGCAGTTTCAAGCTCACCATCAACTGTGGTGACATTTTATTTTGTTTAAACTGCTGCAAATTTTGCTGCTCTGTATAAAAGAAAAGGAATATCTTTATTCATTCATGCCTCTCATGAACTAAGGACTGAAAGCACTGCACAGCCAGTTAAATAATTTGTGTGCTTTGCTGTCTGGCCAGCATTTATTACCCATCCCTGGTGCAGTTGTAGCAGTAAATGTAAGAAGCGTACCCATTTTGGGGATAGCAATCTCCAAAAAACAAGAGATCAGATAATCTCTTGCAATAGTGTAATTTGATAGATAAATATTGGTCCGGGTGTAGGGAAGAACTCTCCAGCTCTGCAACAATACAATGCCATGTCTGGTATACCTCCAGAGGAGATGGAGGAACTAAAGAATGGAATGGATTCTTTACAGGAAGCAGGGTGCAAGGATGTATAGTCCAGGTAGCTGTGGGAGTCTGTGGGGATTTGTAGTGGATATTTCTGGCCAGTCTACCCCCGGAAAACAGAGATGTCCAGGAAGGAGAAGGAGGAGACAGAAATAGAACAGGTGAAAGTAATGGTGGAATGGAAATTGGAAGCAAAATCGATGAACTTTTCCAATTTTGGATGAGAGAGGGAAGCAACACGGATGATATTGCCGATATATCAGAGGAAGAGTTATAGGTGGAGGTCAGAATAGGACTGGAACAAGGAATGGTCCACGTACCTCTCAAAGAGACAGACATTACTGGAGACCATGCGAGTGCCCATGGCCACCCTTTGACCTGAAGAAAATAAGAGGAGTTAAAAAGGAAGTTGTTGAGGGTGAGGATGAGCTCAACCAAGCAGAGGAGGGTGATGGTGGGTGGGGATGGTTCAGACCTTTAGCCCAGGAAGGAGTGGAGAGCCCTGAGACCATCTCAGCGCAGGATGAATGTGTAAAGAGATTGCATGTCCATGGTAAAAAGGAGGCTGCTGGAGTCTACAACACAAAATTCCAAAATAGCATAAAGGGACAGGATTCAGCAGCATCCTGCTTCCTGTAAAAACTCCATTTCATTCTCCCAGTTCCTCTGTCTCCATCATGTATGTTCCAATGTGGCTAACTTTAACAAGGGAGCCTCCGAAATGTACACTTTTTGCCTCAAGTGAGGATTCCCTAGCTCCCTCAACTGGATCTGACCCACCTCTCGTACTTCAGCATCCCCCCCCCCCCTCCTTTACATAACAGTGATAGGGTTCCCCTTGTCCTTACCAACCATCCCATCAGCCTTCACATCCAGAAAATCATCAGCCGCCATTTCTGCCTGCTCCAGCAAGATGCCACCATAAGATACATAGTCCCCTCCCCTCCCTTGTTTGCCTCCTGCAGGGACCTTTCCCTCTGGAACAAACAGGTTCATTCTTACTTCACACCCAACACATCCCGCCACAGCCACACAGCACCTTTCCCTACAACCGTCGAAGATGTAGAACATGCTCATTTACCTTCTCCTTCCACAATATCCAAGTGCCCAAACATATCTTCCAGGTAAAGCAGCACTTTATCTGGACTCCACACAATCTCGTCTACTGCATTCGCTGCTCACAATGTGGTTTCCTCTACATGAAGGTAACAAAGCATGGACGATGTGACCGTTTCAGGGACATTTGCATTCTGCCACAAAAAAAAGACCCTGAGCTTCCAGTTCCTGCCACTTTAACACTCCACACTATTTCCTGGCCAACATCCCTGTCTCAGGCTTGCTGCAGTGCTCCAGTGAAGCTCAATGCAAGCTGGAAGAACAACACCTCATTTTATGCTGGGGACCCTGCGGCACTCTGGACACAGTATCGAGTCCAATAATTTTACGGTCTGAACTCTCCCATGTCATAGCCTCCTACCCACACACCAGGCCTTGTTAATGCATTGTCTGCCATTACACACTACCTATTGTTAGTGACTAACAGTCTCCATTAACAGCTATTTACTTTCCTAGTCAGATCATTACCCACTCCTTTGTCTGTCCAACTGTTCTCTCTCTTTGGGCTCCTTCCCCACCTATCATTTACGCCTTACCCCTCCCCCCCACCCTATCTGCTGCATCTAAACCCACATTTTCCAAGCTACCAACGGTGCTGATGAAGGGTCACTGGAGCCAAAACATTAATTCTGATTTCTCTTCACAGATGCTGCCAGGCTTGCCAAGCTTTTACACGAAAATATGAAATATTGCTTTCATCTGTGAAATTTTTGGAAAGTGTTTATCTATTTTCTGGAGACAGTGTTGAAAGGTAAAGATTTAGGGAACACATTAAGGCTGTAGGTGGACTCACATTGAGGCATTCCATCTGGGATTGACAAAGGAAGACCTGCATTGTTTGTGTGTCCATACTTGCACACGTGCATACATGTCAATGTACACAAAAGCATGTATGCGCACATACATAGACCTCACAAAAGTAATCATCCAATGAAAAAGAACTGCATTACTACAGAGATATTTCTCTTTGGAAGGAACACAATCCCTGGTCCTTAAACATACACTGTTGTTGAATATTGTCTTTGCCCAATCTGCCACATTTGATACGAATTCTAAGTCATCATCAGTATTCCTAGGCTGACAAAAGGGTTGCTATTCAAAGACGCACTGGCAGATTTTGCAATCACGGATGACGAAAGGGAAAGGACACTTCTTCAAACTAAAAATGAAGAATTGGAAGACTCATTCAAATCACGCAAATTGAAAACAATTAGGTTCAGAAGAAAATGATTAATCAGTTTACTTCTCTGGAAAATTGCAAGATGCAGTATAAAAATACAAGTGTTTTATGACAAATTAAGATGGAAGCAGACAATGCAACTGCCCAATATGGAGGACAATTGAGGTAAATAATAAACAGGTGTGACTTCAATGATGTTGCGCATGTTGATTATTAAATATAAATACAAATAATCCAAGGACATGTCTATAGATACCTAAATTGAACATTTTGCCAGATTATAATTCTTGCCACTTCGACCAGTATGTGATACTTAGTAAGGATTGTTTGAGGTAGTTCGCTGCTTCAAATTCTCCACTGTCTCTGGTTTATCTTTGTCTCATCTAGGATTAATGGTGGAAGCTAAACCATGCCACCTACAAAATACCTAATATATCCTGACATAATGCAAAGGTTTATTGCATGAAATAATGAAGTGCAACTATATTTGGTGAAGATATTCAAGTTATTTATCACATTTGGAGCAATCTCTCTTTAAAGGTTCAACATGCAGATAAATCAAATTCATTTTCAAGCAGGACACCAATCATAGTGATTGGCTGATACACTTAGCTTAGGGAACCCCAGGATGACACTAACATCAAAACGCCATTTGGATGATATTACTCCAGAGACTACCTTTCAGTTTATCTGTCAGTCAAGATATGTTCCAACAGCATATGAACAGCATTAGAGAAAGGTGCCTGGGTAAGAATGCATTACCAATGATCTTATGGTAAAAGCAAAACCAAAGAAGATCATCATCACAACCCTCACTCATTCATGTCAGTAACTCACTGTGAAGATCTGGTGTCACAAGTCATTCGTAAGTTCACATATGGAGCACAGGGGAACCTTGATTATCACAAAAGGTACAGATGGGGAGTATTTCATTCCGTTAATTGAATGCTGGATAACATAGTTAGCCAAGCATCAGGACCTTGCAATCTTATTCAGGTAATCAAATACTGGATAATTGAGGTTCCTCTGTATTGCATAAAATTCTTGTCGTTTTTCTGCAGGAAAGATGTTATTAAACTGGTAAGGGTGCGAGAAAGATTGACAAGGATGTAACTATGACCGAAAGGTCTTAATTCTAAGCAGAGGTTTTCCCTGGAGCATTGAAAGCTGACAGGTGACCTTACAGAGATGTATAAAATCATGAGAGATATTGATAAGGCAATTTGCCAAGGTCTTTTCCCCAAGGTAGGAGAATCCAAACTTAGAGGGCATTGGTTTAAGGTGATCAGGGAAGATTTAGAAAGGACCTGAGGAGCAATGTGAGAATTCCCACATATATGGAAAAAGGTGCCAGAGAAAGTGATAGAGGTGAATACAATTATAACATTCAAAAGACATTTGGACAGGTGCATGGATAGGAAAGTTTTAGAGGGATGTGGGCCAAATGCAGGAAAAAGGGATGAGTTCAGTTTCGGAAACTTGGTTGGCATGGATGAGTTGAGCTGAAGGGTCTGTTTGCATGTTGCATATCTCTATGTCTTTAAGTAATTGAAGCAAAGCCATATTGTTTCCTTCACAATTACAAGATTAGATTAGACTTACAGTGTGGAAACAGGCCCTTCGGCCCAACAAGTCCACACCGACCCGCCGAAGCGCAATCCACCCATACCCCTACATTTACCCCTTACCTAACACTACGGGCAATTTAGCTTGGCCAATTCACCTGACACGCACATCTTTGTGACTGTGGGAGGAAACCGGAGAACCCGGAGGAAACCCACGCAGACACGGGGAGAACGTGCAAACTCCACACAGTCAGTCGCCTGAGTCGGGAATTGAACCCGGGTCTACAGGCGCTGTGAGGCAGCAGTGCTAACCACTGTGCCACCGTGCCGCCCACTCCTCACTTGTCTACAGGAATGCTTTCAGCTACTTTCATCTTTGCATCTCCCATTTGCACACTTTTTCTTGAACGATCTCTCTCAGCTACCAATAAATATGTACATGAATGTGATTGAACTCAGAAGGATTTAATTAAGGTAAATGCAGAAAACAAGATGAAATTTAGGAGATTACTGCTAAAGCCAAGATAAAAACTGCACATTAAATGTGATAGGTATTTTTGGAAGACAAAGAGCCCCTAAGATATCCAGACATTTGTTGTGACTGACACAAAACAGGATCAATGATCATCACTAAGCTCAGTTTTGAAATCATGGCACGGAACACATTATTCTTCGATTCACTGAAAACACCATTTGTAAACATTGAATCTGATGCTGATATTGACATCTCCAATGAAGAACATGAGTCGAATGAGACTCCAACTAATCTTAGGTAGTATCCTAATCAAGAGAGGAAAAACATCCACCTTACCTCAGCAACTATGTTGTGAAGTGAACCATTTTCAGTTGATGTACAAATTGTTCACCTTATTTTACATTAATGAGATTTTAGTTAAAGGAATAGGAAGCTTGGATAAAACATAGAAAAGTACAGCACAGTACTGGCCCTTCAGCCCATGATGTTGTGCCGAGGATTCATCCTAATCTAAAATAGAATAACCTAACCTATGCACCCCTCAATTTACTGCTGTCCATGTGCATATCCAGCAGTCACTTAAATATCCCTAATGACTCTGCTTCCACCACCTCTGCTGGCAACGCATTCCATGTGCTCACAACTCTCTGTGTAAAGAACTTACGTTTGACGTCTCCTTTATACCATCCTCCTAACACCTTAAAACTATGACCCCTGTGGCAATCAATCTTGCCCTGGGGAAAAGTCTTGGCTATTGACTCTATCCATGTCTCTCATTACATTGTACACCTCAATCAAGTCACCTCTCTTCCTCTTTCTCTCCAGAGAGAAAAGTCCAATCTCAGTCAACCTCTCCTCATAAGACAAGCCTTCCAGTCCAGGCAGCATCCTGGTGAAGCTTCATTGCACCCTCTACAAAGCCCCCATGTCTTTCCTATAATAGGGCGACCAGAACTGGACACAATATTCCAAGTGTGGTCTCACTAGAGTTTTGTACAACTGCAGAAAAACATCACAGCTCTTAAACTTGATCCCCTTGTTAATGAAAGCCAAAACACCATATGCTTTCTTAACAACACTATTCACTTCAGTGGCAACCTTGAGGGATCTATGCTCTTGAACACCAAGATCCCGCTAGCCCTTCACACTGCCAAGAATCTTGTCTTTAATCCTATTTTCAGCATTTGAGTTTGATCTTCCAAAATGCATCACGTCGCATTTATCCAAGTTGACTTCCATCTGCCATTTCTCAGCCCGGATCTGCTCACTGTCAATGTTGCGCTGCAGCCTGCAATAGCCCTTGATACTATCAATGGTACACCCAACCTTTGTGTCATTGACAAACTTACTAACCCACCCCTCAACCAAATCATTTTTAAAAACTACAAAAAGCAGAGGCGCAAGAACAGAGCCCTGTGGGACATCACTCACCACTGACCTTCAGGCAGAATACTTTACATCTACAACCACTCTCTGCCTTCTGTCAGTGAACCAGTTCTGAATCCAGATAGCCAAATCTCCCTGTATCCCATACCTCCTGATTTTATGGATGAACTTACCGTGAGGAACCTTATCAAATGCCTTGATGAGGTCCACATACACCACATCCACTGCTCAACCATCATCAACCTATTTTGTCACGTCCACAAAGAACTCAATGAGATTTGTAAGGCATGACCTGCCCCTCACAAGGCCATGCTGACTGACTTTAATCATGCTATGCTTCTCCAAATAGTCATAAATCCTATCCCTCAGAATTCTTTCCAAAATCTTGCTGACCACAAACGTAAGACTGACTGGTCTGTAATTGCCAGGAATTTCTCTATTGCCCATTCTCCTCACCCCCTTGCCAAACTAGTTTAAACTCTCCCGAACCACTCAAGCAAATCTCCCACCCAGGATCTGTACATGTTGCAACCCGTCCTTCATCTACAGGTCCCACCTTCCCCAGAAGGCATCTCAATGATATAAGTATCTGAAGCCCTCCTTCGTACATCAATCTCGCAGCCATGTGTTAAGATACACTCACTGACTGTTCCTCACCTCACTGTCTTGTGGCACCAGTAGCAAACCTGAGATCACTATTCTACTCATCCTGCTGTTCAGCTCCCAACCTAACTCTCTGTAGTCACTTTTCAGATCCTCAATCCCTTTCCTGGCTGTATCATTGGTGCCAATGTGTACCATGATTTCTGGCTGCTCACCCTCCCCCTACAGAATCCTGTAAACCTGATCGGTGACATCCCAGACCCTGGCACCTGGGAGGCAACATAACCTCCAGGAGTCCTGTTCCTGACCACAAAATCTCCTCTCAATCCGTCTAACTATTGAATCCCCTACCACTTGCGTTTTTCTATTCTCCCCCTCCCCCTTCTGAGCCACAGTGCCTGGCTCAGTGCCAGAGAGCTGACAACTATGGCTTTCCCCTGGTAGGCTGTCCCCACCAGCAGTATCCAAAACTTATTGCTGAGGGGAACAGCCACAGGGGATCCCTGCTCTGACCATTGGTTCCCTTTCCTCCCCCTAACTGTAACCCAACTGTCCTTATTCTGTATCTGAGGTGTGACCACCTCCCTGTATATCCTCTCAATTTCCCCCTCAGCCTCCCGGATGATCCGTAGCTCATCCAGCTCCAGCTCCAGTTCCCTAATTCGGTTTTCAAGGAGCTGAAGTTGGATGCACTTTGCGCAAATGTGGCCAGTGGATACATGTATCATGTCTCTCACCTGCCACATTCTGCAGGAGGAACATGTAACTGCCCTAACCTCCATACCCAGCTACCCTGAAAGCCCACACTGTACTAAACAACGAAGAGGAAATAAAGAAAACCTGAAAAACCTAGCGAGTCTACAGTTATTAAGGTTAGAGGCAGTGGGTGGGAGGGAGGCCCTATGGTCTAGGGTCTCAGGTTTAGCTTACACCCACCTAAAAAACAATCATTTACCTTCCCAGCAGACTCTGGTTCTTCCGTTCTCTGCTCCCACTGCCTGAACTTGAAAAGCTGTCTGTATCTGTAACTGGTGAAGTTGAATCTCCCTGTTATATATAAGGTTATTGTTTACAAGTCTGGAGACAAAACAATTTATGCTGATACCGTGGAGAGATCTCCTACCATTAGGTTAGAACATAGAACATTAAACTGCAGTACAGGCCCTTTAGCCTCCGTGTTATGACAACTTGTGAAACCTGCTCCACTGAGAGGCTGATGTTTTAGAAACTACTGTGCCTATTCTGAACCTCTGTCTTTGCCTAATCTAATAGTAACTATTGTCTGACTCTCTGAAGTTCCAGTAAACTGTTCTGTTAATAGAATGTTGTGCATAATATATATGGAACAACCTCGATTATCCAAACGAGACAGGCGGGGAGTATTTTGTTCAGATAATTGATTGTTCGGATAACAGATAACATCTGTACAGGTCATAGTCATAGGGTCATAGAGATGTACAGCACAGAAACAGACCCTTCAGTCCAACCCATCCATGCTGACCAGATATCCCAACCCAATCTTGTCCCACCTGCCAGCATCCAGCCCATATCCCTCCAAACCCTTCCTATTCATATACCCATCCAAATGTTGTAATTGTACCAGCCTCCACCACTTCTCCTGGCCACTCATTCCATACACATACCACCGCGTGTGTGAAAAAGTTGCCCCTTGGGTGTCTTTTACATCTTTCCCCTCTCACCCTAAACCTATGCTCTCTAGTTCTGGACTCAATCTTGTTTGGATAATCCAAAATTCGAATAATTGATGTTTGGATGACCAAAGTTATTCTGTAGGTAAAAAAAATCACGGCAGATGCTGGAAACCAGATTCTGAATTGGTGGTGCTGGAAGACCACAGCAGTTCAGGCAGCATCTGAACTGCTGTGGTCTTCCAGCACCACTAAGCCAGAAACAAGGTTGTTCTGTATTACAGCTCTCTGATACAGACTATTCCATCCTCTCACAGAATCTCAATAGCATATAGTTACTGATATAATTGCAATATCAGTAACAGCAGCTGGTTAACACAGTTGGCTAGACAGCTGGCTTGCAATGCAGAGTAATGCCAGCAATGTGGATTCAATAACTACACTAGTTGAAGTTGCAATGAAGGACTATCCTTTACAATCCCTCCCTCACCTGAGGTGTTCTGACTCTCAGGTTATACCATCACTAATTAGTTCTCTTTAATGAGAAATGAACACCAATGGGGCTAAGACTTTACATTATTAACAAATGGCTTCTCATTATATCGCACAGGCCTTTAAAAAACATTATATCCATCATTGGCTCAGAGAAGGATGTCATATACTAAAAATTGCATTGTCCATTTTTTTTCCCACTTAATGCTGCCATACACATATTCCAATAGAGTCTCGAAGACAAGTAAAAGAATACATGTTTACCAGCACATTCAGTTCAGTTTCTGAACGTTCCTTATTAAACCTTGTTGAATCTTAACCATCTCTCCAAGAACATCTGACTTCTTACTTCAAAGATAAAAAGATTTCAAAGAACTACCTGTCACTTTGCAATGTGTGGTATTGCTTAAAATGTTTTGCATTTGTGTGCATGTGGGCTTGTAAATGCTTTCAAAAGTTAAAAAAAGAAAACAACCTCTGATTATTTATGTAACAGCGGGCATCATCCATGGTGAACAATCTGGAAAAAGCATATGAGATGTCCAGCAAGGCCGTTCTCGATTTTAAAACCAACTGGTTGCATTTTCTGAGAGAGTTCCAAGCATTGAGACAAGGTTCTCATTGTGATGCTTATTAATGGGAATGATAGCTTGTCATCAGCCTCATTAACTGCAAATATCATGTCATTAATATGCAGCTTCCCATTCTACCAGCCGTCACAAGCAAACTCGACAGTGAGAATTCCCAATATGAAAATCTGAGCAGGCACTTGGTGATTTCAACTTGCTCTTTCCACTTCTGCAGCTTCACCTTCAACATGTGGCATCTCCTCTCGGGGCATGCTCCATGGACAGTGAGATCATGCAACCCTCAAGCACGGACTTTGACATTGGACACTTGCCAGCCTCTCCGCACCATTATTTCACATCTCCAATACACTCCAACTTTGGAGACCAAGCAGGCTGCCATCTTGGGACGCTCACTTGGTCTTTTTGTACTCACTTGCCTTGAGCTAACCTGAATGTTCACAGTATTCCTGCCTGGCCTTGATTTTTATGCTGTATCTGAGCCACCCAGGCTCACAATCTTCTGTTATAGTCCAACAGGTTTAATTGGAAGCACACTAGCTTTTGGAGATTGCTCCTTCATCAGGTGGTTGCTGATCAATCACGTGATGAAGGAGCGATGCTCCGAAAGCTAGTGTGCTTCCAATTAAACCTGTCAGACTATAACCTGGTTTTGTGTGAATTTTAACTGTGTACACCCCAGTCCAACACCGACATCTCCAAATCACAACATTCTGAATTGTCTTGACACTTGTGCAGATGTAAAGTGCAGACATAAAGTCTGGAAGTGTGTCATGGTTGTCAGCAGTCCTCAGTCATGTCATGAGGAATACCGTTTAGTTCGGGGGTCCCAGTCCAAAAAGTTATAGTTAGCCTCTGACCTAAGCTCACATAGTCAGCTGCTTGGAGCAGTCAGGGTCAGGATCCTGTGCTCATAAGCAGTTTGGAATCAAATGTTGGGCATTTCACCACCTTCCATAGCTCCTTCTGCTCTACTATGGCTGTTATATCCTGCAAGGTGAAGAAAGAAGTGATATTAGGAATTGGATTGCACCGTTTTATGGACATTGGGCAAAGGTGGTGAGCTGTCCCAAAAGAGTGAGTAATCAGAGGCTTTGCAGGGTTAGTAGCTGGGGACTTTTGAGCTAAGTGAGAGTGAGGGAGATAAAATATTATATTTAATAGCGAGAGTTTTGAATCATGAGCTTTGGTGGGTGGAGTGTGCAATTGCAGAGATGGAATGAGTGTGAGGTTGTAGAGAGAAGATAAATGGCTCTTAGTCTGTTATAATATAGCAGGTTGTTCACCTTTTCCAAACCTGCAGTGCAGCTCTCCAGAATGGCTGAGATTGCACTGACCTGGATGGAAACCATGGACAGTCTGGCATGATCTGCCATCATTATCACCTGTACCAGTCCTGAGGGAAGAGGACAGCCCACCTCTGCACTACCTATCCACTGACACCTTGTCTTCAAAATGAGATGACAAATTCCCCTGATCTACCATATCTGAGGAAAATATCTCAAATCATGCAGGGAAGCTCCAGAATGACTGAGCTTACTTGGATGTACAGCAGAATCAGGTGTACCAGAGCCATTCTGTGAAAAGTTCTTCTAGCTACAACAAGTAGGAAAATCGAGGCAGCATGGGGCAGGAGGGGTACCATCAAGGTGAGCTAGGTAACTAATGAAGCGAGTTTGAGGTGATAAAATGAGAAAACTCTTTCAGCATCTTGGAGAGAGACTCGCTATGAAACCTGACAAAGCTGACACTCAGTCAAAAGAAGTAAGATTCTGCCCATTGTTTACAGTCCCTAGCCAATAGCATTTATTAAAGTCTGCACCAAACACTTTAGCTACCTCCGAACAATTTTGGGTGTGTTCTGGGTAATATTGTTTCTGTTTATGCATGGTTTCCAAAGCTGTATCTACTTGACTTTTATTGATTCTGTGTGTGTGTGTGTGTGTGTGTGTGTGGTGGGGGGGGGGGGGAGGGGGAGGCGAAATTTGGTAGAAATTGGTTCAATAAACTTAAGTCTCAAATCATATGATTTATAATCTCTCTGCCCAACTATTCATGTGATTTGCTTGTCAAAAGCTTTAATCTTTTTCATGGCATTCGAGGAAGGCTAAAGCCTTAATACAAGCTTTCATCCACAGAGGGGCAGCATCCTCAATGATGGCAAATGCTAAGTCATTTATTGTTATCACTTTTAGTTGCCAAGCTCAGAAAATCCCAGTAAGATTTGTTGTCTTAAGTGCTGCATCAATTTTAAATAGGATGCCCTTTCAAATGCACATCATGACAGCACATTTGTTGATGCAGGAAATTTAACCAACTGTAAAATATGAAGAAAATATTTGTGACCAGGAAATAATTAATTTTGACATTTGTCAAATATAAGCTGCATTTTGAAAAGTGAACCTTGTGCTTATATTTGTCAAAATTAAATAACATAATCAAAAGAATGCACATTTTTAAATGTGCTGTCCCTAAGCATGTAAATTCATTAATACCTAACAATACATCACAATGCAACTACTATGTGATTACTTTCAAATTAATTTCTCAGCTACAATACATTTATGCACATACCTTATGCAACCTTTATGCATTTTGATTGCACTGAACCTTTGGGAATAATGCATGAATTGATCTCATTTACTTTACAGACTATTTCTAATGATTATTTCTAATTCTCTGAACTGTACGTTTAAGACAGTTCATTTCATCTTCCCATCTGGAAGAACCGGGACTTGGGATGTTTTGGAGGGGTTGTATGGCGATATACAGGTTTGTGATCTGTAGTTAAATTGATGCTGAGTGAGCTTCCAAGGATGGGAATCCAAAATATTTGGTATTCACAAGTTCCACTCAGATTCGAAACCCACACCTTTGTCTATTCTGGGATCTGCACATCGTTCAGTCAAATATTAGTAGTGTGGAAGGCTACACTTCTCAAAAGGGATGCCTGATTATTCTTCAAAGGAACAAAGAGAATTGTGTTAATAGATCATCATGTGGGCCAGTGGGGACATATTGTGTTATATCTCATGGTCAGTATGTTAGTAAGCTATTAAATGACACACTCATTCTATCATCATTGTAATGTGTCACCTGAGAGTATGGAGATCTTATAAGCCATCTTACCTTTGATCATTTGAGGCATGACACTCTACATTATTACTTCTCCACTAGTTAAAGATTTAAGGAAGGATCTTTTGGGCAAGAAAAAGGGCTATGCCATTGATCCAGAACACATATGGTTGAAATATGAAGGTATAGCAGCAGGACAAAAACAAATGCTTCAGGTGCAGCCAAAACTATTACAGAACTAATTACAAAACAAATTTCTCAGGCATATCTTTAATACTATCAGATTATAAGTTTGTGAGAAGATTTGTAGCTCGGGTATTCGTGGTTGTGGTTCTGTTCGCCAAGCTGGGAATTTGTGTTGCAGACGTTTCGTCCCCTGCCTAGGTGACATCCTCAGTACTTGGGAGCCTCCTGTGAAGCACTTCTGTGATGTTTCCTCCGGCATTTGTAGTGGTTTGAATCTGCCGCTTCCGGTTGTCAGTTCCAGCTGTCTGCTGCAGTGGTCAGTATATTGGGTCCAGGTCGATGTGCTTACTGATTGAACCTGTGGATGAGTGCCATGCCTCTAGGAATTCCCTGGCTGTTCTCTGTTTGGCTTGTCCTATAATAGTAGTGCTGTCCCAGTCGAACTCATGTTGCTTGTCATTCATGCATGACAAGCAACATGAGTTTGAGTGGGACAACACTACTATTATAGGACAAGCCAGATGAAACGTCTGCAACACAAATTCCTAGCTCGGCGAACAGAACCACAACAACTGTCAGATTATATCTAAACAATGATCTTTTGCAAATCTTGCAGTTGTTCATTTTTGGTAGTTGCAGATTGCAACTGTTCACCCTGGCTCTGTCCAAAGTGTAGCAAATCAACCTTGTCTTATTGTAAACTTCTGTTTGTAAACAGAAAAGCACTCCAAATCAACTAAATTTTCACACATGTAGTTTGTCATATATACCCAAAGGTTGTCCAGCATTTCATGTTACCTATGATGCATGTGGCACCAAAAGACATTGAGTGCATAGGTTCAAGAAATCTAGTTCCAAAGGCCAAGCCAGACTGCAGAGTATATTACAGGTAACAGAATTGATGGTACAATATCACATCACTGACTGCACAGAAAGTGATAAGGAAATAAGTATAAACACAAACTAATGAATACATTTCAAAGTTAACTGAGTAAAAGATAACTTTTGGAAAATGACCAAGTTTTCCATAATGTTAACCTTGCCCACTAGTGTTGATGGTGATCAAAATATTTCATAAATAATAATAGCATATGAACTGAAAAGGCATGTCAATAAAAATAAGAAGCTAAAATTGACTTACCTGATACCAACTGCCTAGCACTGGCAGTATGAACATGCACAGATTAATAATTGATTTGATTTATTGTCACATATATCTAAGTATAACGAAAAGCTTTGCTTGCAAGCAGTACAGGCAGATCATAGTAAGCATGGACATATAGATCATAGGGTGAAAAAAAAACTTGGACAGAGTGAGGCATACACATTACACCACACAGGACATGCATGAGGTAAGATCAACATTAACAAACTCAACATTATTTGAAGTTAGAGAGTCCATTCATCATTCCACACCTACTATAGCAGAACAGACCCACACATGATGCAATTGAATCAGTCAATGATCTCCAAGGATAACATTTTGAAATGAAATATGAGCTAAGTACCTGGATGATTACATCTGATTTGCTGAGCAGACCAACCCAAAGATCAAGAATTCCTCTTGAGCTACATATCAATGCTCTACAATATAACAAGATATTCTCAAGGTTAATCTGCTACACTTTGGATAGAGCCAGGTTGAACAGTTGCAATCTGCAACTGTAAACATGAGCAACTACAGAGGTTGCAAAATATCACTATCGAGAGAAAATCTGATAATATTAAAGATGTGCCTTAATCTATTTTGTTTTGTTCATTCCACTTTCATATCATCAGCTGGCCATTTCCACATTCTGCCATCTTTCTAGCATTTAATTAAGTACTGATTAAGGTTTAACTGAAGTATCTAGTTTTGTTTGTTCTTATACTCTTATTGTTTCAGTAAATTTTCTACTCAATTGAAATTCAGATAGTTAGGGAATGCTCATCAACCATATAATAAGCCTTAAAGCTTTTCTATTAAGCCAACCTTACAATTACTGATATTACTGGAGTTTTGAAACAGAAATAACAAAAATACTAACAAATCCATCAACTACCTGTCTTATTGCAACATCATATTTGCTTTTTTTTTCAGAATGCAGCCAAGGGCAAGAACTGAACTCAGCTTTTTTTTTGTTTCAAGATTCCTCCTCCTCCTCCTCCTACTACTATAGGTTTGCTCGCTGAGCTGGAAGGTTCATTCTCATACATTTCGTCACCATACGAGGTAACATTTCCAGTGAGCCTCCAAATAAAGCAATGGTGATGTAGCCTGCTTTCTATTTATATGTTTGAGCTTCCTAGGGTTGGTTTTGTCATTTCCTGTTCTTTTTCTCAGGTGGTGGTAAATGGAATCCAATACGTTTGTTGATAGAGTTCCGGTTGGAATACCATGCTTCTAGGAATTCTTATGCATGTCTCAGTTTGGCTTGTCCTAGGATGGATGTGTTGTCCCAGTTGAAGTGTTGTCCTTCCTCATCTGTATGTAAGAATACTAGTGAGAGTGGGTCATGTTGTTTTGTGGCTACTTGATGTTCATGTATCCTAGTGGCTAGTTTTCTGCCTATTTGTCCAATGTAGTGTTTGTTACAATTCTTGCAAGATGTTTTGTAAATGACATTAGTTTTGCTTGTTGTCAGTATAGGGTCTTTCAAGTTCATTAGCTGCTGTTTTAGTGTGTTGGTGGGTTTGTGGGTTATCATGATGCCAAGGGGTCTGTGTAGTCTGGCAGTCATTTCCAAAACTCAAACATATAAATAGAAAGCGGGCTACATCACCAGTGACTCATTTAGAGGCTCACCAAAGATGTTACACTAGTATGGTGATGAAATGTCTAAAAACGAACCTTCCAGCTCAGCGAGCAAAGCTACATATAGAACCTCAACCTGAGCTACAAATCTTCTCAAAACTCACCCTCCTCTTCTAGCTGCTGCTGACTGGTCTTATACTCTCCTATTTGTCCTTTGACATTAAAATGCACATATTGAGGATTGTGGCATAGCTAGTCATCACATTCTTGTTCTGTTTCTAAGAATCACTACTTTAACTGAAATTACTTTCAGTGAAACAGGACTTTCTATTGGGATCAATGTTAAAATCAGAGTTGGGTTCCTTTGGACATTTTCTTGCCAAAACAAGTATACATGCAGTACATATGTGTAGCAATATGTTGCAAATTAAAATAAATCACAAAATACAAAAAAAAGCATATAAATTCTTACTTGCCCATTCACAGATTGAATATTGCTCTTTCCTTTTTCATTTTGTTGCTCTTGCTCTTTCTCCATTTCCACTTTTTTGTTGTAATGTAACTGGGGTGCTCCTTTGTGATTTTCTCTTTCATCAACTTCAGTAAAATTTATTATTTTTGATTCTTCAATATTTTACAGATATCTGATTTTTAACAGTTTTGTGGCTTATGGCTCAGATGTTTAACTATTCTACTCAGCAGTATCCATGTTTACATGTTATAACAATGGTTCATGCAGCATGGATCTGGAAGGTCGACAGCAAATAGAAAAAAAAGATTGCTTTTCAAAAATGAAATTGGAGTTACCACTTCGATTTTCTTTAGCTCAGAAAGTATGATATTCTCCTGGATTTGTACAGATTCTGATGACAAACAATTTTCTGGCTGTGGAATTCAGAAGAAGATAACAGCTGGTTCGGCTGTCAGTGTTAGGAATAGCTTTATGACACTTAAATACTCTGATCCTGGACATTTTGTGGTAGCAAAAGGGTAGTTTTATCCCTGTCCATCCCCATCTCATTGAATTTCAGGCATAACACTAAACCTAGCCCTATTGCCTTCTCCTCTATGCTCATTTTTTTGACATCCCATAGGCCCCTTCACCTGCCTTCAGCATTCTCTCTCCACCTCAACCCATCCCACTGGCTTTTCTCCTACACTCAACCTGTTCATTGGAAGAACTGTCATTGTGACATTAGATTTCTCTGTTCTATCCCCCTCACCCTTTCAAACTTATCTCCCTCTGAACTGACAGTACTCTGTGCTCTCAGATCCAATCCTGACTTTGATATGAGCCATGTTGATATGGGTGGTGCTATTGTTGTCTGGCATACTGACCGCTACATTGTGGAGGCTAAATGTCAGTCCTCAGATATCTCATCTGATCCCCTGACCATTGAACACCAGGCTATTGTGACCACAATAGTCGCTCATTTTATTTCATCTGGTAATCTCTCCCCACAGCTTTCAAGCTCATAGTCCCTTAACCTTGCACTGATCTCTCCTACCTCCTTCCAAAATGCGTGAACAGGACTCTCTGGGCAGACGCATTGTTTCTGCTTGCTCCTGTCCAACAGAATTCATCGCTTCTTACCTCAACTCTATGATTGATCCCCATGTCAAGACCCTTCCCACCTACATCATGATTCTTTTGATGCTTTATGACAGTTTCAGAATTTCCAGTTATCTGGCTCCAGAAGTCTCCTCTTCACCATGGACATGCAATCCCTCCACACATCCATCTCCCATCAATACGATCTCAGGGCTGTCCACTTCTTCCTGGAAAAGCCACCTGAACCGTCCCCATCCAACATCATCTTCCTCCACCTGGCCAAGTCCATCCTCACTTGGCACAACTTCTCCTTTAACTCCTCTCACATTCTTCAAATCAAAGATATGGCCATGGGTATCCACATGGGCCCCAGTTATGCATGTCTCTTTTTGGGATGTATAGAACTTTCCTTGCTCCAGCCCTACTCGGCATCCTCTGCCCAACTCTTTTTCTGATACATTGATGACCTCATCAATGCTGCTTCCCTCTCTCGTCCAGAATTGGAAAAGTTTATTAATTTCACTCTAACTTGCACCCTGCCCTCACCTTCACCTGGTCCATCTCTGAATCCTCCCTTCCCTTCCTCCACATCTCTGTTTCCAATACTGGGGTTAGGCTGGTCACCAATATCCAGTACATGCCCACCCACTCCCACCGTCACCTTGACTATCGATCCTCACACAGTGCTTCCTGGTAAACCCTCCAGTCCATTCTCCCAGTTTCTCCCTGAAAAGCGATTACTGGAATCAAAATGTTAACTGTTCTTCTCTCCACAGATGCTGCCAGAGCTGCTGAGTCTCTCTAGCAATGTCTGCCTTTGTTTCAGATTTCCCACATCTGCAGTTCTTTGATTTGTTCTAAGGCTGGGAGACCTCACTGTTGCCATTCAAACATGCTGTGCCACAATGGATGAGCTACAGGCTGAAAGTGTGGAGTCGGTCAGCGCAAGGTGTTCTCCACTATCAAGATTCACTGCATAGGCATGAAGGAAATATAATTTCACCCCAACTCAAACATAGCAATTAAGTTGGGAGGCAATAACTGAGTGATATTATCACTTGACTATTAATCCAAAGACACGCAGCAGATGGTAGAATATAAACTCAGTAAAGATCTGGAATTAAGAGTCTATTGGTGGTCATAAAACCATAGCCGAATGCTGGAAAAAAAACATCTGGTTCACTAATGTCCCTTAGGGAAGGAAACATGTGTCCCTATTTGATCTGGCCTGCATGTGACTCTAGACACACAGCAATGTGATTAACTCTTAACTACCTTCTGGACAATTAGGGATGAACAATAAATAAATTCAGCCAGCTTAGCAGCATCTGTGGAGAGACAAATAGAATTAACATTTCAAGTCTAATGTGGCCTTTCTTCAGAAGTGGCTGCAATTCAGAAGCAATTTATCTGCGATAGGAGACTCATTTCATTTGATGTCTCCATTGATAAGGAAGTGGGTAATAGCATTTCAAAGCAAACAGTATATTTTGCAGACTCCAGAAATGAATGTGGAGCATTTGAGCCCTTAGAGTACAGTTCAAACTCAAAGTATACAAAGTTGCAGTATGATGTTAAGTTGTGGGCCCTAGGCCACTATCATGTCCTCCTAGGGCACTTGCATCTGAGCTGCTTTCCCAGCATCCTCTAGCCCCACGGACTGCATTAAAAAGAGTGAACAGCTGGACAAGCCAACCTTTTTCAGCATTGAAGCCATCCTACTGAGAAGTCAATTGCATTGGTGCAGGTCACATTCCAAGATGGACACCAGTCGCCAAATACATATTGTACAGACATCTGACCACTCAAAAACAACCCCGCAAACAAGTAATTCAAGGACTCTCTGAAGAAGTGTGTTTCTGTGTGGCACAGTGATCATTATCAGCCAGAAACACAGCCACAATCACGATGCTGAATAGTCCATCAAGAGTGCTATAGACACTATGGAGACTAAGTGAAGAGCCAACCTGAAAGAGAAAAGGAGGAGTCGGTAGATCAAAGAAGAGTGTGATTGCACTGAGGAGGATGCAGACGAGATTCACCGAAATGTTGCCTGGGATGAGAAGTCATGGTTATTAGGAGAGACTGGAATAGCTAGGTTTATTTTCTTCAGAGCAAAGCAGGCTGAGGGGTGATCTGCTCAAGATATAGAAAATTATGAAAGGCTTGGACAAAGTAGATCATTTGAATTTCTTCCCCATGGCAGATGGATTGAAGATCAGGTGGCATAAGTTTAAGATAAGGAGTCTGTGGTTTAGAAGCAATCAGAGTAAATGTTTTTTTCACCGAGGGGTGAAATATGGAACATGCTGCCTGAGAGGGTTATGGAGGCAGGTACTCTTGCAACATTGAAGAAGCATCAGAACAAGCCCTTAAAATGCCAGGGTATAGTGAGTTATGGGTCAAGTGTAGGTAAATAGGATAGGATAGTTTGGAATTTGTTGTTTGGCACAGACACAGTGGGCCAAAGGGCCTGTTTCTCTGCTGTATGACTATGTGATTGTATGACTTTGAGACTGATTCCAGTCATGACTGCATTTTCACTTTTACCTACTGATGTTGTCAGTCTCAGAGAGGCTTGACTAACCACTAGAGAGCCTTCAAACAATTAATACAATATTTTTAAATTTTTCATTAGTGAAGAAATGCCAGGAGGAAAGATGATCACCATAGAGCAGGTTTGGAATCATTTCACAAGCCTGTATTCCTGGTAGACATTAGGAGCCATTGAGTAAACATGCTTGTGTTTTTAAATAATTAATGATAAATTAAAGGGAACAAACATAAGAATTCCGGATCAACTAGAAACATACATAACCCTGAATTTTCTTTTAAAATAGATGCACAATTGTTTACGTCACTTCAAATTTCCAAGTACTTCAATGTATGACAGTAAATGTCATTTCCTAATATTTGTGTCTTGTTTGATTTAATTAGATTGTGCAATGCCTATTGTCCTTTGTACAATATTACATAAAGGCATTTAAAAATTAATTTAAAAAAACTGTGTTTGAATATAAAAAGAAGCCACTTACCATTTACCTTTCATGCCAAATCCACAAAGAGCTTTTACAATATTTGGAAAATTACAGCAGCCTCCATACTCTATGAGCTATGACTCATGGCATTATTCGTTTTCAACTGTCAAAGCCAGTGTTCATTGCAGCTGTGGACAATTTACCACCATTTACCTAACCATAATGTCAATTCATCGCATTCATCATACAACAGGGCTTGGAGCAGTTTAAAAACATGTTTTCTACACGAGTGATTGTACTTTTCACAAATGCCTTTCCAAATGCATTCTGTAGGCAGAGGCTTTCATTAAGCTATAGAAATTAACACGTGTATTGTGCACTAGTTAGTCTTACAAACGAGTGGAAATTTTGTTTCATATATGAGGGAGCAGTTATTGTTCTTTCACTTAATTGACACAGTTGAGTACATTGGTCCTTATCTAGAAATGTGATTTTGAGTTAGCTAAAAGTCATCCTATTTGAGTGGCATCACAATTGACTCCAAAGTGTTGATATAGTAAAAAATGAGGTCTGCAGATGCTGGAGATCACAGCTGAAAATGTGTTGCTGGTCAAAGCACAGCAGGCCAGGCAGCATCTCAGGAATAGAGAATTCGACGTTTCGAGCATAAGCCCTTCATCAGGAATGAGAGAGAGTAGCCAAGCAGGCTAAGATAAAAGGTAGGGAGGAGGGACTTGGGGGAGGAGATGACCTGGGGGGTGCAGTGAGAGAGATACTCACTGAAATCCTTGTAGAGGGAGGAAGAGAGCTGAGCCATCCCATGAAAGAGCACCAGCTCTTCAAGCAGCCAATAAACCATCTAATCCCATCACCTTAACCAACCCACAAAAATGGGGCCTCTAATCCCTCTACCAGGTCTCACATTCACTCCACCAAGTTTCTTATCTTCCACCATTACAGCTCCAATCTCTGACACTAAGTCTGTGACAACCCCTTGCAGAGTCTCCAATCAACCTATGAGAATTGTGTCCTCACATTTCACTCCCATTTCACTTTACCTCCATGACTTCTGATTATTGCCCCAGTTCAAGGCTTCCACACTACTCAGGTCTACCAGGCCCCTCCCCATAGCCAACAAACCCCAGTTCCAGGCATAAAATCACACCCCCAAGACATCTGACCCCCTGTCCTTGATGCTTGTCCTTCCCTTCACTGAGGCCTCTGACTATCCTCATGAGGTCCATTCCCAATTCTACACCACACAGATCCTCTATCTCATTTGATGGGAACTCAGAATTGGCAGCTTATTCAATCCATGGTCTGTCTCCGAAAGATTGAGCCTTCTCCCTATACATGCCTACTGAGCTTGACCTTAACCCTAAACCTCAGTTCAGACTGAGCTGGTCCAGTGCCATTCACAGACCAGGTTCTTCTGCAAATGGAAGTCAATCCTATCAATCAGGCTTGGTTTCCAGAGCAGAACCGAATAGTTATGGCATTCTCTAGAGATAAAATTCTATGTTTTGTGTGGAAATCACAAACTCTGGGATCTCTCATGACTCTTTGACCGATCCTCACCTCCCTGTGAGTCAGGCTAGTAAGATTTAACCCTTTGTGCTGACTAATCTGATGGGTTTCAGTGTTGGAACTGGAATAAGTTCCACAAGGTCTCTATTTACCTCTCTCAAAAAGTTATTGATACGGGAGCAATCGAAGTGCTCAAGACCCAGACCAATAGATGTTTGTAAGGTATGGGGATCAAGAGATACCAAGCAAAGGAAAGCTAAAGAGGCTGAAACACAGATCAGTCATGATATCATAAAATGTGTCAAGGGGCTGATTAGGCTTAGTCCCCATTTTCATTTCCCATGTCTGAGATTGACATAGAATCACAGAGTCATAGAGATGTACAGCAAAGAAACAGAACCTCAATTCAATTTGCCCATGCTGACCAGTATCCTAAATTGATTTAGTTCCATTTGCCAGCATTTGGCCCATATCCCTCTAAACTCTCCCTATTCATGTATCCATCCAGATGCCTTTTAAATGTTGTAATTGTACCAGCTTCCACTGTGTGAAAGAAAAAGTTGCCCCTCAGGTCCCTTTTAAATCTTTACCTTCCCACCTTAAACCTCTGCCCTCTAGTTTTGGACTCCCCCACTCTAGTGTAAATACCTTGTCTATCCATCCTATCCTTGCCCTCTTGATTTTATCAACCTCAAAAGTCACCCCTCAGCCTCCAATGCTCCAGGAAAAATAGCCTCAGCCTATTCAGCTTCTCCCTACAGTTCAAACCTTCCAATCCTGGCAACATCCTTATAAATCTTTTCTGAACCCTTTCAAATTTAACAACATCATTCCTATAGCAAGGAAACCAGAACTAAATACAGCATTCAAAAAGTGGTCTCACTAATGTCCTGTACAGTTACATCATGATGTCCCAGCTCCTAGACTCAATGCACTGACCAGGAAAGGTAAGCGTGCAAAATGCCTTCTTCACCAGCCTATCTAGCTGTGACTCCACATTAAAGGAACCATACACCTACACCACTTGGTCTCTTTATTTGGCAACACTGTCCAGGGCCCTACCATTAACTGTATAAGTTCTGTCCTACTTTGCCTTACCAAAATGCAATACCACTCATTTATCTTAATTGAACTCCATTCCTTGGCTCATTTGCACATCTGACCAAGGTCCTGTTGTAATCTGAGATAACCTTCTTCACTGCCCATTACATTACAAATTTTGGTGTCATCTGTAAACTTACTAACCATGTCTCCTGCATTCATATTTATATAAATAATTTAAAATAGTGGACCTAGTGATCCTTGTGGCACACTGCTGGTCATAGGCCTCCAGTCTGAAAAACAACCCTCCATCACCACCCTCTATCTCCTACCTTCAAGCCAATTTTGCAGTCAATTGGCTAGCTCCCCCTGGATCACATGTGATCTAACCTTACTAACCAGTCGACCATGAGGAAACTTGTCAAATGCCTTGCTGAAGTCCGTATAGACAACATCCACCATTCTGCCCTCATTAATTTGCTTTGTCATCTCTTAAAAATACACAATCAAGTTAGTGAGGCACAATTTTGTGCACAAAAGCCATGTTGACTATCCATAATCAGTCCTTGTCTTTCCAAATACATGTAAACCCTGTCCCTTAGAATCCCCTCCAACAACTTATCCACCACTGATGTTAGGCTCACTGGTCTATAGCTTGCTGACTTTTCCTTACCACTTTTCTTAAATAATTGCACCACATTAGCCACCCTCTAGTCTTCCAGGACCTCAACTTTGGCTGTCAATGAGCTGCGTTTCCCATCATCACTGGCCATTCTCTAGATGCAACTTGCAACTGTAAAATGGTTGAGACAAGCCTAGTGTAGGTAAAGGCACTGTCAGTTTAATGGGCAAAAGCACAGGATCACTCTCTGCTGGACACTACAACATCGAAGGTTACAAGACAAACTGATGAATCATACACTTGCGTCATGAAGGTGTACCTTTAAGAGAGTGTGAAAGCTGGCAATGATTTAATAAGCACAGAGTGTGCTGATCAATTTTAAAATGTAACATTTGGCTGTGAAAGAAATAGTTGATGCTGAGTTGCCATGGTACACAACAAATTCAAATTCACTCAATTAGTTTAAATTATGCCCCAAGATCCAAAATTCAATCACATTTGAATTTCAATGTTTTGATGACATCTAACCAATGAGGCTGTCCAATGTTTTGTGGTATAAAAAATGGACATTTTAAACAGTTAGTCAGAGTGGCAAAGAGCACCAACCTTTGCTGCCCACAGACTCACTGTCTAAAAGGTAACTTTTCATCTGATATCTGTGTAGCAGAAGACCAAAGAAAAGACAACCCAGGAAAATCTACAGAGGAAAATCGACCCAGCTGACTGGCTTCAAAATTTAATTTTTTTTGTTTTATTGGGCCAGTACATTGTTATAGAATGGAAGGTATTTAAATTGATCAGACAAAGGAAGTTTACAGTGTTGATAGTTTAATTTTTTTCTGACCTGGGGTTAAAGAATAAGTTGTTAACTTTTTTTCTTTAAATAATGGGATTTGGTAGTTCTTTGTGACTCATATTTTAACAGATTATGAGTTGAAGTGAGCTTTTCTGTGTGTCTGGTTGAAATTAGCAGAAGAGTTTACCCGATTTTGTAACAATTTGGAGGCTCAGGTCTGTGATTTAAACTATTTAGACAGATTCAGACTGAGACTTGGACAGATTTGAATAGGTTCGGAGTATGAAAAAGCTCAGTAGATTTAAACACTTGCTGATTAGTGTACTAGATCTTTAAATAAAATATAGGTGAGAAAATTTGTTTATTTTCAGTGACTTGTGATTAGTTAAATTATAAGTGAGAGAAATGGCTCTTAAAATTGCTAAAGTTTGCCAGGAGAGTTTAGAAGGAAGGAAACAGACATTAATCTTTGAATGAGCAAAGAGATTAGAATTGGGTTAACCGAGGACAAAAGTAAAGCTAAAATTATAAGGGAATTACTCAAGCACTTACGTGTGTCAGAGAAACGGATACGTGCAGTAGAAAAACTTAACTTACAGTTGAGGAAAATGGAGTTAGAAGACAAACAAAAAGAGAAAGAGGAAGAGAGAGAGAGTAGAGCAAGAGAAGAAAAAGAAAGAGAGAGAAGGTTCTTAGCTGAGCAAAGAGAGAGAAGAAAGGGAGAAAAAAAGAGAGTGAATTTGATTTTGAGAAATTGTGACTTTGCAAAGTCAAGTTAACCGGATGGAGGTTAAAAGATCAGGTAGTGATATTTACAAACATGAGAAAACTGCCACTTTTGATGAGAAAGATGTCAAAGCCTTTTTATTTCATTTAAAAAATTGGCTAGGCAGATGGAGTAATCTGAGGATTTATGGCGAATGCTAGTTCAGACTAAACTGGTAGGCAGAGCTCGTGAGCTATTTGCACCACTGTCAGATGAGGGGTCAAGAGATCATGAAGAGGTCATACAGGCTATTTTCAGTGCTTATGAATCAGCACCAGAAGCATAGAGATAGCCGTTCAGAAACATGAAGAAGGAATCAGGTCAGACTTATGTCGAGTTTGAAAGAATAGGGAGGAAAAAACTATTGTATGTGAGGTTGAAGTAGCAAATGCTGTTCTGATAAAACAGATTTAATCCTCTCAAAGCCACACGTTCTAAAAAATGGATCTGATGCTCAACGAAGATATCATTGAACTGAGTCAGAGTGAGGAGAGTTCACTGATCATGTTAGTTCTCAAAGATGACAGGATTCTATTGGAAGGTCAACACCGGAGGAAAATTGGACTCATATCCAATACTGAGATTGGAAGATGTTATTGAGAAAGTTGGAGAAGCCTCTTAAATCACAAATTTGGACTTACTGGTTATTGGCAGGAACCTTTATAAGAGAATGCAAAAGAAATTTCTGTGTTTGTAACTCTAAATGGGCTATATTAATTCAAAGTTATGTCTTTTGGAATGAATAACAAACCCTTCACATTCTAAAGGTTCATGAACAGTGTTGTGGCTGGCATAACGAACTGTGCAGTCTATTTGGCGGGAGCTGGGCGGAAGTGAAGGCAGAGCGCAAAGCCGGTCAGGAAGGGAAGTGATTATTATTTGAGTGGGTATGTTCCAAATCCCAGGTCCTACAAAGTAGGGCCTCCCTCCTCCTCTAACCTAAATTAAAAGTCCACAGAGGGTCCAAGGAAGTTCCTGTAGATTGAAGAGTGAGGCTTTAGCTCAGGAGTCTTGACAAGGAGGTTGAGTGAAGTGATTACACCACAGTTGAAGAGGGTGAAGACATGACTGCCAAGCTGGTTCAGTGCGCTACGTGCTTGATGTGGGAGGTCAACGACTCTGGTGTGTCTGGCTCGTATAAGTGTGGAAAGTGTGTGCACATTCAGCTACTGACAGAGCATATTGCAGCACTGATGAAAGAACTCGAGGACCTTAGGCTCATCCGAGAGAACGAGATCTTTCTGGACAAGACCTTCAGCAAGGTTATTACACCAATCATACCAGAGGAGAGCAGAAGAGAGCAGACGATGAGGAAGGCAAAGAGGAGACAGGTGCAAGAGACCCCGGGGGATGTACCTATCAGGAAAAAGTTGAATCTTTTGGAAACAGTAGAGACAGATGACACTGCCAGTCCACGAGGCGGCGAGGTCTGTCAATCAAATGTTGGCGTGGAGACAGAGTGGAAGAGTTGGATGTAGCACAGAGCCGTGGTAATAGGGGACTCCATAGTGAGAGGATCTGACCGGGGTTTTTGTGGCAGCAGACGGGACTTAAGCATAGTGTGTTGCCTTCCTGGTGCCAGGGTTAAAGACATCACAGACAGAGTACAGGTGAAGAGCCAGAGGTAGTGGTACAGTGGTAGTGGTACAAATGATGTCGGGACGAAGAGGAGGAACATACTACAGCGGGACTTCGGAGAACTAGGAAGAAGGCTGAAAAGCAGGACGTCCAGGGTGGTTATCTATGATTTGTTTCCAGTTCCTCGGGCTGGTGAGGCCAGAAACAGGGAGATAATGGACTTGAACGTGTGGCTGGGGAACTGGTGCAGGAAATAAGGATTTAAATTCTTGGATCACTGGGGTATGTTTTGTGGTAAGCATAAATTCTACAAGAGAGACAGTTTGCACCTGAATAGGTTAGGGACCAGCATTCTGGCAGGCAGGTTTGTTACTGTAACACAGCTACGTTTAAACTAAATGGCGGGGGGAGGGGACAAACTGGATGTTTAAGAAGGAAATTGAAGGGGAAGTTAGAACAAGGGAAGTCAAGAAAGACAACAGTATCAATGAGGCAGAAAACTCAGAAATGGATCATGCTGTAAGGTTGAGTGAAATAGGAGTTGATGGGAAGGGTGAGGGCAGTAACAAATTAAAAAATACTATACATGAATGCACGAAGCATTAGAAATAAGATGGATGAGCTTGAGGCTCTTTTGGAAATTGACAGATACGATATTGTGGGAATAACTGAGACGTGGCTTCAAGTGAACAGGGCCTGGGAAATGAATATTCAAGGCTACACGTGCTATTGTAAAGACAGACTGACAGGCAGAGGAGGTGGGGTGGCCATGTTGATAAGGGATGATATTCAGTCCCTTGCACGGGGGGACCTAGAATCAGGGGATGTAGTGTCAGTGTGGATAGAGCTGAGAAAATCTAAGGGTAAAAAGACTCTCTTGGGACTTACCTGCAGGCCCCCAAACAGTAGTCTGAATGTCGGGTGTAAGTTAAATCAGGAACTGAAACTGGCCTGTTGCAAAGATGTTACTACAGTTGTTATGGGATTTCAACATGCAGGTAGACTGGGAGAATCAGGATGGTATTGGACCTCAACAAAAAGACTGTGTGGAGTGCTTCCGAGATGGATTCTTAGAACAGCTGATGCTGGAGCCGACCAGGAAGAAGGCAATTCTGGATTTGGTATTGTGCAACGAACCAGAATTGGTCAGGGACCTCGAAGTGAAGGAGCCATTGGGAAGTAGTCACCATAATACAATAAGCTTCAATCTGCAATTTGAGAGGGAGAGGGTACAATCGGAAGTAATAAAATTTCTGTTAAATAAAGGTAACTATGGAGCTATGAGGGAGGAGCTGTCCACAGTTCAATGGTGCAATACCCTAGCAGGGATGACAGTGGAGGAACAATGGGAGATATTTCTATGTATAATGCAGAAGTTGCAGGATCAGTTCATTCCAAAAAGGAAGAAAGATCCTAGGAGGAGGCATGGGTGGCCGTGGCTGATGCGGGAAGTTAAGAAACATATAAAGGTAAAAGAGAAAAAGTATAACATAACAAAGATAAGTGGGAAAACAGAGGACTGGGAAGCTTTCAAGAACAACAGAAGATTACTAAGAAGGAAATACACATAGAAAAAATGAGGTACGAAGGTAAACTGGCCAATAATATAAAGGAGGATAATAAAAGTTTTTTTAGGTATGTGAAAGGCAAAAAAATGGTTAAGACTAAAATTGGGCCCTTGAAGACAGAAACAAGGGAAAATACTACAGGGAACAAAGAAATGGCAGAAGAAATGAATTGGTACTTCACATCTGTGTTCACTGGGGAAGACACAAGCAATCTCCCTGAGGTAACAGTCGCTGAAGGATTTGAACTTAAGGGAATTTATATATGTCAGGAATTAGTGTTGGAGAGACTGTTAGGTCTGAAAATTGATAAGTCCCCGGGGCCTGATGGTCTACATCACAGCGTACTGAAGGAGGTGGCTCGAGAAATTTTGGATGGGTTGGTGATTATTTTCCAGAGTTCGATAGATTCGGGATCAGTTCCTGTGGATTGGAGGGTGGCTAATGTTGTACCACTTTTTAAGAAAGATGGGAGAGAGAAAACAGGAAATTATAGACCAGTTAGTCTGACCTCAGTGGTGGGAAAGATGCTGGAGTCTATTATAAAGGATGAAATTATGACACATCTGGATAGTAGTAACAGAATAAGTCTGAGTCAGCATGGATTTATGAAGGGAAAATCATGCTTGACTAATCTTCTGGAATTTTTTGAGGATGTAAATCTGAAGATGGATGAGGGAGATCCAGTAGATGTAGTGTACCTGGACTTCCAGAAAGCTTTTGATAAAGTCCCACATAGGAGGTTAGTGAGCAAAATTAGAGCGCATGGTATTGGGGGCAAAGTACTAACTTGGATTGAAAGTTGGTTGGCTGATAGGAAACAAAGAGTACTGATAAATGACTCCATTTCAGAATGGCAGGGAGTGACCAGTGGGGTACCGCAGGGATCAGTACTGGGACTGCAGATTTCTACAATATATATTAATGATATAGAAGATGTATTAGCAATAACATTAGCAAATTTGCTGATGATACTAAGCTGGTTGGCAGGGTGAAATGTGAGGAGGATGTTAGGAGACTACAGGGTGACTTGTGCAGGATAGATGAGTGGTCAGTTGCATGGCAGATGGAGTTTAATGTGGATAAATGTATGGTTATCCACTTTGGTGGCAAGAACAGGAAGGCAGATTACTACCTAAATGGAATCAATTTAGGTAAAGGGGCAGTACAGAGAGATCTGGGTGTTCTTGTACACCAGTCAATGAAGGTAAGCATGCAGGTACAGCAGGTAGTGAAGAAGGCTAATAGCATGCTGGCCTTCATAACAAGAGGGATTGAGTATAGAAGCAAAGAAGTTCTTCTGCAGCTGTACAGGGCCCTGGTGAGACCACACCTGGAGAATTGTGTGCAGTTCTGGTCTCCAAATTTGAGGAAAGACATTCTGGCTATCGAGGGAGTGCAGCGTAGGTTCATGAGGTCAATTCCTGGAATGGCGGGATTATCTTACACTGAAAGACTGGAGCGACTGGGCTTGTATACACTTGAGTTTAGAAGACTGAGAGGAGATCTACAATGTTAAAAATCACACAACACCAGGTTATAGTCCAACAGGTTTAATTGGAAGCACACTAGCTTTTGGAGTGACACTCCTTCATCAGGTGATTTGGAGGGCTCGATCGTAACATAGAATTTATAGCAAAAATTTGTAGCGTGATGTAACCGAAATTATACATTGAAGCCTTTCATCTGGTAGAATACAGTGATAGTTTCACTTCTTTCATGTGTAAATCACAAAAACCCTTCTTTTTAAAGTTGCATTCTCGGGTTAGCTGCGAACAATGGTGATAGCTAGACAATATGTTGAAGGTGTTAGCACCCTGTGTTCTCTGTCTATGACCTGATGTTTAGATTGATTCTAATCTAATAAGTGAGGTAACAGTGTTTTACATAAATTCCTGCAGTTTTTGAGCTCAGAGTTCTACATGAATGTATGCAGTTTTTGAGCAAAGTGTAATGTAACTCTGCAATACAAATTTACCACACAAAATATATGTGTGTATGTGGGTCTTTGTCTGTCTGTGTGTGTCTGTCTGTCTGGGGTGGGGGTTTTGAGTGTGAGAAAGTGTGTGTGCGTGTGCGTGTGTGTGTGTGTAGTGGATGCAGAGTGTCTTAAGTCTGTGAGGGTGTGCATGTGTGAGCGTGGGAGTGTGTGTGTCTATAAGGGTATGTGTCTGTGTGCGCATCTGTGTGTACCTGTGTCCATGTGTATGTGAGAGAGTGTGTGTGTAGGAATATCTGTGTGTGTGTGTGTAGTGCAATGGTAATCACCTGTAATGTGACATGAACCCAAGGTCCCGGTTGAGGCCCTCCCTATGGGTACCAGACTTAGCTATCAGCCTCTGCTCGGTCACTTTCCTCTGCTGCCTGTCCCGAAGTCCACCCTGGAGGATGGTCACCTTAAGGTCCGAGGCTGAATTTCCTGGACCACTGAAGTATTCCCCAACTGGAAGGGAACCCTCCCGTCTGTTGATTGTTGTGTGGTGCCCATTCATCCGTTGTCGTAGCCTTTGCTCGGTTTCCCCAATGTACCATGCCTCCGGGCATCCTTGCCTGCAACGTATAAAATAGACAACATATCAGACACACTTTTTCACACTCACAACCCCCACCCCAGACAGACAGACACACACAGACAGACAAAGACCCACATGCACACATATATTTTGTGTGGTAAATTTGTATTGCAGTTACATTACACTTTGCTCAAAAACTGCATACATTCATGTAGAACTCTGAGCTCAAAAACTGCAGGAATTTATGTAAAACACTGTTATCTCACCTATTAGATGAGAATCAATCTAAATATCAGGTCATAGACAGAGAACACAGGGGGCTAACACCTTCAACATATTGTCTAGCTATCACCATTGTTCGCAGCTAACCTGAGAATGCAACTTTAAAAAGAAGGGTTTTTGTGATTTACACATGAAAGAAGTGAAACTATCACTGTATTCTAACAGATGAAAGGCTTAACAGACAATCAATTTTTCAATGTATAATTTCAGTTACACTGCAAATTTTTGCTATAAATTCTGTGTTACAATTGAGCCCTCCACAATCACGTGATGAAGGAGCGTCGCTCCGAAAGCTGGTGTGCTTCCAATTAAACCTGTTGGACTATAACCTGGTGTTGTGTGATTTTTAACTTTGTACACCCCAGTCCAACACCAGCATCTCCAAATTGAGAGGGGATCTGATTGAGACATATAAGATTATTAAAGGATTGGACACTCTGGAGGTAGGAAACATGTTTCCGCTAATGGGTGAGTGTTGAACCAGAGCACACAGCTTAAAAATATGGGATAGACCATTTAGGACAGAGATGAGGAGAAACTTCTTCATCCAGAGAGTGGTGACTGTGTGGAATGCTCTGCCCCAGAGGGCAGTGGAGGCCCAGTCTCTGGATTCATTTAAGAAAGAGTTGGATAGAGCTCTCAAGGATAGTGGAATCAAGGGTTATGGAGATAAGGCAGGAACAGGATACTGATTAAGGATGATCAGCCATGGTCATATTGAATGGTGGTGCAGGCTCGAAGGGCAGAATGGCCTACTCCTGCACCTATTGTCTATTGTCTATTGATGTAGTGATATTTAGTGAGTCCTGGGAAGATCACACGGTATAGAAGAATTTCAGATAAGGAAGAGTCTGATTATACTGTGTTAAGGAGCCTGATGACTTGGGGGAAGAAACTGTTGCACATCTGACCATGAGACACCGTATGCTCCGGTATCTTCTGCCAGATGGCTGGAGGGAGAAGAGTTTGAGGAGTGTGTGGGGTCTTTCACAATGCTCTTAGCCTTTTAGATACAGTATGTGGTGTAAATCTCTGGAATGTATGGAAGAGAGACCCTGCTGATCTTCTCAGCTGTCCTCACTATCTGTTTTAGGGACTTACAATACGAGATGGTGCAATTCCTGAACTAGGCAGTGATGCAGCAGCTCTGGCTACTCTCAGTGAACCCTCTGTAGAACATGTTATGAATGTGTAGGTGTGCACTGTACCTTTAAGAGAGAGAGTGAAAGCTGGCAAGGATTTAACAAGCACAGAGTGTGCTGAACAATTTAAAAATGTAATATTTGGCTGTGAAACAAATAGCTGAAACTGAGTTGCCATGATACACAACAAATTTGAATTCATCCACTCAGTTATGCCCCAAGATACTAAAATTCAATCGAATTTGCATTTTAATGTTTTGATGATATCAAATCAAAGACACGGTCCAATGTTTTGTGGTATAAAAATCGGGTATTTTGAACAGTTAGTCAGAGCAGCAAAGAACACCAACAGACTGCACGTGCAGAACTGCTCTCTGAAAAGTACCTTTTCATCTGACATCTGTGTAGCAGAAGACCGAAGAAAAGATGACCCAGGAAAATCTACAGAGGAAAATACAAAGGAAAATCAGCCGAGGTGACTGGTTTTGAAATGTGAATTTTTTGTAAAACTTAATGAGGGGTTTATCAGATCAGTAGATATTTATAGAGTGGGAGGTAGATAAATTGATCAGACAAAGAAGGTTTACAGTGCAGATAGTTGTTGATTAATTTTTTTTCAATTTGGAATTAAAGAATAAATTGTTCGTTTTTTTTCTTCAAATAGTGGGATTTGGTAGTTCTTTATAACTCATACTTTAACAGATTACAAGTCGAGGTGAGCTTTTCTGTGTGTCTGGTTTAAATTAGCAGAAGGGTTTACCCTGTATTGTAACAGTTACGAATCCAAAATCACAGAATGATAGTACTATTGCGTCATAGAAGGAGGCCTGCACCAGTTCCTTAAATGAGTTCACCTAGTGCTAATCTCCTACTTCCTTATTATACCTTTGCACATTATTTTTATCCAAACAACATCATCCTATGTCCTCTTAAATGCCTCAATTGAACCTGGCTCCACTCCACTCCAGGCACTGCCTTCCATACCTGAACTACTTACTGTGTGAAAATGTTTTTTGACACCCTTGCGTCTTTTGCAGCTCACTTTAAATCTATGCCCTTTTGTGCATTTAACAGACAAGAACAATCACTCTATATCTATGCTACCCAACCTGATTTTAAAAACCCCTTTAGATCTGTCTCCAAGCTAAAGGTCCCAACTTCTTCAATCTCTCTTCAGAAATGAGGTTTGGAACATAGGAACAGGAATAAGCCATTCAGGTCTGCCATTCAGTTAGATCATGGTTATTCTGAGGCCTAACTCCATATGTCTGCCTTGGGCCAATAACCATTGATACCCATGCTTAACTAAATTTTGCCAATCTCAAATTAAAATTTAACTATTTTATCTGCTTCTGCCTTTGCTATATAGCTGTTCAATTTCAGCATTTGTACAATCTAGCCCTTCAGACCTGCTACCAGCTCCTTATCCCTGGAAACATTGCTTTCAATGTATTCTTTGCAATATGTTCACATCCTTCCTATAATGTGGTGCTCAGAACAACTGAGGTTCAACTCATGTCCTGTACACTTCACAATTATCTCTTCACCCATTTGCAGTGTGGAGCGAATGTGCTTTGAGTTTAAATGCTGATCAAAGTCAACTTGCACCATATCAATACAAATCCAACACTGATATCGCAATGATGCAAAAGTTTGTGACAATGAGTTAAGAAGTGGTGAATTCTGGCCCAAAGCACTCCATCACTTGTGAAAATTCCAAAAAGGCTGTGGGAGGAGGGTGACACCGCTTCATCTCATGTCAGGTAGAGTGATGCTGATGGATGTTATTGAATGTGATGAAACATCGAACAATTGATGTGGGCTCGGAATGGGTAGGAAGTCAGAGAGGGCACCAAAGTATTTTGATATATTGTGTTGGTCACACATTTGACCTTCATCCATGCTGTGACCAGGTGTGGTGGAGCTGATGATAGGGCACCACTTGGCCCTGCAGTATTGTCCAGACAGAGAATGCTGCATCATTCTGGTGTGCTGTGCTCTGCACAATTGGAGCGGGCAAAGAGATGATGTGTTGAATGCTGAGGAACTGAGGGAATGGGAGCAGTCTTCTTAGGAGGAGGACATAGACAAAGGGAAGGAGGAAGCCCTCCTAATGTATGATAGAGTTCAAAACAAACCATACGGGACCTAATTGACATGCAATTCCAGTAAATGAGGGCTGTGTGAGCAGACCATCATAAACTGGAAAACAATTGTTGCTTATTTGACTTGTATTAAGAGGGTGAAGTTCCCTAAAAGGGGTGCTTTAATTCTGTTTGCGTTTGCCTTTGCTGTTTGTAAAAAAATGTCATCGGTATTCTAAGACAGGATGGGAAAAAAGTTGTAGCTGTACGAGTGTTCCTTTTTTCAGGTATTTCAGTGTTGGAGCAGATTTCTTCAAACTCTGAAAGCAAAAGACAAAAGACAATAGACAATAGGTGCAGGAGTAGGCCATTCTGCCCTTCGAGCCTGCACCACCATTCAATACGATCATGGCTGATCATCCTACTCAGTATCCTGTTCCTGCCTTATCTCCGTAACCCTTGATTCCACTATCCTTGAAAGCTCTATCCAACTCTTTCTTAAATGAATCCAGAGACTGGGTCTCCACTGCCCTCTGGGGCAGAGCATTCCACACAGCCACCACTCTCTGAGTGAAGATGTTTCTTCTCATCTCTGTCCTAAATGGTCTACCCTGTATTTTTAAGCTGTGTCCTCTGGTTCGGCACTCACCCATCAGCGGAAACATGTTTCCTGCCTCCAGACTGTCCAATCCTTTAATAATCTTATATGGTTCAATCAAATCCCCTCTCAGGCTTCTAAACTCAAGGGTATACAAGCCTAGTCGCTCCAGTCTTTCAACGTAAGGTAGTCCCGCCATTCCAGGAATTGATCTCGTGAACCTACGCTGCATTCCCTCAATAGCCAGAATGTCATTCAACAAATTTGGAGACCAGAACTGCACACAATTCTCCAGGTGTGGTCTCACCAGGGCCCTGTACAGCTGCAGAAGAACCTCTTTGCTTCTATACTCAATCCCTCTTGTTATGAAGGCCAGCATGTTATTAGCCTTCTTCACTACTTGCTGTACCTGCATGCTTACCTTCGTTGACTGGTGTACAAGAACACCCAGATCTCTCTGTACTGCCCCTTTACCTAAATTGACTCCATTTAGGTAGTAATCTGCCTTCCTGTTCTTGCCACCAAAGTGGATAATCATACATTTATCCATATTGAACGGCATCTACCATGCATCTGACCACTCACCTAACCCGTCCAGGTCACCCTGTAATCTCCTAACATCCTCCTCACATTTCACCCTGCCACCCAGCTTAGTATCACCAGCAAATTTGCTAATTTTATTACTAATACCATTTTCTATATTATTAACATATATTGTAAAAAGCTGCGGTCCCAGCACTGATCCCTGCAGTACCCCACTGGCCCCATTCCGAAATGGAGCCGTTTATCAGTACTCTTTGTTTCCTATCAGCCAACCAACCTTCAATCCAAGTTAGTACTTTGCCCCCAATACCATGCGCCCTAATTTTGCTCACTAATCTCCTATATGGGACTTTATCAAAAGCTTTCTGGAAGTCCAGGTACACTACATCCACTGTATCTCCCTCGTCCATCTTCAGCGGTTGTTGTTTTTGACTGGCACAGACTTGATGGAATGAATAGCCTCTTTCTGTGCTGTTGACATCTCTGACTCTATTAAGCTCATATTTAACTGTCGCTCTATTTTTATTTCTTCTGCTTATTTTTTAATACAATTATGCAATTGGGACAATATTGAATACCCCAAGTACGGGTGAGGGAGGGTTGGAACATGTTTTTAAAACATTGTGAAACATGATCCACACATCATCTGTCATCTGACCAGAGACTAGTTGTGTGGTTGTGTGATCCTTCAAGAGAACAATAGCTGTAAATAAGAGACAGTGACTCACTTACTGGAATAGCATGACAACAGAGTTAAATACCGGAATTAGCTGAACATAAATAAGTTAAAATCGGCAATGTTGTAAAGGAGATTAATTAGTAAGAAGCACGGGATTTAAAATTGATAACTTTCATCAAACTTGTACAAATTAATGGGGAAAACAAAGAAAACCAGGGATCTAAGGTTATCTATCAGTATCATTATGTAGGTGTAAAAGAAGTGCTATTGTTTAATGAGTCTCCTCCAACGCGGTTCCCAAAATATGCATGCATTTGCAGGTCTATTACTGTCCATTAATACATCTGTTAAAGTATCATCAAGCAATGGGCTGTCTACACTTGCCTCCTGTATTAATAGTTGATGGAGACAGTTGACACAATTCATTTAGGATTAGGTGATGGATGAGCTAAACTTACATATGAATGATAACGGCAAACATAATGGTCATGTTGCTCTGAAAGTATCCAATATTTTCTGATTTAAGGAGTTAAGCAGACTTTAAACGTGGTTAGTATTCAGATTCAAACAGTAAGTACCTCAAGAATGGTTGAGTAATCTAAAGGTCTGATGGGCTTTCACATGATAGAACCTTATAGGAGTCTGAGCATTTGGACTTTGGTGAGATTTGTGGCAGAATCAGCTCCAAGCTCTGTCAAAGTCTATCTTGATAACTTGCAGCATTTTGTTGCATCTTTTATGCTTTGGTCGAATGGCACGGTGAATTTCTCAGTAGGCAGCAGTGAGTCACCAATGTTAGGGGGATTATGGCTTGTTCAATATCTTACTAATGCCACAACTCACCTCTTTAATATTTCTATCTTACAAACACATCAAACAAGCTTAACATGAAGAAGTCTCGACATACAGGTCAGAGTGAGTACCTGATGACTTCAGATTTCTGTTGGCTATGAGAAGCCTCCATATGGTCCACCATGTAACAGCATCTCAGGGCATGACCAATGGGCACGTATCTGTCAGGCATTTGACATTTTTCAACTGTTCATGATCGTCATGGCAACTCTCCAATCCACTTGCAGGACACTTAGGAAGCATAGACTTGCATTGAAGGGCACACTGGCAACCAACTTTGGAATGCCATTGAAAGGAAAATTTGCAGGTAGGCCCAGCTCACAGATTAAACTAGCTACATATCAGGACTGCTCACTGGCTCTCATACCACTTGCTCACTTAGTGCCCAGCTGCATGCTCCCAACATGCATGTTTTGCCTTGCCATGATGTAACTGTTAGCGCATTGACACTTCATTGGCTATCCAAACTGTCGAATCGATGTTCTCTTTTGTACAGACACAGAGCCAAGCTGCTTGTGCTTGTTACTAGGGATCTGTCAGGGACAGTCAGAGAAGTGTGGAAAGGTGGGCTTTGCTGTGTGGCACATTGAGACAGCTGCCAATGTGGCTAACACATCACACATGTGTTCAACCAAAAAGTGGGTACAACCAAAAAGTTCTCTTTTAATCAAAGGAGAGAGGATGTGCTGAGTGATGGCAGATATCGGCCAGGTGGCACTGGTCAGGGACACAATCTGCATTTGGTCCAGTGGATTGGTCATTGTCAGTCATCAGATTAGGATACT
This sequence comes from Hemiscyllium ocellatum, assembly GCF_020745735.1. Classification (NCBI taxonomy): domain Eukaryota; kingdom Metazoa; phylum Chordata; class Chondrichthyes; order Orectolobiformes; family Hemiscylliidae; genus Hemiscyllium; species Hemiscyllium ocellatum. The sequence continues at coordinate 65,481,596 of NC_083401.1, read as the reverse complement.
CCTGGTCGGTGGATCTTATCGAATTCAGTCCGGGAGTGAGCGATGTTCCATTCTGCAGTGCCATCACAAACAGTCAATAGAATTGTGGAAAGTCAGTCAGACAACTGTAAAGATACTGGTCAGGGATCTGTTCAGTGACATCTGGGGCTGCTCACTGAAGTTGGTCAAAGGTCCAGGGCAAATGTAGTCCTGGAGATCAGTCTGTCAATTGTTAAGGAAGATGCAAGGGCTACCTGAATGGGCAATGATGAGATCACCCCAGAGGAGCTGAATGAGTCAAAGTTGGAATAGGGAGAAACTCATGATGTATGTAGGTTATATAGATGAGGGATGCAGGGCTGGCAGGCTATGGGAGGGGTGGTTATTGGCAATAAGCACCACTATGGTTTCCATATAGGGCATGAAGAAGCATAAATGTTCAGGAAGCAGAGAGGTCAGTTGGTGGCAAAGTTCAAGGTGTATGAGGGGATTGGATGAAAATGGGCTGTGGGGGTAAAGTGAGGCATGAGTGGACATGAGGTGATACCTGACAACCAGGTGAGGGCAGATGCTTATGATGTTTACCAAGAGCTGTGTTTTCTGCTATCACTTGCCATTCTTCAGCTGCGTAATGCAACTGGGAAGTGGCTGGGACAATGCCCAGGGTGGGCAGATTGATTGGTTAATGAAAAGAACACTAAAGGAGCAAAGATGTGAAGCATTCTTTGCAATCTCGAGCTATACATTTCATTTGCAAACATTCTTTGCACATATCTGGTGCATGCACAGTGAACGTGCAAATTCATCAAATGCTAGTCAAAACTGGATTGTACTTTTCCATTGATATTGATACAGAAGTTAGCAGCAATATCTAAAAACGAGATGAGGGCTGGCCAAATGCAGTGCAGCACATCTGAGATTTCAAAGGGCACCGTGGGACAAGGGGATAATTGCTGAATCATTTGTTATATTAATATGACAATGAATTCAAAAGAATATAATGAGAAAAATGGGCTGATGATGTGGTTCTGGGATGTGAAGGTGATTGGATTGCAGTAGGTCCTCCCTTTTAGATGTAACATGTTGGTCACTCAGTGAGCACAACATCTTTACCAAGTTGGTGCTCATGCTGCTATCAGAGTTGTGACGAAATTGCTAGAGATGCATTTTCAGAGCTTGGAGCAGTCAAAGGGGTCCCTGGCAGAATGTGCCACAACATCATGGGATGTTGTGCTCTGCCCAAATAGAACAAGCAACAAGGTGATGCAATAGATGCTGAAGAGCCTCGGTAACACTATAAGAATTCCTCCAAAACTACTCAATGCAACTCAGACTTAACCAAAAAAAAATGATTCCGCCCATCGAAATATGAGTTGAATCCCGTTTCTGTTGGGTGGAGGTGAATCTGCCGTTTAAGTGCCAGACAGTGACCAGTTTTACAACATGATTGTTGAAACCCATTCGTGTTCTTGGAGGATTAGGCTAATCTGTTTTGTTTTCTGGTAAACTGGAATTAGTCTAAATAATGAAAACCTTTTTGGCACATGTTATAACTGAAGGATAAATGCTAATGATTGGAGCACATTATAGCCCACGCTGTCTCTAATAAACAGCTTTACATTCTTACATTATTCAAGGTTGTGACGGGGGCACAGATTGTAGTTAGAAGTCAAAGGACCATAAAGTTACTCTCTCAGAGAGAGACGTGACCGGTTAACTTAACCTGAGGGTGACTGTGCCTCAGGTGCAGGATAAGGTAGAGAAGATGGGATACTTATGGTGACCTCAGCCTGTATGGGAATTAAACTCTCCATTGTGGACACTCTGCATTGCAAACCAGCTCACTCAGTAACCAACTCCTCCTGTTGTAGTTATAAGGTTGCTGTTTAATAAATGAATTGAATTTTAAACTGATCGAGCACAACCTAACAGGATTTTAAAGAAAGATGAGATGGGGAGAAAGTAGAAGTCACAGGACATAGTCTGTATGTGGGAAATACTGTTGAACTACACTGTCACTCATATGACCATTATGACCTTATCAAAATTAAATATTTTATCTTTTTGGAGGAACTGAGCTTCCTCATGAGCGTATTCACACCACGCCCCCATCCCCCCCAAACAAATTATTTGATTTTGATAAGGTAGGTGGTCACTTTAAGGATTTTGATAATCATGGAGAGAACAATCAGGCAATGGAGGCTGAGTCAGCCACTAATCAAAATCAAAGTCTGATCTTTTTCAAATGAATCAGTGAGATGCATGCTGGCACGTAGGAAGGTCTGCAGATTCATTGTGATGACAACCAGTTTCCATGTTGGCTCAAAATCAGGAAAACATTTATGAGGAGGTAATCACATAAAAGAGGTAACCCTTTGGAACATCAGACTTCATTCACTTATGTCTTTCAAGCGGTTATCACACAGAACTGAATGACAAGCTAAAAATAATGTACAGTTGAAACATTGTTGCAATTTTTGGAAGTATAAAGTACTGATGAGGAGACCTGATACATAAACATAGACGGCAAATGTGCAGATTGACTAGTGTGTGGGTGGCAGTTAAACAAAACATTTTTGGAAAGTCTAACAGAAGAGAGGGATAATTAAAACATACATCAAGCAGAAGTCAAACACAATGCTTGGTAATGCTAGCCAATTAGTTATAGATATAAGTCAAATCAAAAAGTGTAGGTATTGCACACTGGGTTACTGAGCACCTTGGCAGAGAAAATTCAGGGCTTGAAGTTTTGTGAATGTGCCCCGATCAGAAGCACATTTGAAATCTTAAAACCTGTTTAGTCTCTTAAAAGATACTGCGTGTTGGTGTTACAGACAAGGTGCTCTGTCTTCTCACTCATACCAAAGGTTTTCATTATTTATACTAATTCCAGTTTACCAGAAAACAAAACAGATTAGCCTAATCCTCCAAGAACACGAATGGGTTTCAACAATCATGTTGTAAAACTGGTCACTGCCTGGCACTTAAACGGCAGATTCACCTCCACCCAACAGAAACGGGATTCAACTCATATTTCGATGGGCGGAATCATTTTTTTTTGGTTAAGTCTGAGTTGCATTGAGTAGTTTTGGAGGAATTCTGGTTGTGAGATTGCTGTTGTCATGCTGAGTGACTGTCAGGTTGCTCCATTACAGCAGGTAACAAATGCAAGGAAAGCACCAGATCAGGTAGTTGTTTGACCGGACGGTCGGGGGTGGTCTTCCTTCAGGAGACGGAGTGATTTCCTTAATGTACTTGTGCAAGTGCACAAATTGCTGAGCGATGTTCTTTTGGAAAAGGAAGGAATCTGAGAGACTGGACCAAACCTCTCCAGGTCGGGAGAGGAGCCGATGAGGCAAACTGTGTGCATCCAGCTGTGAGACAACAGTGTAGACAGCACCGAATTCACCTGAGTTGAAGAATCTCCAGGATACCGCAGGCTCTATTTAGGGTCCGGCTGACACAATAATTTATGTTCCCTGTTCAAGTGGGTCCATTGGTTTTCATCAATTTTACAAATGGTTTGGATGTGAGCACAGGAGGTATAGTTCGTAAATTTGCAGATGACACCAAAATTAGAGGTGTGGTGGACAGAGAAGAGGTTACCTCAAAGTACAATAGGATCTTGATTAGAAGGGCAAATGGGCTGAGGAGTGGCAGATGGAGTTTAATTTAGATAAATGCGAGGTGCTGCATTTTGAAAAGATCAAGACCAATAAGGGCAGGACTTATTATCTTGATGGGAAGGTCCTGGGGAGAGTTGCTGAATAAGAAGACCTTGGAGTGATCATCCATGTGGCACTTCTGTCTGAAAATTGCTGTTTCAGCCTTACCTTATGCATTGAGGTTTTGAGCTCTTCCATCATTGAGGACGGGGATGTTTGATGAGTCCCCTCCTCTAGTGAGCTGTTTAATCATCCACCACCATTCACAACTGGATGTGGCAGGACTGCAGAGTTTAGATCTGATCCATTGGTTGTGAGATTGCCTCATTCTGATTGTCTGTCACTTGCTGCTAATGCTGTTTGGCATTCAAGTCATCCTGTTTGGTGGCTTCAGCAGTTGGGCACCTCATTTTCAGGTATGACTGGTACTGCTCCTGGCATGCCATCTGCATTCTCCATTCAACCAGGATTTTTTTGATCGGTTTGATGGTAATGATTGAGTGGGGGATATGCCAGGCATGACAGATTGTGCTGAAGTACAGTTCTGCTGCTCTTGATGGCCCACAGTGCTCATCAATACTTAGACTTGAGTTGCTAGATCTATTAGAAATCTGTCCAAATTAGCACCGTAATAGTGCCACAATGGAGGGTATTCTCAATGTAAAGGTGGGAATTTGTCTTCACAAGGACTGCGCAGTGGTCACTTTTACTTACACTGTCATGAACAGATGCGTCTGCAGCTGACAGATTGATAAGGGCAAGGTCAAGTATGTTTTTCACTCTTGTTGGTTCCCTCAATACCTGCCACAGTCTGAAACCTGGACAAACCTGGACAATTTTCCACATTATCTGGCAGAGCCAGTGTTGTAGCTACCCTGGAACAGCTCACCAAGGAATACAGCAAGTATTGCAGCACAAGGCTTCAGTATTGGTGGAATACTGTCAGGGCCCGTCACCTTAACAGTGTCCAGTATCTTCAGTTATTCTTTGATATCACACGGAGTGAATCAATTTGCCTGAAGGTTGTCATCAGTGATAGAAGGGACCTCTGGAAGAAACTGAATTGGATCTTTGACTTTAGATAACTGGTTGAAGACTGTTACAATACAGCGCATCATCCTTCACCATTTCTGTCACTTACAGTTAGACCCCACCACCAGAGATGTATTTCCCTCCCCACTTCTATCAGCATTCCACAGAGACCATTCCCTTCGTGACTCCCTCATTAGGTCCACCCCCTCACTAACCCATCCTCCACTCCTGGTACCTTCCCTTGCCACTGCAAGAAGTGTAAAACCTGTGCCCATATCTCCCCCTTACCTCCATCCAAGGCCCCAAAGGATCCTTCCACATCTGCCAGAGATTTTCCTGCACATCCAAAAACCTCTTCTACTGTGTCCATTGCTCTCGATGTAGTCTCCTCGACACTGGGGAGACAGGATACCAACTTATGGAATGCTTCAGAGAACATCTCTGGGACACATGCACCGAACAATCCCACCACCCTGTGACTGACCACTTCAATACCCCGTCCCACTCCACTCATGACATGCAAATCCTGGGCTTCCTTCACTGCCAACTCCTAGCTATCCAATGCCTGGAGGAAGAACATTTCATCTTCTGCATTGGGACACTCCATTCATATGGCATCAACATTGATTTCACCAGTTTCCTCATTTCCATCCACTCATCTCATCCCAGATCCAACTCTCCAAAAGGAACCGCTTTTTAAAATTGTCCTACCTGTCCATCTTACTTCCCACCTATCCACTCCACCCACCCCTCCGACCTATCACCATCAGCCTCCCCCACCTGCACCTACCTATTGCCTTCCCAGATACCTTCCAACCAGACACCTCTTTTATTTACCTCTGAGCCCTCTTCCTCACCTCCGCCCCCCCTCACATACCTGATGAAGGGCTTATGCCTGAAACATCAAATCTCCTACTCCTCAGATACTGCCTGACCGCCAGTGCTTTTCCAGCACCACACTTTTCGACTCTGATCTCCAGCATCTGCAGTCCTCATTTCTCCTGGTTACAACACTTCACCCTTGCTTTTATAGCACTGATTTACTGATTCCCACAGATTTGAGGTTAGGGATGTCTGTGGAGCTTCTCCTTTCATTGAAGGACTTTAATTATCCATGTCCATTCACAACTGGTTTTGGGAGGATTGCATAGCATATATAGTATATGATCCACTTGATATTGCAGCAGACGTAGGCCATTTACCCCATTGTCGAGGGTGTGGTGCTGGAAAAGCACAGCCGGTCAGGTAGCATCAGAGGAGCAGAAGAATCAACGTTTTAGGAAAAAGCCTGAAACATCGATTCTCCTGATCCTTTGATGCTACCTGACCTGTTGTGCTTTTCCAGCACCACACCCTCGACACTGATCTCCAACATCTGCAATCCTCACTTGCTCTCATTTAGCCCACTGAGTCATTCCATCATTCAATAAGATTATGACTTGATCTGATCTGATTTTTCTCAGCTCCACTTTTCTACTTTTTCTGCAATAACCCTTGACCTCCTTGCTGATTAAAGGTCTAACAATAAATATATTTCTACTACTCTTCGCGATAAAGAATTCCACAATTCTTATCTTGCTTCATAATAGTTTTATAATTAATGCATGTTTCCTCTTTGCACTAATTTAGTGTTCAGTCCTTGTTTTGTAAGACTCCAGAACCTGACTGTGATTCTAATGTAAATGCTAAAACATCGGCAAACACAAAATCTGTGTGAATCAGAGTGTTTTAGGAACAAAGTAAGTATGCAATTAAATCTTCTAAAGGAAAACCATTAAATGCTGCCTAAAATAGCAAGGTTATAGTCAACAGCAACAACGACTCTCCTACTCATGAGTGTATAACTTGCTTGTAATTCATTGTCAGCTGCTCCTCAGATTGACGAGGATATCTACTTGGGGTTATGAGCTTCAGCCATTAGTCTTCATGAGATCGAACAGGCCAGCACTTCAACTCCAGATCTTTGTTTGCACAGGGCTGGACATTCAACAAAGATATGGACCCTTGTACAGGGTGTCCTTCCTCCCCCACTGACAATCTATGAATTGAAGTATTTTGATGGCTGGGATGTCACCATTTTGAACAGTTGGTATGAGGGCCTTTGCAGTTACTGGTATCAGTGATGCTCTGCCTCAAGGACAGCCTCCAGCTATCTTTAAAGATTTTTTTTGCCCCTTGCTGGAATGTTGTACATTTGCATGTTGAAAAACAGGACTGAGCAGGAGAAATGCTTCTCAGCCATCCAGACACAATGCCCAGTCCATCAAAATTAATTTTGCAGAGGTTTTGCTTGAACTCCTGTGGAGCTGCTGACCAACTAACAGAGTCATAGAGATCTACAGCAGGAAAAAGGCCTTTTAGCCCATTGTACCTAACTATTCTCATCCCATTTTCCAGCAATTGGCCCATAGCCATAAATTTACTTTGGCATCACAAGTGCAGCATACCCTAACTTACACATAGCACATCTCAGATGATATCAGCCTCTTTATCAGAGATCTGAACCCTGGTCTCCCACGTAATAGGCAAAAGTGAGGACTGCAGATGCTGGAAATCAGAGTCTAGATTAGAGTGGTGCTGGAAAAGCACAGCAGGTCAGGCAGCATCCAAGGAGCAGGAAAATTGACATTTCGAGAAGGAGCCCTTCATCAGGAATGCTTCCACATAACAGACATGGATATTAACTATGATACTAACAAAGGACTGCTAGTAGTGATTGTTTGTTTGCCCTCACATTGAATCCAGGAGAGGCATTGCTGATAGGATTTCTCTTGTGCTTTTTTTGTTTTTATTCTAATGTTTTTCATGGGATGTTGGTATTCCTAGCAAGACTAATACTTGTTGCCCACCCCAGATTTCCTATGAACTGAATGGCTTGGCATGCTATTTCAGAGGGCATTTCGAGTTGGGGGGAAGGGAAAGTGAAAGCGACAAGGGAGTATGGCGTTAATGGAAAGATAAGCAGCAGGATAGCATGTGTCTAGGTGGATTTAAAATTGAGGCAGACTGAGAATGCAGAAAAAAGCAAGGATAACTTAGGACATCATATGATTTCATATGACTTCCAATATCTCTAATGATAAGAAAGTTAGCATTAAGGCACTTTACCTGAATGCTCGTAGCATTCATAACAAAACAGATGAACTAATGGCACAGATAATAGTGAAAAATTATGATGTAGTAGGCATCACAGAGACTTGGTTACAGGAGGGTCAGGACTGGCAGTTAAACCTCCAAGGATTTTCAACTGATCGAAAAGACAGGGAGGTGGGCAGAGGGGGTGGGGTTGCCTTGTTAGTTAAGAACAAAATTAAGAACGCATTGAATGACATAGCGTCGGATGATGTGGAGTCTGTGTGGGTGGAATTGAGGAACCACAAAAGCAAAAAAACCATAATTGGAGTTGTGTACAGACCTCCTAACAATGGTCAGGACCAGGGACGCAACATGTATCGGGAAATAGAGAAGGCATGTCAGAAAGGCAAGGTCACATTGATCATGGGAGACTTCAATATGCAGGTGGACTGGGTACATAACGTTGCTAGTGGATCCAAAGAAAGGGAATTCATGGAATGCTTACAGGATGGCTTTTTGGAACAGCTTGTCATGGAGCCCGCAAGGAAACAGGCTATTCTGGACATAGTGCTTTGCAATGAACCAGACTCTATAAAAGATCTTAAAGTAAGGGAACCCTTAGGAAGTAGCGATCATAATATGGTAGAGTTCAGTCTGGAGTTTGAAAGAGTGAAGGCAAAATCGGATGTAATGGTGTTACAGTTAAATAAAGGTAATTATGAGGGCATGAGAGAGGAACTGACAAAAATAGACTGGAAGCAGAGGCTAACCAGGAAGACAGTAGAGCAAAAATGGCAGGAGTTTGTGGGTATAATTGAGGACACTATAGAGATGTTCATCCCCAAGAAAAGAAAGATTATCCGGGGAGGGATTAGACAACCATGGCTGACAAAGGAAGTCAGGAAATGTATTAAAGAAAAAGAGAGATCCTATAAAGTGGCCAAGAACAGTGGGAAATCAGAAGATTGGGAAGGCTACAAAAACAAACAGAGGATAACAAAGAGTGTAATAAGAAATGAAAGGATCAAATATAAAGGTAGGCTAGCCAGTAATATTACAAATGATAGTAAGAGTTTCTTTCAGTACATAAGAAACAAACAACAGGCAAAAGTAGACATTGGGCCACTTCAAACTGATGCTGGAAGCCTAGTGGTGGGAGATAGGGAAATAGCAGGAGAACTTAACAAGTACTTTGCGTCAGTTTTCACAGTGGAAGACGTGAGTAATATCCCAACAATTAAAGGGAGTCAGGGGGCTGAGTTGAGTATGGTTGCCATTACAAAAGAGATAGTGCTAGAAAAGTTAAAAAGTCTTAAAATTGATAAATCTCCTGGCCCCGATGGGATACACCCTAGAGTTCTGAGAGAGCTGGCTAAGGAAATAGCGGAGGCATTGGTTGAGATCTTTCAAGAGTCACAGGAGTCAGGAAAGGTCCCAGATGATTGGAAGATGGCTATTGTAACACCCTTGTTCAAGAAAGGATCAAGACAAAAGATGGAAAATTATAGGCCAATTAGCTTAACCTCAGTTGTTGGTAAAATTCTAGAATCTATCATTAAGGATGAGGTTTCTAAATTCTTGGAAGAGCAGAGTTTGATTAGAACAAGTCAACATGGATTTAGTAAGATGAGGTCGTGCCTGACAAACCTGTTGGAATTCTTTGAAGAGGTGACAAGTAGGTTAGACCAGGGAAACCCAGTGGATGTGGTCTATCTAGACTTTCAAAAGGCCTTTGATAAGGTGCCATACGGGAGGCTGTTGAGCAAGGTGAGGGCCCATGGTGTTCAAGGTGAGCTGCTGGGATGGATTGAGGATTGGCTGTCTAACAGAAGGCAGAGAGTTGGGATAAAAAGTTCTTTTTCGGAATGGCAGCCGGTGATGAGCGGTGTCCTGCAGGGTTCAGTGTTGGGGCCACAGCTATTCGCATTATATATTAATGATTTGGATGAAGGGACTGGGGGCATTCTCGCGAAGTTTGCAGATGATACGAAGTTAGGTGGACAGGCAGGTAGTACTGAGGAAGTGGGGAGGCTGCAGAAGGATCTAGACAGTTTGGGAGAGTGGTCCAGGAAATGGCTGATGGAATTCAACGTGAGCAAGTGCAAGGTCTTGCACTTTGGCAAAAAGAATAAAAGCATAGACTACTTTCTAAATGGTGAGAAAATTAGTAAAGCAAAGTACAAAGGGATTTAGGAGTGCTAGTCGAGGATTCTCTAAAGGTAAACATACAGGTTGAGTCCGTGATAAAGAAAGCGAATGCAATGTTGTCACTTATCTCAAGAGGGTTGGAATATAAAAGCAGAGATGTGCTACTGAGACTTTATAAAGCTCTGGTTAGGCCCCATTTGGAGTACTGTGTCTAGTTTTGGTCCCCACACCTCAGGAAGGACATACTGGCACTGGAACGTGTCCAGCAGAGATTCACACAGATGATCCCTGGAATGGTAGGTCTAACATATGAAGAACAGCTAAGGATCCTGGGATTGTATTCACTGGAGTTTAGAAGATTAACGGGAGACTTAATCGAGACGTACAAGATAATACATGGCTTGGAAAGGGTGGACGCTAGGAAATTGTTTCCATTAGGCGAGGAGACCAGGACCCGTGGACACAGCCTTAGAATTAGAGGGGGTCAATTCAGAACAGAAATGCGGAGACATTTCTTCAGCCAGAGGGTGGTGGGCCTGTGGAATTCATTGCCATGGAGTGCAGTGGAGGCCGGGACGCTAAATGTCTTCAAGGTAGAGATTGATAGATTCTTGTTGTCTCGAGGAATTAAGGGCCAAGGGGAGAACGCTGGTAAGTGGAGTTGAAATGCCCATCAGCCATGATTGAATGGTGGAGTGGACTCAATGGGCCGAATGGCCTTACTTCCACTCCTATGTCTTATGGTCTTATGGAATCAACCAAATTGTTGTGGATCAGGAGTCAAATATAGAACATTGATGAGTCAGATGAGTTCTTTAAATAATCAACAATTGTTGTCACTGTCACCATTACTGAGCCGAGCTTTAAGCTAATTAATTCACTGATCTGCTGCAGAATGATTGGAACCAGTACCTGCAGAATATTAACCAGAGTCTTGAAATTATGAGTCCAGTAACAACTTCCCCCAATATGTCAGTCATTCGCATTCTCTGACTCACCGCAGCACATAGTAGTCTGATGATGACGACAATTGCTCTGAACCCTGGTAGAGCTTTTTGTTATGGAGCATTCATTTATGTAGTTCATATAAGGCTGCGTTGACATAGTGTTACTTGTATGGTATCTGCTAAGACTGGGTGATATGACTTAATGGTTTTGAATCCTTTTTTAAGATTATGGATCACTTCACAATGATGCACACAACTGATCTTTCATCAAAAATGGATTCCTCTGTCCCTCTCTTGAAGACACACAAAACTTGTCAGTTTTAAGAAAAAACGGTTTGTTCAACACCTTTGTCTCGTCACTTTTAAACCTTTCTAGCGAGTGAATTTCTCCCTTTTTAATCACAGCCCATTGAATAAGGCATCAAGAGATATGGAGAGAAAGCCAGAATATGGCATTGAGTTAGAGGATCACCCATGATCCAATGGAATGATAGAGCAAGCTTGAAGGCCCGAATGGCCTACTCCTGCTCTAGTTTCTGTGTTTTTGCAGTTTCATGCATCATATTCATTTTGGTAAAGACAGATGAAATTTATTCATTTCATACATCAGCCATGCCCTCTGTTTCCACCGGTAAACCCCTGTCTTTGTCTTTAATCTACCTTGTGTGGCACAAATGTTACTTGCCACTTAGCGGCTCAAGGCTGGATGATGTCCAGGTCCAACCATACATGAACATGAACTGCTTGAGTATCTGAGGAGTTGGAAATGAACATTTTATAATCAGCGAATCTCCACGCTCTGGCATGATGGAGGAGAGGAAAGCTAATGATAAAGCAGCTGATGGTTGGACCAACGGTAACTCCCAAATGGGGCTAAGATAAGTGCTCTCCAATAATCACAGTCTGCTTCGTTGTTTACTGGGTACAACTCCAGAGAGTGGACAATTTCCCTTCTGTTTTTCATTGGTGTACATTGGAATTGGGCTTCTCATTATGATTTAGAGCCAATTTGTTGTTCTATGTAAAAGGCAGCTCGTCATATTTTGAAATTGAAATTCACCTCTTTTGTACAGATTCAAACAAAGGTTGTAAAAGAGAGGCAATGGCATTGGGAAACTCAGCTAATGTTCTGGGGATATGGTTTGGCATGGCATGGCTGATGGTGGAATCTGAATTCAATTTAAAAATACCGGCAATTAAGAATTTACTGATCACCATGAAACCCTATTGTCAACAGTCAGAAAAACTCACCTGGCTCATTAATGCCTTTGTGGGAAAGAAATCTGCCATCCTTACCTGGTCTGGCCTATATATGACTCCAGAGCCACGGGAATGTGGTTGATTCGCAATTGTCCTCTGAAATAGCCTAGCAAGGTCTCAACAAAGAAAGAAAACCAGGCAGACCACCTGGCATTAACCTAGGCAGCAAGTGTTAAACAGAACTAAGCAATTCCATAACCAATGCATTGATCTCAGTTACCTCCAGTAGTGCTCAGCCTCACAAATACCAGTCTTCAGCCATGTTGATTCACTCCACGTGATGTCAAGAAATGGTTAGTTGATACTGCAAAGGCTGTGGACCCTGGTAACATAGCAACAATGATACAGAATATGTGCACTCCAAAACTTGCTGCTCCCCTAGCCAAATTGTTCCAGCATAGTTGTAACATTGATATCTACCCCCCAATGTAGAAAATTCCGCAGGTATGTCCTATATACAAAAAAAAGGACAAATAAACCCAGCCAATTATAGCCTCACCAATCTACTCACGATCATCAATAAAGTGATGGAAGGTGTCATCAACAGTGCTGTCAAGCAGAACCTGCTCAGTGACACCCAGTTTGGGTTCTGCCAAGACCAATCAGCTCTTGACCTCATTATCACCTTAGTTAAAACATGGACAAAAGAGTTGAATTCCACAGAGGTGAGGTGACACTCCATGACATCAAGGCCACATTCTACTGAGTGTGGCATCAAGGAGCCCAAGCAAAACTGCGGTCAATGGGCATTGGGGGCAAGCTTTCTGCTGGTTGCAGTTATACCTGGCACGTACAAAGGTGGCTTTGATTGTCAGCTGTCAGTCATCTCAGCTCCAGGGCATCTCTGCATGAGGTCCTCAGAATAGTATCCTCAGCCCAACTTCAGCTGCTTCATCAATCACCTTCCTTCCGTCATATGGTCAGAAATGGGAATGTTTGTCAATGAACTCACAATATTCTGCATCCTTCACAAGGCCTTCGATAATGTTCCTTCCATTAGCCTGGTTAATAAGGTTAGATCACATGGGATCCAGGGAGAGATAGCCAATTAGATACAAAATTAGCTTCACGATATGAGGCAGAAGGTGGTGACAGTTGTCACACTGGAGGTCTGTGACCAGTGGTATGCTAGAAGGAACGGTGCTGGGTCCACTGTTGTTCATCATTTATGTAAACAATTTGGATGAGAGTATAGGAGGGATGGTTAGCAAGTTTGTAGTTGATAACAAAATTGGTGGTGCAGTGGACAGTGACCAAGGATATCTAAGAGTAGAATGGGATTTTGATCACCTGGGTCAGTGAGCTGAACAATGGCAGATGGAGTTTAACTCAGATAAATACAAGGTGTTACATTTTCGCAAAACAAACTAGGGCAGGACATACACAGTTAATATTAGGGTCCTGTGGAGTTTTGTCAAATGAGGGACCTAGGGGTGTAGGAACTAATTCCTTGAAAATAGCATCACAGTAGACGGCGTGGTAAAGAAGGCATTTGGCATGTTTGCCTTCATCGGTGAGAGCAGGAATTGGGATGTCATGTTAGAGTTGTACAGGACATTTGTGAGGCCACATTTGGAGTACTGAGTACAGTTCTGGTTGCCCTGCTATAGGAAAGATGTTATTAAACGGGAAAGGGTGCAAAAAAAATCTACAAGGATGTTATCGAGACTGGAGAGTTTAAGGTGAGATTGGAATCTGCAGGAGCTGTTTTTTCCTAGAGTGTAGGAAGCTGAGGGGTGACCTTTTTGTGTTTTATAAATCATGAGAGGCATAGATAAGGTGAATAGCCATAGTCTTTTCCCCAGGATAGGGGAGTCCAAGATTAGAGAATTTAAGGTAAGAGGGGAAAGATTCAAAAGGGACAATCTTGTCCCACAGAATGTGCTGCGTACATGGGACAAGCTGTCAGATGCAGTGATAGAGGCAGGTACAATTACAGCATTAAAAAGAACATTTGGATAGGTGCATGGATAGGGATAGGCTTAGAGTGTTACAGGCCAAACCCATGGAAATGGGGATAATTCAGTTTAGGAAACTGAGACAGCCTGGACAAGTTGGGCCGGAGGGCCTGATTCTGTGCTGTATTACACTATGACTCTAGTACAATGTTTCTTGCTTTGCATTTGCCTCATTACCTATGCACATGATTCTGTGCCACTAGACTCATCATATCTCACACTCACTAGAGACAGAAATACTTACCACTGCTGGGCTGTCACAGCATCAGTACCATTTTAACATGCATTCAGTGCACTTCAGCTTACATGTAGAGAGATGGAAGCCAAAAAACAAACATTTCTCAGAGTATATAGCTGGCACAGTTGACTGTTCATTGTAAATAGAAGTGTATATTCATAAATTTATTGCTATTCAAGAAACAAGCTACACATTGTACCCGTCCTTTGCCCCATCCCATCTTCGAACCCAGACTTAGGGAGCCGCAGACTTTTCCCAGTGCAGCCAAATATTGTCTAATAGCCTCAGACCCTGAAAGCTTTCAAAACTGTCATCATTGCTCAGCAACAACGAAAACAAAAATAAAAAATAAACAGAAAAGCATTTGCCTCTATTAACTGCTTCTGTTTGGATCATAATCAAATGTACAGTCAGTCAATGAGAGCTCATTGCACTCTGTTCACATCTATTGGAACTGGGTGTCAATTAATTCCTGTCTGGCTTGCTGTGCATGAGGCTACAATGATGTATCACGCAGAAGGTCATATTGTCCCATGATCAATATCCTTACCTTCAGTCTTGGAAGTCAACTGCCACTCTGTCAGCTCTTCAACATCTAGGTGGTTTCTACACATGCTTATGTGCTGCGTCTTGAGTTTCAAGAGACAGAGGCACATAGTATACTTAACAGGGAAGCTACTGGGTCACAGGGTGGGAATTCTGAACAAAAAGAGCCAATAGACTTGAAGAACCAAATTATAATTTTGCAAGTTGTGAAAATGAAGGTGGAAATCAGCAATGGCAGGGGAGCGTCAGCTGTAGTTTGTGGGTGCTGAGTACTATTTGTCCCTGGTACAGAATATAAAAGGAATAGCTGCCATAGAAAGCTATGTTTTATGCACCTGTTGGTCCTTTCATAGTTTCACAAACTTCTACCACCAGATATCCTCCTCAGGAAGCTGTGTATTTGTTATGAGTAAGAGGAAGCGCAATGGTGCAGAGGAGGAGAGTGATATTTAAAGCAAAAGGTAATGACCTTCTCAGCTTTTACACAGATGGAGCTTTTGTTTTTCTCTGTGACTGTGGATATAATAAGTTACTTATTTTTATTCATTCAGGGCATCTATGGCTAGGCCAACACCAACATTGCTGTGGGTCTGGAGTCACATGTAGGCCAGACTGGGTAAGGATGGCAATTCCCTTCCTCAAAGGGCATTAGGGAACCAGATGGGGTTTTCCTGACAATCAATTCATGGTCATCATTTTTATTGAATTGAAACTCCATCATCTGCCATGGTGAGATTCCAAGCCAGGTTCCCAGAGCATTACCTGGGTCTCAGGATTAACAGTCCAGTGATAGTACCTCAAGGCCATCACTTCCCATGTACATTTTCTGATGAATTCATTAATAATCTAGGAGAATTTGGTTCAAATCCTGCCAATGTGAAAATTTGGCTTAAATTTAAAAATGTGGAAATTTTTAAAAAATCCTTCTTCTGATGCAGATGCTTGAGATTGACGAGAATTTTGCTCCACTCTGGTCTGGTCTGAGATGACTGAGAATCATGCAAATCTGGTGAGGCCTATGTCAATGTTGGGAGAAAATAGAGATATACATTTTATGGCCTAACAGGTGCCAAAGCGAATTTCTCACTCAGCAGTGTAAGCGGAATAATTGTCTGTTAAAGGCCCATTAATGCTGCAACTCACCTAATTTATAATCAGCTTCCTGTCTTACCAAATACACCAAGCAAGCAAGACATCAAGAATTCTCGACATGGAAGTCAAAATGGGTACCCAATGACCAGCTCACTGCTGGCTGCAAAGAGCCTTTATATTGTTCTGCACTGAACAGCATCTCAGGGCATGATTCTTGGGCACCAAACACATGCCCCATTCAACCACAGACATGACACAACCTCATGGCCCCTCTCTGATCCACCAACAGGAAGCTTAGAAAGGTACAGACTTGCATCACAAGGTGCACCAGCAACTTTCATTGAAAGGTTGCTTCGGGACATGTTACGTGCTTACACAGACAGGTAGCCAGCTCACAGAGAGCACCAGGCTATATCTCAGGGCAGCTCACTTGCTCTCAGTGCTCTCTTGCTTAGCACCACTTGCGCAGCTCCCTTGCCTTGCTTTGATGTGCCTGTTAGCACACTGGTGCTTCAGCTTGAGCCTAAAGGCTATCAGTCCAATCATATTGACATGCTATTGTGCTCAGATACACAGGCAGCTTGTCAGTCAGGATCTCTCTGGGAGGAGGAATAAAATCATGGATCCATATTCTGCTCGAAGGCAAGACATTGAAAGGGCATAATACATAAAGCATGTACTGGTCAACCTTAGCTTAATAATTTCTTCACCCATTTTCAGTGTGTGTGGAGTGAATATTCTTGGGGTTCAAGTGCTGATCAAAGGCAATTTGTATCATCCTATTGGTGTTTACAAACCTCACACTGCCATCTCAGTGATGCAGATGTTTACAGCAATGATTTAAAAAGAAGTGAACCCTGGCCAAAAGCATCCAAATCATTTATGAAACTTCCAAGGGTGCTATGGGAAAAGGGGAAGATTGCTTCATTGTACACTTTTTAACTATAATGATAGATATGGATCGAGTGCAAGGAAGGGATCAGAGCACAATAGGCACTTAGTTTTTGCTAATGCACATGCATTAATATGGCAGAGAATATGGAGGAGACAATAGACTGCTGAAGATCAGGTGTGGTCAGGTGAGTGAATCAAGGTGTGAGCTGTTCTTCACAATAGTATGGACAGAGAGTGCTGCATCATCCAGAAGCTATGCTTTGCACAGTTGGAGCAGGCAATGAGGCAATGGGATCGATTCTGAGGAACTGGGGGAATGGGAGCATAGTCAGCTGGTAGCCAAGGACGGCTAAAACTGTGTGACATGGTGGTTAAACAATAACAAGAGTGGGACAATGGGGCTATTTGTGCAATGGAGTACCAGCCCTTGCCCATTATGTGCCATGAGCATTGTGGCTTTGTGTTTGCAGTGCCATCACATTGCCAGTGAGGGAGAACATTGTATTGACAACTGTTGTTCACATACAAGTTAGCTTCTTAAAGATGATGTGGGTGCAAGGGATGCTAGCTTTCTGACTAATGTCCACTGAATGATATGTTGCTCTGGGAATACTGCATGGTAGATCAGGCAAGAATCAAGTGAAAGTGACACAACAGGGGGAAGTAGTTAAGGAGACAAGAAAAGGTGAGAAACTTTGTTCCGTTTCCCATTGAGCTACCTTCCAAAAAAACAACTGCAGCTGGCACTTAGCCAAAACAAAGTGTGAGATTCAGCCCAGTCGCTGTTGGATTGTTCAGTTGGTTTGCTAATCTTCTTCAGGGTCAACAAAAATACAACATATTGTGGATGCTGGAAATCTCAAATCAAAACAGGAAACACTGGAAATACATAGCAGGTCAAGCACTACCTTCAATTAGACTTACAGTGTGGAAACAGGCCCTTCGGCCCAACAAGTCCACACCGACCCGCCGAAGCGCAACCCACCCATACCCCTACCCCTACATTTACCCCTTACCTAACACTACGGACAATTTAGCATGGCCAATTCACCTGGCCCGCACATCTTTGGACTGTGGGAGGAAACCGGAGCACCCGGAGGAAACCCACGCAGACACGGGGAGAACGTGCAAACTCCACACAGTCAGTCGCCTGAGTCGGGAATTGAACCCGGTGAAAACAGGATACACATTGGCAGTGACACAGTGGCAGTGGTTTGTGCTGCTGCCTCACAGCATCAGGGACCTGGGTTTGATTCCAGCCTTGGGCGACTATCTGTGTAGAGTTTGAACATTCTCCCTGTGTCTATGTGGGTTTCCTCTGGGTGTACCGGTTTCCTCCCACAGTCTAAAGATGTGCAGGTCAAGTGAATTAGCCATGCTAAATTGCCCATATTGTTCAGGGATGTGTAGGTTAGGTGCATTAGTTAGGGGTAAATATAGAATAATAGGGTAGCGGAATGGGTCTGGGTGGGTCGGTGTGGACTTGTTGGGCCAAAGGAACTGTTTTCACATTGTAGGGATTCTATGACCTTCCAGATCTGTGACCTTTCATCAGAGCATAGAATAATTAGAGTTGGCAATAAATCCTAAACAAATGTTGCAAAGCCATGTTACTAAAATATTTACTTGTATCAGGAGAAGGTCGAATTCATGATTTACCTATTATTGTCAGTGGCAGTTGTCATTGAAACACCCTTCAAGTACTAATCCTCCCTTATGAGCTTATATATATTTTCTGGGTGGTAGAGGTAACAGCAAGTTCACCTTAGTATTCTTCAAATCTGCGTCACTCTCCTTTGTTCCTCCTACATTAACAAGCAAATAAGCAAATCTTGTGCTTGTATTTCTTACAGTGAGTGGGAATCACAACTTTTGAAGATCTTAAAGTGCTTAGTCGAACAGCAGCTTCCCAAATTAGATTTTCACTCTTAGCCTGGTGTGTTCATGCAAATTTAGTAGGCTGGGTTTTGCCAGCTCCACAAAGGACAGAGTGGGAGGAGCATTAAAAAGGCCGAGGGAAGGCAGGAGGTGAATTGTCTGTTCTTTTCCCCTTGCTGTGGCAATTTTACCAGGGATAGAGAAGGTGAAAGATGAACCTCCCTTTCAAGGGTAAACCGAATCACATAAATTTGCAATTAAGGCCCTCTCTTACTACCTCTGATATATTACCAATGGCAAAGGGTTCCTTTGTTGCATGGGTGAATCCAGCTGGTGACATTGCAGGGTTAGGATAGAACCCTCTAATATGACCACAAACAGATTTCCTGGAACCACCCTGTCCCTTCATCCAAGAGATTTTTAATTCCCAAGGATGTAAAGAGATAATGTGGGAAAATGTATCGAATTGGATGATCAGTCATGATCGCATGGAATGGTGAAACAGGTTTGATAGACTGCTGCCTACTGTATCAGGGACCTGGGTTTGATTCCAACCTTGAGCGAGTGTCTGTGTGGTTTTTGCACATTCCTTCTGTGTCTGCGTGGGTTTCCTCCGGGTGCTCCAGTTTCCTCCCACCGTCCAAAGATGTGCAGATTAGATGAATTAGCCAAGCTAAATTGCCCAAAGTATTCAGGGATATGTAGGTTAGGTGTATTAGTCAGGGGTAAATGTAAGATCATAGGGTAGGGGAATGGGTCTGGGTGGGTTACTCTTTGGAGGGTCGGTGTAGAATTGTTGGGCCAAAGGGCCTACTTCCACATTGTGAGGATTCTATGACTGAACAGACTCCTTCTGTTCCTATATTCCTTTGTTCCTATGTTCTTTTGACCCAATCAGTCACTGTTATTTTTTACCCTCCATGAATAGAAAAGGATCATTTTTACCATTCAGGTCAGTTCCTGGATGGTCATGCCTCATTTAATTGCATATGATTTACTATAATAAAAATTACATCTAATTGTAATGTACATTCTGGGAACTTTGGCTCCTTAAACCAACCTATTGGCATCTATTACACAGAAGGGATATTTTGGATGATTTAATAATGAGGGGAGTAATGCCAGGAAAAAGTCCCAATGAGAATTATAAACATCGAAATTGTTTTGTGCTTCCAATGTGCTTCCTATTCACCATTATAAGCATGATTTATTGTGACCATCAATATTAGCAATAGCATAGAAATTAAAGCTATTAATTTGAACTGTCAAATTGACATAATTACTGCTTGCTTGTGGTGATGCGACATTTAGGAATGAGAATCAAATCGACATAGGAACAAATGTATTTATTGCGAAGTAGAAAGCTCTTTATTATATACATATTTGTTCATGGAATTTGGGTGTCACTGGCGAGACCAGCATTTATTGTCCATCTCTAATTACTCTTGCGACAATGATCATGTGTCAACTTCTTGAACCGTAGTAGTTCATCTGATGTAGGTACATCCACAGTGCTGATAGGGAGGGAATTCCAAGATTTTACCCGGCAACAGTAGGATTTAATGTCCAAGTCAGGATGCTGTGTGGCTTCGAGATGAACTTGTAGTAATGGTATTCCAACATATCTGCTGCTTTTGTCAGGATGATAGCTTTAAAGTGATTGGTTGAATATTAGAGTGAACACAAGGGAAACATTTTTGACCAGGAGGTGGCACGAATCTGGAATTCACTGGCCAGACTGGTGATTGAGGTAGAAACCCTCAGTTCACGTAACCATAACCGATACAGATCAGATGCTGCAATGTGGGATTAAAATGAATTTCTGGTTTCTTTTTCTTTCAGAGCAGACAATATGTGCTGAATAGATCACTTTCTGTGCAATAGCCTTACTATGGTTCCAAAGTTCTTGACCTTCTACATGGTAGTCAATTTGGATGGTATTATCGAATGAGTATTCTATTCATTTTCCAGCCCTTATTTCAGTGACTGTATTAACCCAATGTAAATTGTGTATGTAAAATAAGGTAGCATAATTTTAACCCATGGCTTTGTATTAAACTTTTAGATACTAGACTGTTAATCTTACAATTGTTGAAAAGTGAAGAATTGTAATTCTGCTGCTTTGTTAAAGTGAATCAATTTTCAAGAAATTTACTAATCTGAGTAGCAGAAGCCATGCTAATTAGATCTTGTTAGCAATTGCACTAATTTTGTAACTGCCGTTGATGGCATGATCTCAATCCCAAAACAGCAGATATTTTAGTCATTGTAACAGCTAGGAATATTAATGGAGCACTGATAAACATGACTCTGCAAGAAATTCTCTAGAACCACGATTTACTCAGCCTGCATCACTGATCTAGTCATTTCTGGAACTTGAATGACTAAGTTACAAATATATGGCAATTGAACCAAAGTAATTTTTATCTTCCATACAACAATATCCAACTTGCAAGCAAATTCAACTTTTAATCAATTTATGCATTGCTTGTTCTGAACGACTAGACTAAATTAATTTCTCAGCTAATCCTAGTTTAGAGTACATTTCCTGATGAATCATCTCAACACTCAATGCTGAGGTTTTTAATTTCCTATCAAAGAGAATCAGCTGAGTAGTGCATTGGAACTTCATAAGAATTTACTACTCATCGGTTTAAAGTGACCCTTGGTCCAAGGATGCTGAACTGATTAAAGAGTCAGTGGGCAGTGCAGTATAAAATCTTGATGATACTTAGTGGAGTGAATGCTTATTTTCTATTGCTGCTGGCTACTTTCTCTCCCAACAGCAATAATGAATTGGTTAATGCATAAATTGCAGCAAAATCCATTTTGTACGAATACTCGATAGAGTGTATATTGTTCCATTGTTGAATTAGTTTAAACTCAGCAAGTTAGCTGATTGCTAGCTAGACATTTTAATTTCACTCCATGGAAACAAAAATAATGTATTGTTCTTTGAAAGTTCATTAACACGATCTCAATCTCAAAACAGCAGATATTTTAACAATATAACTCTTTTCAATTTTGCCGATATTTTAATTTAAGTGGAAAATAGGGAGCCATACAGAACAAATTAAATTTGTGTAATTGCTGCTTACTTGCTCCAACTTTAAAGCCTATCTGTAATGGCTGAGCCATACAATAGTGGGAGTCAACTATTCATAATTTTCCAACATTAAACTAGTCAGTACTGAAACCAGAGTTACAAGATTAAAGTCATAAAATTAGTCACTGAGGGTATTGGCAACAAAATACTTGAAGTATAATATTCCCTTGTGCTCCATTTTGTTGGAAATATTAACTTTCATTAAACTGCAAAAGGAACTCATTCATGTTAAGTGTCCATTTATTAAGATTGCCACAATTTCAAAGTCCTTGTTTTTCTTTGTGATTCTCAACCAATTAAATTTTTTTCTCAGCATTTTTATAACATCAAGCTTGAAGAAACAGCATTGTAAACTCTTGGATTAATATCAGGAATTAGTTCTCGACAGATGAATCAATGCAGGCAGTAAATATCTTTTCCCTGCTGTCTGGAATAATTCTGACTTGTAAAGTTATTCACTTTCAGAATACAAATGGGTTGCAATCCACCTGTCATTGCAGATTCTGAATGGAGCTTTCAGCCCAGGGCTGGCTTGTATCAGGATGTTTGCTGAATGTAATTCTGCTGTCAAGAACTGCTCTAAGGAGTGGCCTGGGAAGTGGACTTGCTGGCACTCCACAGAGGTCGGCAGTAATTAATATTGTTGAGGATCTATTTGGAGAAAGTCTTGCAAGGTTCTCCATAACTTTGCCAATGGTTGAACAGTCCCCTGCCAGTCAAGGAGTTGTCATCAGATGTTCTATTCTACTAAGGGTTGCTGCATAAATAAAAGGCCATAGTCATGGCCCACCTTAAACGTCAGGAGGGATTTTCTTATCTGGATGACTGGCCTTGATGCTGATTTTGTGTTGATGTTCTATCTGGACTCCAGTGGAGTCTCCTGCATGTTAAGGTGCCCCTCTGTTCTGCAACCTGCCTTAAAAGTACTAACCTCTTCTGGTGGGACCTGGTAGGTTCCAGAGTTGCCAGTACACATGCTGGGACTACAGTATCAGGAGTCTGTCCATTCTCTTTAAATGGATGCCAACTCCATGGTTATTGGTTAAGGCATTGACAATGGGAAGATTGCTGACCTGGTCTCACTGGCAGCAACTGTATGACTGGGGGCCTCAATTCATCCATGACCCCAGGGTCCTGAAGTCTGTAGGAAAATCCTCTGCCAAATTTATCTATTTTCAGAATTCTTATTGACAAAGGTTTTGCTCTTCCATCGATTTTCTTATCATCTGTTTTTAAATTGTGCTGTTTGTCCTCAAGCATTAATGACTACCATTCCCATTAAGGTGAAGGTAAAATTGCTCTAGTCCTATTGAACCATGGGGCTGCTCTCCCTTTAGAGCCAGAGGATGGTGGTTTAACCTGAGAGACAACATGCCTCAGGTGACAGGACAGTCCTTCAGAGTAAGTCAGCTGCTGTGGGACTTGAACCAAGCTGTTGGCATAAGTCATTGGTTTGCCAACCGCTGATAAATCAGGGAGACAACTGCTGGTGGTTTAACTTGAGGGTCACTGTGCTTCAGCTGAGAGGAAGAGGTTGAGAAGGTGGGATCTTTATTCTAATCTCTGCTGGTGCGGGAATTGAACCCCTGCTGTTAGCCCCAGCCTGCATTGTAAGCTCGTTGTCTAGCCACCCCTGGGCTAACTGATGCACCCATTCTCAGGTACTTGAAGCAATGAACAAATTAAAATATGATCATGGCTACTATCATGTAAAGGATGTTTTCTGGGTAAAACAGCATTAACAGTTAAAATAATAAAAACAAACATGGAGCTAAATTGTTTTTTTTAGCAGCTTGAATATTTTCTTTCTGGTGGAAGCAAAGGTATGAGGAGGAGAAGCACATAGATTCAGGAATTGTACAGATAAATAAAACAAATGCTAGAACAAGCAACATAGACTTGTGTGCAACAGCATATTTCAGGGATAAAAGCAAACATAATCAAAATAATATGTGTGATAAAATTCTTAGTGAAAGAACTGAGTTGGTCTTGAAAAGTTGGACTTCACTCACATAATACCATAAAAAGACCCCGGACTAAGGAAGCTCAGATTCCAAAGAAGTTAAAAATTCTCTCAGGCTGCAGTCATTTTTAAAAATTAATTCATGTGGTCTGTGTGACACTGGTCAGGGCTCAGAGGGCAGTTGAGAATCAGTCACTTTGCTGTGGTCTGGAATTATATGTACTCCAAACGTTTCCTTCCCTAAAGGAATCTTAGTGACCCAGATGGGCTTTTTTGCCATTCCCCTGGACTCACACTTTCCATATTGTATTCTGTCTGTCATGTTCTTGTCCATTCGTTAAGCCTTTCCAAACGCTCTTAAAGCTACTGTACCACTTCCTCAAAGCATACTTTCCTCACTTAGCTTTGCAACACCCATTAATTTGGAAATATTGTAGTCAGTTCCCAACTTAAAGTCCTTAATACATATTGTGGACAGTTGGGACTCAAGTACTGATTATTATGGCTCCCCACTAGTCACACACAGTGTGACAATGACTCGTTTATTCCAACTCCTGTCTTCTGTTGTTAGTACTTTATCTCCTATGATTGTGTGGAGCATGCTAATATGCTAGGGCATTTTGAGATCTAGAAAGAAATGGTGTTAGGTGTCTTGAAGAACATTAAGGTAGATAAGTCCCCAGGGCCTGATGGTATCTATCCCAGGTTACTTAGAGAGGTGAGAGAGGAGATTGCTGGGGCCTTGACCAAGATCTTTGTATTCTCACTATCCATTGGATGGGTCCTGGAGGACTGGCGAGTAGCGAAAATTGTTCCTCTGTTCAAGAAGGGAAATAGGGATAATACAGGAAACTAGACCAGTGAGTCTCACATCATAGTTGGGAAGTTATTGGAGAGAATTCTTCGGGATAAGATTCGCATACGTTTGAAAACGCATGCCCTAATTGGGAACCCTCAGCATGGTATCGTGCAAGGCAGGTCATGTTTTATTAACTTGACTGAATTTTCTGAGGAAGTGACAAACGTGATTGATGACAGTAGAGCAGCAGATGTTGTCTAATTGGAGTTTAGTAAGGCTTTTGACAAGATCCCCCATGGTAGGCTCATCCAGAAGATTAAGATTCATGTGATCCATGATGTCTTAGCTGTATGCATTCAGAATTGGCTTGCCCATAGAAGGCAGAGGACAGTGGTGGAAGGGTTCACATTCTCATGGAAACTCATTCATGGAAGAACATTGATTGAAACCAGGAATAATGAACTTGCTTCAAAGATGTATCTGCAATGGCTAAAAATGTTTGTTTTCAGCTTGGCACACTGGAAACAGTAGAGTGCCCCAGGAAGCAGCACTGAGGTTTCAAACTATGTTAACAATTTAGTTGAAGGAATTGATTGCGTTGCAGCCAAATGTTCTGAATGTAGAAAGACAGATAGAAAAGCAAATTGTGCAGAGAATACTATGCGAATGCAAGGGGATATAAATATGCAAATTGAGTGGGGAAAAGATTGGTACAGGAATACAATGTGGGGGAAAATGAGGTTGTTCATTTTGTGGTCAAATGGTCTGTTGGTCTTACTTGGAAGGGAAAGTTAGCACAAAAGTAGTGAATTCTTGCAAAGTCTGTACAGGGTATACGTCAGACCTCATCTAAAGTACAAGTTTAATCTCCTTCATTAATCAGCATATATTTGCTTTGGAAACCTTTCAGAAAGGGAAGGTTGAATTGTTTTATGAATAGAGACTGGTTGGATAACTAGGATCTGTACTGATTAGAATTTCGAAGAGTGGGAGGGGACGATATTAAAACATATGCAATTCTGAGGGGGTTTATTAGGAAAGATTTCCAGTATATGTTTTCCCTTGTGGTGGAATCTACAACTTTGGGGCACAGTAAAATAAGGGATTTGTGCAATATCTCCTCAAAAAAGTCATTAGCTTTGGAATTACTTCCACAGGGACCAATGGAGGCAGGATTATTGACTTTATAAGGTGTTAATAATTACGGGAGAATGGCAAGAAAGTGGTATTCAAGCAACATTTGGATTAGCCATGACCTTGTAAATGGCAAAATAGGCTTAATACGTCTTCTGACCTACCCCTCCTCCTTTGTTATGATTTTATGAATGCTTGGTAACATTAGCAGTTTGGTGCTATTATCACACACACAGAGGCAGGGAAGCATTGCAAATCCTCTCCTACTCCTGGATAGCCTCCAAGTAGAGGTTTGCCCTGAAAAAGTCAGAATATTTACATCTTCAGGTGAAGTAGCGTATCCTAACCTCACCTAGCTATCACTGCTGGGCCCCCTGACCTCTCTGACAGAGATATGTGTGCTTCCTGTTTCCTGTCCCAGTCACTGAAGCTGCATGGATGTAGGTTGGTCAGTCTGTGGTAGAGTCCTCAAGTGCATCGTGACCCAGAGCACAGCAACTGTCGATATCACCTTTACTGGAGTGTTGGCTGACCCCATGTCAGTTTCAGGCACAAGGGAAGAGCCATATAGAAACTGCAGAAAAGAACAGCTAAATTTTAAAACACTCTGGGTTTCAATTGGGTAGTGTTATATGCTAACTTGTGAGTATTACATACTCACTCTTGTTGTCAGTCTCATAAGTGACATGACATTCCTTGTGTTGTCCATATAACACAATGTTAAGGGTGCTATAATTTCAATGACAGCAACGTTAAATGGATACATGCTGGGCTTGGTAAATATGATACTTATGTGATGGGGATAGCAAAAAGAACTATCCTGAATAAAGATATATGTCACTCATTAACTAGATACAATTCATTTATTTTCTTCTTTAAAGAGCTCAGAGAAGGCAATAACCTAAAGGCTAAATATACTTTTGTGGGCGGCACGGTGGCACAGTGGTTAGCACTGCTGTCTCACAGCGCCTGAGACCCGGATTCAATTCCCGACTGAGGCGACAGACTGTGTGGAGTTTGCGCATTCTCCCCGTGTCTGTGTGGGTTTCCTCCGGGTGCTCCAGTTTCCTCCCACAGTCCAAAGATGTGCAGGTCAAGTGAATTGGCCATGCTAAATTGCCCA
This sequence comes from Hemiscyllium ocellatum, assembly GCF_020745735.1. Classification (NCBI taxonomy): domain Eukaryota; kingdom Metazoa; phylum Chordata; class Chondrichthyes; order Orectolobiformes; family Hemiscylliidae; genus Hemiscyllium; species Hemiscyllium ocellatum. Next base: position 65,454,759 of record NC_083401.1, on the reverse strand, counting down.
TAGTGTTAGGTAAGGGGTAAATGTAGGGATATGGGTGGGTTGCGCTTCGGCGGGTCAGTGTGGACTTGTTGGGCCGAAGGGCCTGTTTCCACACTGTAAGTAATCTAATACTGTGGCAACCTCCAGTAACACACATGTTAAATTTAAAAATACATTGCCTATTTCCACATTGAGTGAATGGAGGACTTTTCTGATGAGGAAGTTGAGAGAATTGATCATGGAATTTACCAAGCAATTTGGATGTGACGTGTCAAGTGCCACCATGAGATAACTGGTAGGACCATAAAACTGAATGGTTCTGTCCCATTGTTGCCTGGCTGTGATACTAAAGCTGATGAATTCTTGAAACTGCTAGAAAGTGTGCTATTCAGCTGACGCCAAGATGGAATCACGATGAGGTGACACTAATTTCCCCTGTGTACAAATTGAGCTGTCCAATTAGATGGCCATGGGTGCAATAGTAATGAGAGTATATATTTATTGCACTCAGGCAAAGTGCAGTCTTCTGATACATGTAAATAAGTAATTAACCATTGTCCACAAAGGGCTATTGGCATCCAGTTGTTGTTTTTTGGTTGTTTGTGGCAGAGACAAATGTCTTGAGTCCTACTGGGACTCCCATGCCTGCTCCTGAAAAACTTTCACAGTGAAGCAGAAATGGAAGACAAAATATCCCCATAATCTTACAGTTGCATTGGGAATTGCAAACCAAGTCATTGTCTCCTATACTCAAAGGAAAAGTACTCATAAACTGAACTCAAACCTCAAACTGAACATCTTCTCAATATTTCCAACTGCAGATGATCCTGGTAAGAGCTGTGTTGTACATTTCCAGAGCTAACACATTTCAAGCAAATGATACCCAAATACACGATGATAACAGAACTGATCCTTTAGTGTGTAACACACTCGATGATAATTCATCGGTCTGATTATTAGGAGAGCCAAACCCTGATTGTCAATTTGTATTGCTTTTGGGATGGAAATCGTACTTTAACACCATGATCCCCAGCTTGTGTACAGGAGAGTGACACATTGACTTTAGCTTCCAGAAACCCTATATATGCATAAAATGTGGAGAGTGTTCTTCTCTTCATGTCATGAGTTATGTCTTCTTTTTTTAATCCTCATTTCTTTAGTGCAATACATTAAAATCAAATTCATAATGCATGTCATCTATGAGTTTTCTGACAATGCCACCGTGGTAGAACAGGTATCGAACAATGATGAGGCAGAATATTGAAAGGAGATAGAGGGCTTAGTGTCATGGTGCAATGACAACAACCTCTCTCTCAATATTGGCAAAACTGAAGAACTGATCATTGACTTCACGATGAAAAAAAACACCCCCCCATCTACATCAATGGAATGGAGGTAGAGAGCTTCAAAAGTGTCAAGTTCCTAGGAGTGATTATAACCAACAACCTGTCCTGGACCTCCCAAGTAAATGTGACAGTCAAGAAGACACAACAATGCCCCTTTTTCCTCAGGCAGCTTAGGAAATTCCCCAAGTCCATAAGGATCCTGACCAACTCTGACAGATGAAGAATTGAAAGCATTCTATCCAGGGTGTATAATGCCCTGGTAAAGCAACTGCTGTGCCCAGGACTGGAAAAACTATAGGAAGTTGTGTACACAGCCCAGACCATCATGGGAGACAATGTCCCATCTACGAACTCTATTTACACTTATCGTTGCCACTGAAAGGCTGCCAACATCATCAAATGCTCTCTTCGAGCTTCTTCCATCAGATAGAAGATAAAGAAGTTTGAACACATGCACTAGCCGGTTCAAGAACAGCATTTCCCTGCTGTAATTACACTGCTGGATGGACCTGTCTAACTTCAAATAATATTGATCTTGCTAATGTTGATCTTGTTTCATGCACCTCCTCACTCTGTCTAAGCATCTTATGATCTGTATGTCCTTGTTTGTGACGATCTGCCTGTTTTGCTCACAAAACAAAGCTTTTCATTGCACTTAAATACAGTATACTGCAAAAAATCAAATCAAATCAGATCAAGTTGGAATCAAGTTGAATTTGGTCTTGTTACAAACATTGCTTATTTTGTGACTTATATTTTCTTTAAAATCATTGAGAGATGTTTGATTTCTATTGGAGATAGTAAGAACTGCAGATGCTGGAAGTCAGAGTTGAAAAAATGTGGAGCTGGAACGACACAGCAATTTGGACAGCATCAGAGGAGCAGGAAAGTTGATGTTTCTGGTCAGGAACCTTCATCATGACAATTTTTATTGTTTTTAGTTATAATTTTACAAACTCTAAGGAATTAGGATTTAGGGACAGGGAATAGGTCATGTGACCTTTTGAACTTGCTTGAGATAACATCCTGACTGATCTGGTTGTGATCCCAGCTGCACCTTGCAGTCTGCCCATAACCATTGACTGTCGAGCCTAACAAAAATCTACCAAACTGAGCCTTGAATAAATCCAATAGCTTAGCCTCCGCTGCTTTCTCAAAAGGATTCCACAGACTAATGACATAAACTCATGAGGGTAAAAACATTTTCCTTCTCATCTCTGTCTTTAAAGGGACAATATTTTTTCTCAAACTGTATTCCCAGTTTTAGTCTCTCACACAAGAAGAAACACCTCACCAGAAACTAATCCAACCAGTCCATTCATAAATGTTTTTGTTTCTATTGGTTAATTTTAAATTTCACCAGCTTCTGTGGTGGGACTTAAATCATCATCCCCTGAACATTATGGAAATGGTGTCCACAAAAATGACCCTGAGCTCCAGTTGCCACTTCAGAACACCACTGTATTCCCTGGTCATCATTTTCAGCTTGGGCCTGCTTCTGTGCTCTAGTAAGGTTCAGCATAAGCTGGGAGAACAGCATTTCATTTTCTGCTTGGGATCCCTACAGCCTTGATGACTTCATAATTTAAAAACCTGATCACCTTCTTCTGTGTCCTTTACCCATCCCCATACCTCAGGCCCACACGATGGGCTGCTTTCAACACAGCCAACCCATTTTTGCAAACTTATGTTCCCAATTATCAGCTTTCCATTCTTTCTGGCTTACTATCATCCATCTCCTTATTTGCCTAACTGTTGTTCTCTCTCTCTCTGGGCTCTATCGCCATCTCTCTGCTCACTCCTTTTCTTCCCACCTCCTGTTTTCAGTGTGTGTCACCATTTTTCTTGAGCTATTATCTGTTCTGAAGAAGGGTCACAGGACTCAAAAAGACAACTCTGCTTTCTCTGCACAGACTCTGCCAGACCTGGCAACTTCCCCAGCAACTTTTGTTTATGTTTCTTCAAATATTACCCTGGGGGTCAGGTTTATCAGTCGAGTAATATTACCATTAACCATATTAGCTTCTACACCATGAGATCTTATTTTGTGCGACGACCTTTACTGTGGCAAACAATTGTAAATATATTAGACTTTTCCAAAACATCACCACAAGAAATGACATCACCAACCCAAAGAAACCCAAACATATGAATAGAAAGCAGGAATTATCAGCAGTGCTTTGTCTGAGGTCCACTGAAGATGCCACCTAATAGGGTGATGAAACGTCTATAAATGAACCTTCCAGCTCAGTGAACAAACTTACATCCAAAACCTCACCCTGAGCTACAAATCTTCTCAAAAGTCACTCATCTCTGCCAATGTAAAATACTGCAGCCATTGCATCCAGTGTGGTCCCTCTGCATCGGGGGGACGGGACGTCTTCTTGCGGATTGTTTCGGAGACACCCATGCCCACAGCCCGATGACTGAACACTTTTTTATTTAAATGCATGCATCACCCTGTAATCTTCTTGGATTTTTTTCACAGTCTAGTTTTTGGGAGATGATGGCCAATGCATTCACTGTTTTCATGGCCACCTTCTTTAGTAATCTGGGATGTAGGTTATCAAACCTTGGGCATTTATCAGCTTTCGATGTCTTTATGTTGTCTGGCACTTTTTTTCCTCTTAATGCTGACTTCTTTCTCTTTCTTCTTAGCATGTCAGGGAAAATAAACACTGCCATTTCCTTATTCTCTATGATGAGTTGTCATATTTCAGATTGTAAGGAACCTAAATTTGTCTCAGTTAAATGGATATGGGGAATGTCGAATCAGCCATGATCCTATTGAATAGTAGAGCAGGCTCGAGGGGCCAAACAGCTGACCTATTCTTAATAGTTACCTGCTGGGTTCTTTAAGTGTTTTTTTTGCATCCTCCAAAGCAAACTGTAAGAGCTTCTACATGCATCTTGCAAGCGTACTCTCAAACGATGTTTCTCCCCTTTAACCAGTTTCTTCGTCCTCCTTTGCTCAATTCGAAACTGCTCCCAATCCTCATGCTTGCTAAACACTTTGTGTGATTTTCCCTTAGATCTAATGCTATCCTTAATTCATTTTGTTATCCATTGTTGGGCTGATTTTCCTGATGTATTTGTCCTCTGGAAAGAAATATATAAGTATTGAAATACTTGAATTTGTTTTTAAAATAATAGCCATTGCCTATCCATCTCATGTCTTTCACTGAAATTGTAGCCAGTTTGTGCCTCATCCTCATGACTTCCTTTTATATTTAGGACCCAGCTTTGGATTAAACTTGTTTATTTTCTGTTGCATTGAAGAATGCCATCAAATGTAGTAACACTTTCCTGAAGGAATTTGCACAGGCAGATTATTAATGAATCCTTTCTGATTGTATAATACCAAATCTATGATAGCCTGTTTCTTGGTTTGTTCCTCATAATATCAGTCTTAAAACAAATTTTGTACACAGTTCGTGAGCCACTGTATATTTGCACATGTGGTTTGCCCATTCTGTGTGGAGATTAAAGCCATCGGTGATTACTACAGCCTTCTTGGTATGTGCATGTCTCGTTTTATTTTAATTTGTGATTACTGAGTTTTGTATGTTACCTGAAATGTTTTCTGCCTCTTGCTTATTAGCTCTATTGAGACTGATCCTAATCATTCATTGAGATTTTCTGAGCAAATATGCTTTTCCACTATTGGACTCCCTTTCTTTTTTTTGCCTGTTCTTCCAAAATATTGAATAATCTTAGCCTTGGTTACCCTGCAATTTTGTCTCTGTATTTCGATCATATTGTGTCCTGTTACAACGACTGGGCATTCAGATACGGTACCTGACTGAATAGAATGCATCGCATCATAGGATATTAAAAGAAGTAGCTACAGAAATAGGGTGTGCTAGTAGCAATCTGCAAGAATCTTTAGATTCTGGCAAAGTCCCAGAAGTTTGGAAAACTGTCAATGCAGCATCTTCTTTTAAAAAGGGAAAAAGACAAAAACCAGTGAATTAGCTTAACATCCATCATTAAGTAAATGCTAACATCTGTGATGAAGGATGTAATAATAGAGCACTTAGAAATATAAAACATGATTAAACAGCATCAGCATAGCTTCACAAAGAGAAAATTATGTCTGACAAATTTTTAAAATTTTCAGGGAAGTGACAAGCAAGATAGGTAAAGAGGAGGCAGTGGATGTAAGAAGACATTTGATAAGTACTGTGCAGTTGGCTACTTAAGATAAGAGCCCATTGTGTTGGAAGTAATATGTCGTCATGTATAGAGGATGGGCTAACTAATGAAGAAGTCAGTGTTGGCCTGATGGTTGTGAATGCTCTGTGGATTTTCAGAATTTTCACTTGTAACTAATGGAGTCCCACAAGGATCAGTGCTGAGGCCACAATTATTTACAGTATGTAATAATGAATTAGATGAAGAATGTACTGTTGCTAAGTTTGTGGACGACACAGGTGGGAAGACAATTGGTGAGGATGACCGTCTACAGAGGGATTAGCCAAGTCAAGTGAGTAGACAGAAACTTGACACAGAATACAATGTGGGATAGAGCATACATCGGAAGGAAGAAAAGAAGAGGTGATTATTTAAAGGGAGCACGACTATAGAAAGCTATAAAACAGATGGGTTTTTAAAATATTCATTCACAGAATGAGTGCATTGCTTATTATTGCGTAGAGGACAGTTAAGAATCAACCACATTGCTATGGTTCTGAAGTCACATGTAGGGCAGACCAGTTAAGGATGGCAGTTCCTTTCCCGAAAGGACATTAGGGAAACAGATGGACTTTTTCAACAATTGGATTGGTCATCATTAGAATTTTAATTCCAGATTTTTATTGAAACAACATACTACCATAGTCTGTGCTGGGATTTGAACCCAGAGCCTCAGAACATTGCATGGATCTCCAGGTTAACAATACAGTGACAATACTGCTCAACCACCATCTCCCCGAGAGGGAGTTTGGGAGTTCTTGAACACAAAAAGCTAGGATTTAAGTTCAACAGGTAATAGGTAAGGTAAATGAAATGTTGAAGTTTAATTCAAAGGCCATGGAGTGGGGAGGTTTTGTGACAACTATACAAGGCACTAGTCAGACCACACCTGAAATACTGTGACCGGTTTTGTCTAAGGAAAGATATATTGCCTCTGGAGGCAAGCCAGAGAAGATCACAAGCTTGATCCTGAAAAAAGGTGGACTGCAGCACGGTGGCTCAGTGGTAAGCAGTGCTACCTCACAGCACCAGGGTCCTAGGTTAGATTCCAGCCTCTGGCGACTGTCTGTGTGGAGTTTGCACATTCTCCCTGTGTCTGCGTGGGTTTCCTCTGGGTGCTCCAGTTTCCTCCCACAGTCCAAAGATGTGCAGGTCAGGTGAATTGGGCATGCTAAATTGCCCATAGTGTTAGGTGCATTCGTCAGAGGGAAATGGGTCTGGGTGGAGGGTCTTTGGAGGGTCGGTGTGGACTGGTTGGGTCGAAGGGCCTGTTTCCACACTGTAGGGAATCTAATCTAATCTAAAACACATTTATGTAACGTGGTACATATATACAAAAGCTGAGACTTTACCATTCCAAACAATGCACACCAATTACTTATTAACTCAGCTCATTGCTAACAATCTCTGCCAAAATAAATCATTATCTTGACATTAAACATTTCAAGCATACTGGGTAAAACAAGCACAGACAGTTTTTCAGAACAAAGGCAATGGTCTGCATAAGTGAAAACTTTACAGAATGATTTATTAATCAGCGACTAGCCTGTTGTTTGGATTTTTTGGACGGGAGGCTAAATCATAAAATTTTATGATGCAATAGTGGAACAAGTTCTGAACATTGAGCTGTGCTAAGCAACTGGGACTCAAACAAGGAGGTAAATTAAACAAAAAGGATTGGCTAGTACCACATAAACATTCCTGTATGAACAGAATCAGCTAATGAAGGTGGAATAGACTGATTCAAACCGATATTAGGTAATAATATATTTTAAATGTTTCTTTTCCAGATTTTCTAAATTCCTGGACTATTGTATGTTAAATTTTAGCATTTTTGAGTCCCAAGGCTCCAAGTTATTAAAGATATATTTTTGCTGTGAGATCAGTAATATTCCCAGTAAGAACATTGTCCGGTAAATAGCTGTAAATACTGCCTGCCACTTCAACACTCCACCCATGCTCCCTGGCCAATGTCTCTGTCTCAGGCTTGCTGCAGTACTCCAGTGAAGCTCAGTGCAAGCCAAAAGAACACCACCTCATTTTTTGCTTGGGGAACCAGCAGCCTTCAGGACTCAATATCGAGTTCAATAATTTGAGGGCCTGAACACATTCTCCCATGTCCTTAACTAAAGCCACACACACCAGGCCTTGTCATCACGTAGGCTGCAACCACAACCATCCCATTGTCAGTGAATAATGGTCCCCGTTAGCAGCTATTGATTTCCTCGGGCTTACCTTTACCCATTCCTTTGTCTGTTCAACTGTTGTGTTCCCTTTTTGGGCTTCATTTCCATCTATTATTTACTCCTCTCCCCTCCTCCCTTCCCACCTTCAGCAAATATACCACCTTTTCCCTGCTGCTTTCTGTTCTGACAAAGGCTCATTGGATATGAAGCATTAAATCTGCATTCTCTCCATATCTCTTCCACTTTGAAGACATCTGCTCTTTTCTCCGACAGTATTTCTATTCTAATCTTTTGTCTTGTTCACCATCCTTACTTTTATTGTCTCGCCTGGCTTTTAACAAACAACCAAGAACAAAGAAAATCTACAGTCCAGGAACAGGCTGTACAGCCCTCCAAGCCTGAGCAAATCCAAATCCACTGTCTAAACCTGTTGCCCAATTCCTAAGCATCTCTATCCCTCTGCTCCCCACCTACTCATGCATCTGTCCGTGCCTGCCTCCACTATCTCTGTTGGCAACTCGTTCCAGGCACCTACCACCCTCTGTCTAAAGTACTTGCCGCCTGTATTCCCCCTTAAACCTTTCTACTCTCATCTTGAAAGCATGACCTCCCATTACTGAATCCTTCACCCTGGGAAAAAGCTTATCTCTATGTACCCTCTCTATTTACTTCATGATTTTGTAAACCTCAATCAGATCCCCTCAATCTCCTTTTTTCTAATGAAAACAATCCTAGCCTACTCAACCTCTCTTCATAGCTAGTACCTTCCATACCAGGCAACATCCTCATAAACCATCTCTGCAACCTCTCCAAAGCATCCACATCCTTTTGGTAATGCGGCAACCAAAACTGTGCACAGTATTCTAAATAAGGCTGAACCAATGTCTAGTACAATTTTAACATGACTTGCCAGCTCTTAATCTCAATACTCCGTCAGATGAAGGCAAGCATACTATATACCTTCTTAATTACTCTATCCACCTGCACAGCATCCTTCACGGTTACAATGGACCTGAACTCCCAGACCTCTCTGTTCATCAACATTTCCCAAGGCTCTTCCATTACTGTATAATTCACTTGAGAATTAGACTTCCCAAAATGCATCTCCTCATATTTGCCTGGATTGAACTCCATCTGCCACTTCTCTGCTCAATTCTCCAGTCTATCTATATTCTCCTGTATTCTTTGACATCCCCCTATGCTTTCAACTACTCCACCAATCTTCATGTCACCTGCAAATCTGCTGATCATACCAACAGTGCCCTCTTCCAAATCATTTATGTATATCACAAACAACAGTGGCCCCAGCACTGATCCCTATGGGACAGCACTGGTCATTTTTCTCCATTTCAAGAATCTCCCTTCAACTACTACTCTGTGTCTTGTGTTGCTCAACCAGTTCTTTATCCACCTAACTGGAACACCCTGCACACCATGTGACTTCTCTTTCTCCATTTGTTTACCACGGGGAATCTTATCAAATGCCTTACTAAAGTCCATGTATATGACATCTACAGCCTTTCCTTCATCTATCAACTTGGTCACTTCCTCTTGATAAGGCACGATCTTCCCCTACACAAAACCATGTTGCCTATCACTGATAAGCCCATTCTTTTCCAAATATAAATAGATTTTATCCCTTAGTACCTTTTACAGCAACATTCCCACCACTGACATCAGGCTCACTGGTCTGTAGTTACCCGAAATATCCATACTACCCTTCTTATACAGGGGGACAACATGAGCAACCCTCCAGTCCTCCGGCACCTCACCTGTATTTAAGGATGCTAAAAGATATCTGTCAGGGCCCCAACTATTTTCTCTCTCACCTCACTCAGCAACCTGGAATAGATTCCATCTGGCCCTGGGGATTTGTCCACCTTAATAGCCTCTAGTCTACCCAACACATCTTCCCTACTTATGCCAACATGATCCAGAGTAATCAAATTTCTCTCTCTAATCTCAATATTCATCATGTCCCTCTCCTCAGTGAACACTGGTTCAAATTCATCATTCAGAGTCTCATACATTATCTCAGGTTTGACACGCAGCCTTCCTTCCTTACTCTTTAGTGGACCAGTCCTTTCTCTAGTTACCCACTTGCTTTTTATATAAGAATAAAATGCTTTGGGAGTTTCCTTAATTCTGCATGCTAAGGCTATTTCATGATTCCTTTTAGCCCGCTTGATTCTTTGTTTAAGACTGCTCCTACTCTCCCGATGTTCCTCTAGGGCCTGTTCTGTTCTTAGCTGCCTGGACCTTATGTACGCTTCCCTTTTTCTCTTGGCTCGTTGTATAATTTCTCCTGTCATCCATGGTTTATGAGTCTTGCCCTTCCTATCCTTTGCCTTCAATGAGACACGCTTATCCTGCACTATCTTTAACCTATCTTTGAAAGCCACCCACATATCAAATGTGGACCTCCCTTCCAATAGCTGTTTCCGATCCACATTTCTCAGCTCCTGACTAATTTTGATATAATTGACCTTGGCCAATTTAGTACTATTCCCTTAGGACCACTCTCATCTTTGTTTACGAGTATTCTAAAACTTACAGAATTATGGTCACTGTTCCCAAAGAAATCCCCCACCACAACTTCTACCACCTGGCCTGGGTCATTCCCCAACCCAGGTCCAATATGGCCCCTTTCCTCGTCGGACTATTGACATACTGCTCTAGAAAACTCTCCTGGATGCTTCTTACAAATTTTGTCCCATCCAGACCTCTGACGCTAAGTGTATCCCAGTCAATGTTGGGAAATTAAAATCTCCCATTATCACCACCCTGTTGCCTCTATACCTTTCCATAATCTGTTTATCTATTTGTTCTTCTACCTCATGCTCACTGTTGGGAGGCCTGTAATACAGCCACAACAATGTAACTGCACCCATCTTATTTCTCAGCTCCACCCATAATGCCTCACTACCCAAGCACTCCATTGTGTCCTCCTTCAGAACAGCTGTGATATCATCCCTGATCAGTAATGCAATTCCTTCCCCACTTCTACTTCCCTCTCTGTCCTGTCTGAAGGGTCTAAATCCTGGAACATTTAGTTGCCAATCATGCCCTTCTTTCAACCAAGTTTCTGTGATTGCAATAACATCATACTCCCAGACATTAATCTAAGCCCTAAGTTCATCTGCCTTACTCACTATACTCCTTGCATTAAAGTAGATGCATTTCAGGCCACCAGTTCTTTTGTGTTTGTCTGCTCTCTGCCTACTCTTCTGAAAATGTGTTGCTGGAAAAGCACAGCAGGTCAGGCTGTCAGGAAATTTCCTAAAGAAGGCCCGAAACGTCGAATCTCCTGTTCCTTGGATGCTGCCTGACCTGCTGCGCTTTTCCGGCAACACATTTTCAGCTCTGAACTCCAGCATCTGCAGTCCTCACTTTCTCCTCTGCCTACTCTTCCCCTTATCAGTGCTAACTTCATGATTCTTACAGTCTCCAATCTCCACCTCACTGCCTACTTGTTTTCTCTTCTGGTTCCCAGCCCCCAACCACATTAGTTTAAAACCTCCCCAACAGCAGTTGCAAAAACTCCCCAAGGACATTAGTTCCAGTTTGGTTCAGATGTAGACCGAACATTTTGTAATAGTCCCACCTTCCCCAGAACCAGTCCCAATGTCCCACAAATCTGAATCCCTCCTTCCTACACCATCCCTCAAGCCACATGTTCATCCTGCCTATTCTTTCATTTCTAACCTGGTTAGCACGTAGCACTGGTAGGAATCCTGAGATCACTACCTTTGAGGTCCTCCTTTCTTACTTCTCTCCAAGCTCCCTGAATTCTGCTTTCAGGACGTCATCTCATTTTTTTATTTATATCATTGGTGCCTACATGCACCACGACAACTGGCTGTTCACCCTCCCCTTTTAGAATGCTCTGCAACCGATCAGTGACATCCCTGACCTGAGCACCTGGGAGGCAACATACTATCCGGCAGTCCCGTTTTCGGCCACAGGACTGCCTATCTACTCCTCTCACAATAGAATCCCCTATGACTTTTTCCAGTCCTTCTGAACAGCAGTGCCCGCCATGGTGCCATGATCCTGACAACTGCTGCCCTCCCCTAGTGAGTCATCTCCCCCAACAGTATCCAAAACGGTATACCCGTTTTGGAGGGAGATGACCACAGGGTACACCTGCACTGCCTTCCTACTCTTTCTCTGCCTTTTGGTCACCCATTCACCGTCTCCCTCAGCAATTCTAATCTGTGGCGTGACCAATTCACAACCTCCTCAGCATCGCAGATACTCCACAGTGAGTCTATCCACAGCTCCAGAGAAGTCATGCGCTCAGACAAGAGCTGCAGCTGGGCACATTTCTTGCAAGTGTAAGAGTCAGGAACGTCAGTCACATCCCTGAGCTCCCACATCAAGCAAGAGGCACATGCCACTGGTCTGAGGTCTCCTGCCATTGTAAGCCTTAGCTTTATATCCACTAACTAAAACCAAACAATGCATTTAAATATATGAAAGAAAAGAAAGAGAAAAAATAAAAGCCTTACCTTACAGAGTCTTTTTCTTCTGGTCAGAGGAGGGGGGGAGGCGGGAGGGAAATACTGCACGTGTAGTATCTCGGGTTTAGCTGCTGCCCAAATATATACCAAGTCCTTACCTTCCCGGCCCCCTCCTGGTCTCCACGTCACCTCTGCTGTGTCTCCTGCTGCTCCCGGACAAGAAACATTTTTGATAAGTTATTTGTCAAAACTCACTTCCACAGCCACATCATACTCCTTAGTGGCTCTTCCAGATCAAACTCACCCTACATGGGTTACTACTCAAGTTTCATCTTTCATGTTTTGAATCTTCTGAGAAAGCAGGGTGTGAGGAAGTATAATCAAGAAGACTGTAGGAGCCGATGGGTTTGTAGTGGATATTGGTGACAAGCCTATCTCCAGAAATGGAAACAGAGTAATTGAGGAAAGGAAGGAGGCTTTCAGAGATAGGCCAGGTGAAGTTGAGAGCGGGGTGGGGACTGAAAGTGAAATAGGTAAACTTCCAATTCCAGATGAGAGAGAGAACCAACACTGATGATGTCACCGATGTACCAGAGAAAAAGTTGTGGGTGGTGGTAGGACTGGAACAAGGATGTTCTTCGTACCCCATAAAGAGACAGGCATAACTGGAACCATGTGGGTACGCATGGCCACAGCTTTAAGCTGAACAAAACAAGATGAGTTAAAAGGGATGTTGTTCAGTGTGAGGATGAGCTCAGATAGGCAGAGGAGGCTAGTGGTGGATGGGTAGATTTCAAGCCTTTTGGGTTCAAATCCCATCATGGCAAATGATGAAATTTGAATTCAACAGAAAATGATAAACTGAATAAAAACTAGTATAAGAACGAGATTGTAAGCATTTTCAATTGTTGTAAAAACCCATCTGCTTCAGTAATAACTTTTAGGGAATGATGTCCTTAAGTGGTCTGGCCTACATGTGACTCCAGACCCACAGCAAAGTGGGTCACCTTTTACTGTCCTCCAGGTTAACTGGGGAAAGGCAAAAAATGTTGGCTTACCCAGTGGTGCCCATGTTCTTTAAATTAATTTTTAAAATCTGACACTGCATTCCTATTGACTTAAGCTTTCATTTAGCTTATCAATTCACTTTTGTCAGCTGTTTTGTGTTGCCCTTGAAATTGCCCTTATTTTAATTTTTAAAAAATGTACTAGTCCCTCCTTCAAAAAGAACATTAATTTAAATTATTTTGCGTAGGATATCACTGAAGGACTCCTTCATTTGGAGATGATTAATTAATTCTATCTCATTGCACTGAAGACTTTGATGGTCTTCCTAGACACATAGCAGATCTTAAATAGATGAAACCATCCAGTGGCATAAGAAATCAGAACTTGGAAGAAGTTACAGCCTTCACAGGGCTGTGTGGAAACATTTAAACCTCTGTCCTCCAATGTTGAAAAGTCAGTGACAGTGATAGAAATCCAGTTGTGTAACAATCTTTCAGTGACATGACTGAGAGTCTGAAAAGATTAACAGTGAAACAACCACAATGAGGGGCTGAAGCCCAATGGACAGCATGGTGGCTCAGTGGTAAGCACTTCTGCCTTACAGTGCTGGAGAACTGGGTTCAATTCTAGCCTTGGATGCCTGTGTTGAGTTTGTATGTTCTTCCCATGTCTGCATGCGTTTCCTCCGGGTGGTTCAGTTTCCTACCACATTCGAAAGATGTGCAGATTAGGGTGACTCACCATAGTAAATGTAGGGATAGGGTGGGAGTGTGGGCGGGATGTGCTTTGCATGGTCAATTCAGATTCAATGGGCAAAATGGCCTCTTTCCACACTAGTGATTCTATGATTCAGTAGCTCGAGAGAGTTAAGCTTCCCATAATGTCATGAACAATACTATTATCCGCAGATCCAGGACACAGTCTGGAAGAAGAAACAATGTGGTCTCAGCAAGTATATAATTCCACTGGAAGTGGTTGAGAGAAGATTCACTAGCGTGTTGCCTCTTAGTTATGAAGGGAGGCCGGATAAGCTCAGGTTGTTTTGTTTGGAGCAGAGAAGGTTGAAACCTGACAGAGGTGTACAAGATTATGAGGGGATGGACAGGTTGATTGAAAGTAGCTATTCCCTTAGTTGAATTATCAATAACAAGGGAACTCAATTTGAAAGTGAGGGGCAGGAGGTTTAAAGGGGGTTGGAGGAAAATATTTTTTTCACCCAGATGCTAATAGAGATCTGTAATGGGAAGATAGTTAACACAAGTAATCCCAAAAGCACTTGGATGAGCACTTCAAGTGTCAGAATATTCAAGGCTATGGGACAATTGCTAGAAGTGGAACTGCTATAGATTTAATATATTTTGACAATACAGACTAAATGGACCAAAGGGCCTCCTATCCACTATGATCTTAGATTTGGTCACACCATTGCAAAAAAACTCTTTTAGTTAGAAAGTATTTGCCTGATCCAGAAATCCAGGGAACTAGGCAGAAAGTAATTATTTCACAGAGCAGTTGCCTTCCAGGAAGGAAATTCAAGAGATTAAGTGTTCTCCAGTGAAGACAATAGACTGACATCATCTTGACAAAGAAAGGGATCCACTGGGAAGGATATGAGAGAGATAAAAGAAGCTTCACTAAATAAATGATTCACAGATCAGAACCAAGGTCAATAATTCCCAAGCAAGCTACCCAGAATTCTTTCAAAACCAAAGAGAGTGCAGTCTGAGAAAAGTGTAAAATGACCAGACCATCTACATTTGTGAAGCAAAAAATTTTTGAAGGGATGTGTGTGTGTGTGTGTGTGTGTGTGTGTGTGTGTGCGCGCGCGCGCGCGCGCGCAGTGGGGAGGAGGGGATGAGAATGATGGGGTAGTGGGAAATGTAACACTGTTATTTACATGTTTGTACTATTGGCTAACTATCAGGGAAAAAAGCTTTGGGGGAAATTCTGAAAAGGCTATTATTTTACTTCAGCTTCCAGAGAGAATAGATATCTCTGCACAGTGCCCAAAGGTCCTGGTAAGTGTGACTGACCAGATGTCGTTGTATTTCTTGTCATCATGCAATAAATCATCTTATTGTCTATGAGCCAGATCTCTTCTGTTGATTCTTTTAGTTTTCTCGCTTATCATTAGACTCAAAACAAAGCAAATACAGGGGAGGGTTGTTGGCAACAAAAACTCCTTTCCAAGAACCATATGCCAGTTGAGTTGGCAACACCCACAAATGCCAAGAGGATTCATCTGGAAGACAGTAGTTGCTTTTACCAACAAATAAATAAAAAAGATCTAAGGTGCACAGGACTTGAAAATAATTTTGATTCATCAATTTGTTTCCACGAACAACCATCGGTATTGGAACATTAAAGACTCAACTCCAATCTTTGGAAAGTTGTGCCTACTATGTTGGAGTTGGTAGGCATATTAGACAATTTTGACATTTAAACATCTTTGCTGAACACAACAAGCTTTTGGTGGGAGCTTGTTCACATGCTGAAATCTAGATCTTGTTCCCTGTTGGATCTGGTTTGCACTTCTTCCTTCCAAATGAAACGGGATATTGTTAATTCCTAAACCACGTTGACTAAAAAAGAAAACCCAGAACTCAAAGAAGATAGAAAAGCTATTTCTGTATTTTAACAAAGTGTGTAGAAACAGCAGTTATGGTGGTGACTGCCATATCTTCTAGTTCCTGTTCAGATCTGCCACACACATTTCTTTAAGATAGATTATTCAGACACATGCAGCCATGCTTAGGAGGAAAGAATACAGGAAAAAAATATAGCAATGACAGCCTCAGGGTAAATTGATTTTTATGGAATCAGAAAAATTTCAGAGAAATGGCAAATGTCAAGATGAGGGCATGTTATTCAATCAGTCGAATTATAGCACCTGGGACTTGTTTTTTTTATTTTGTACTTGAGCAATGGTGGAGACACAGCAAGTTAAAATAGTGAAGAAAGAGAGAACACAGGTTTGTAAGTAATTGTCATTTCACAATTAGACTATCAACCAGATGAGTAGTATTTCAATTCCTTAAGTTGTCTTCCAGCCTTGATCAGTCACCTTCTCGTGTTCAAAGGGAGACAAATGGATCAAAGTGAGAGTGGGGAAGTCCAGAAACTTCTGGAAAAGGGTGATTGACTATGAACGTGCAGTGAAAGAAAACACTAATGGAATCTCCATCATGAAGAAAAGCCTAAGAGCATGGCTTCACCAGAGACAAAAATAGAACATCTCAAGACCACACCCTCTCGCCAGACATTAGCATTTGTTTAGTCTACATTGTCACCCAAGCAAGAGACTATAAGAATATTTCAACACGCACAACATAGCAGGAGCTAATATATTCTTAACAAACAATTGGCCAAATTGGTGCACTACCTCCATCTGCCTGGCCCCAAAACAGAATGAGCAGCAGAAGCTCTGTCACAGCAAATTCAATGTTGATGGATTCAAGGACTCTTCAAGAAATATTAGTCATGAACTCAGCATTGATCTGATGACTCCTGAGATGAAAGAACTGTTTTATAAGAAAGACTTGAGAAGGTTGAACTGATATTTGTTGGAGTTCAGAAAAGTAAAAGATGATCTTGTGAAAAAATACATGGTTTTGAGGAAGCTTGATGAGAAATATAAAAACAATATCATCTGAATGCTGAAGATCTGATATGCAAACAGAAAGTGCTGGAGTAACTGAGCAGGCCTGGCAGTATCTGCGATGAGAAAAACAGAGTTAACATTTTGAATTCAATATGACTCTGCTTCAGAACAAGAACTCCCACTCCAGGTGTAGATAAAAATCTAAGAATTGTCCCTGATATACACTAATCTAATTTTTACTCACTCTGGCCGTATAGCTAAAACTCTAATTGAAAATATAGACATTCAACAGTTTGTAAATAACAATCACATTATCTTGTTTAATTATCTTGAAATACAAGAATCATAGAATCCCCATAGTGTGGAAGCAGGCCATTTGACCCAGCTTCTGAAAATGATCTCACACAAATCTGCACCTACCCTATCACTACAACACTGCATTTCCCATGGCTAATGTACCTCACCTGTACATCTCTGGACACTATGGGCAATTTAGCATGGCTAATCCACCTAACCTACAGGACTGCGACCGAATCAACACGGACATTTACTATAAACAGACCGACTCCCACAGCTACCTAGACTACACCTCGTCCCACCCTGTCCCCTGTAAAAATGCCATCCCATATTTCCAATTCCTTTGTCTCCACCGCATCTGCTCCCAGGAAGACCAGTTCCAATACCGAACAACCCAGATGGCCTCCTTCTTCAAAGACTGCAATTTCCCCCCAGACGTGGTCAACGATGCTCTCCACCACATCTCCTCCACTTCCCGCACCTCCGTCATTAAGCCCCACCCCTCCAATCGCCACGAGGACAGAACCCCACTGGTCCTCACCTACCACCCCACCAACCTCCATATACATCATATCATCCGTCGTCATTTCTGCCACCTCCAAACGGACCCCATCACCAGGGATATATTTCCCTCACCTCCCCTATCAGCATTCTGAAAAGACTACTCCCTCCGTGACTCCTTCATCAGGTCCCACCAACCCAACCTCCACTCCTGGCACCTTCCCCTGCAACCGCAAGAAATGCAAAGTTTGCACCCACACCTCCCCCCTTACTTCCCTCCAAGGCCCAAGGGATCCTTCCATATCCATCACAAATTCACCTGCATCTCCACACACATCATTTACTGCATCCGCTGCACCCGATGTGGACTCCTCTATATTGGGGAGACAGGCCGCCTTCTTGCAGAACGTTTCAGAGAACACCTCTGGGACACCCGGACCAACCAAGCCAACCACCCCGTGGCTCAACACTTCAACTCCCCCTCCCACTCCACCAAGGACGTACAGGTCCTTGGACTCCTCCATCGCCAGACGATAGCAACAGGACGGCTGGAGGAAGAGCGCCTCATCTTCCGCCTAGGAACCCTCCAACCACATGGGATGAACTCAGATTTCTCCAGTTTCTTCATTTCCCCTCCCCCCACCTTGTCTCAGTCCCAACCCTCGAACTCAGCACCACCTTCCTAACCTGCAATCTTCTTCCAGACCTCTCCGCCCACACCCCCACTCCGGCCTGTCACCCTCACCTTAACCTCCTTCCACCTATCACATTTCCAACGCCCCTCCCCCAAGTCCCTCCTCCCTACCTTTTATCTTAGCCTGCTTGGCACACTCTCCTCATTCCTGAAGAAGGGCTCATGCCCGAAACATCGATTCTCCTGCTCCTTGGATGCTGCCTGACCTGCTGCGCTTTTCCAGCAACACATGCTGACACGGAGAGGATGTGCAAACTCCACACAGACAATCGCCTGAGGCTGGAACCAAACCCAGATCCCTGGTGCTGAGTCAGCAGTGTTCACCACTGAGCCACCATGCCACCCACATTGGTGTTAGAATTTGTGTTCCTTCAATAAACATTTATCAAATTCACAGCATAGGCAATTTCCATACGCAGATGAAAATCATTATAAGCCAAAATGTGCACATTTATGTGTGTTATGAACAGGAAAGCAATAAATAGCTCTAACAGTTAATCTGCCAATTGTTATTATACACCAGGCACCACTTGGGCTGTT